>NC_052625.1:91206882-91509912 GCF_016161935.1 Mauremys reevesii
GTCTCCCCAACCAGTTGCACAGATAATGGTATTTAGATGTGCTGTTTTCTTTCTTTCTCTTTCTTAAAATCACCAGGTGGTCAAAATCCTGCAAAGTTAAGCTCCTTTTTTTATTTTAACTATCTCTTTTCTTTTTAAAAATAACTAAAATTCTTTAGAAAAATCTACTTTAAAAGAAAATTAAGGTTTCACAGTAAGGGATTCAAGTGTCAAGGAAGTTTGACAGAAGTCTAACACAGTGATCACATACTACATAAGAACGGCCATACTGGGTCAGACCAAAGGTCCATCAAGCCCAGTATCCTGTCTTCTGACAGTGGTCAGTTCCAGGTACCCCAGAGGGAATGAACAGAACAGGTAATCATCAAGTGACCCATGCCCTGTCACCTAATCCCAGCTTCTGGCAAACAGAGGCTAGAGACACCATTCCTGCCCATCCTGGCTAATACCCACTGATGGACCCATCTTCCATTAATCTATCTAGCTCCCTTTTGAACCCTGTTATAGTATTGGCCTTCACAACACCCTCTGGCAAGGAGTTCCAGAGGATGACAGTGTGTTGCATGAAAAACTACTTTCTTGTGTTTGTTTTAAACCTGCTACCCATTAATTTCATTTGGTGGCCCCCTGTTCTTGTATTATGAGGAGGAGTAAATAACACTTCCTTATTTACTTTCTCTATACCACTCGTGATTTTATAGCCCTCTATCATATCCCCCCTTAGTCATCTCTTTTCAAAACTGAAAAGTCCCAGTGTTATTAATCTCTCCTCATACGGAAGCCATTCTATACCCCTGATAATTTTGTTGCCCTTTTCTGAACCTTTTCCAATTCCAGTATATCTTTTTAAAGATGGGGTGACCACTTCTGCACGCAGTATTCAAGGTGTGGGCGTACCATGGATTTATACAGAGGCAATATGATATTTTCTGTCTTATATCGTACTATTATACTATAGAGATAAAAGTGGACAGAGTTAACGTTGTTATGCCACTTTGACTTGGGTATTTCTTGATTCTGAGTACTTAACTGTGCAACAATATTAAAAATGAATCCAGTTTTTTCTATGGAGTATATTTTTGACTTTTAGCAAGACTTAAGAGTCAGGGAAACTAAGTTAGGAGCTTCCTGGAATTTGGGACCCTTACTGAATGGGGGAGGCAACCTAGTGACAGATGATATGGAAAAAGCTGAAGTACTCTGCTTTTTTTTGTCTCGGTCTTCACAGACAAGGTCAGCTCCCACACTGCTGCACTGGGCAACACAGTATGGGGAGGAGGTGAGTAACCCTCAGTGGTGAAAGAACAGGTTAAGGACTATTTAGAAAAGCTTGACATGCACAAGTCCATGGGTCCAGATCTAATGCATCCAAGGGTGCTGAGGGAGTTGGCTGATGTGATTGCAGATTGGCCATTATCTTTGAAAATTCGTGGCGATCGGGGGAGGTCTTGAACGACTGGAAAAAGGCAAATATAGTGCCCATATTTTAAAAAGGGAAGAAAGAGAACCCGGGCCACTACAGACCGGTCAGCCTCACTTCAATCCCCAGCAAAATCATGGAGCAGGTCCTCAAGGAATCGATTTTGAAGCACTTGGAGGAGAGGAAGATGATCAGGAACAGTCAATATGGATTCACCAAGGGCAAGTCATGCCTGACCAACCTGATTGCCTTCTATGATGAGATAATTGGCTCTGTGTATATGGGAAAAGCGGTGGATGTGATATATCTTGACTTTAGCGAAGCTTTTGATACAGTCTCCCACAGTATTCTTGCCAGCAAGTTAAAAAAGTATGGATTGGATAAATGGACTATAAGGTGGATAGAAAGCTGGCTAGATTGTTGGGCTCAACGGGTAGTGATCAATGGCTCCATGTCTAGTTGGCAGCCGGTATCAAGCGGAGTGCCCCAGGGGTCGGTCCTGGGGCCTGTTTTGTTCAACATCTTTATCAATCATCTGGATGATGGGACGGATTGCAGCCTCAGCAAGTTCGCAGATGACTCTAAGCTGGGGGGAAGAGGTAGATACGGTCCCGAGTGACCTAGACAAATTGGAGAATTGGGCCAAAAGAAATCTGATGAGGTTCAACAAGGACAAGTACAGAGTCCTGCACTTAGGAAGGAAGAATCCCATGCACTGCTACAGCTGGGGACTGACTGGCTAAGCAGCAGTTCTGCAGAAAGGGACCTGGGGATTACAGTGGACAAGAAACTGGATATGAGTCAGCAGTGTGCCCTCGTTGCCAAGAAGGCTAACAGCATATTGGGCTGTATTAGTAGGACCATTGCCAGCAGATCAAGGGAAGTGATTATTCCCCTGTAGTCAGCACTGGTGAGGCCACATCTGGAGTATTGCGTATAGGTTTGGGCCCCCTGCTACAGAAAGGATGTGGACAAATTGGAGGGAGTCCAGCAGAGGGCCAGGAAAGTGAGCAAGGAGCTGGGGCACATGACTTATGAGGAAAGGCTATGGGAACTGGGCTTGTTTAGTCTGCAGAAGAGAAGAGTGAGGGGGGATTTGATAGCAGCTTTCAACTACCTGAAGGGGGGTTCCAAAGAGGATGGAACTAGGCTGTTCTCAGTGGTGGAAGATGACTGAACAAGAAGCAATGGTCTCAAGTTGCAGTGGGGGAGGTCTAGGTTGGATATTAGGAAACACTTTCACCAGGCGAGTGGTGAAGCACTGGAATGGGTTACCTAGGGAGGTGGTGGAATGTCCATTCTTAGAGGTTTTTAAGGCAAAGCTTGACAAAGCTTTGGCTGGGATGATTTAGTTGGTGTTGGTCCTGCTTTGAGCTTGGGATTAGACTAGATGAACTCCTGTGGTCTCTTCCAACCGTAATATTCTATAATTCTATGAAAAGATCCAATGGGAAGGCTGGAAGTTTTTAAAATGGGGAAAAAGCTCTCCCTTCATCTCTCCGATGTTCTCTGGGCTGCAGGGATGGAGCAGCAATGCTGTGTAAGGCTTGAACCAGGTATGAAAATTCATCTTCCATACCAAGAAGAAATTATTTGGATAGGGAATGTTTAGACAGACACAATAAGGTTTATTTTTTATTTTGGCTTCTGGATTTCCGCTGTGCTAACCCCAGATGCTTTTGTTTGCTTGTACCTTTAAGCTGAACCCCCAAGAAAGCTATTTTGGGAGTTTACTTTTTGTAATTGTTTCTTTTAAGATCTAGCAAAAAGCCTAAGTTCCAGATGTATTTTTTCCCTTTTTGTTTTTAATAAAATTTACCTTTTTTTAAGAACAGCATTGGCTTTTTGGTGTCCTAAGAGGTTTGTGCATGCTGTTTGATTAGCTGATAGCCACAGCTGAGCTCCAAGAGCCCCACGTTTTCTGGGAACCGGGTCCCTTGCATTTGCAGATGATCTAGGTGGGATCCCCAACATATGCCTGATGTGTCCATAATTAATTCTTTGTCAGGTAGGGAACAGAGAATAGTAACTCTTCCATACACATTTCTGAGTTACATTTACCATCTCAGTTCTGTGATAGTGCAAGGTGCAACCACAACCTCCTTGTTCATTTGGTATTTTGGTGGGGAACAGTCTGCCCTAAGCCAGAACTGGAGCAGTCACAGGTGAAGTCTGGCAATTGGCATGACGTATTTGCATGTCTACGTATGGCCTAGCAGACCCAGACACATCCATAGTGGCACAGTGAGATTTCATTCTACCCCAACACTACCAATAGCATTGACAGGAACCTGTCTTCAGGAAGGTATGCCCTTGCTGAACTGGAGTTGATCAGGGTTCCTATGAACTCTTTCATTTGTGATAGGCTAAGAGATGATTTTTCATAGCTCACTCACAGGCCTAGCTGAGAGAAGATAGAAAAGGCGCATTCTAGGCTTGCTGCAATCTCCAGGTAAGGGTAGACATGAATGACCTTTCTTCCTAGGTGTGTTGCCACTATTGCTAAGCACTTTGTGAAGATTCTTCATGCCATAGAGGATCTGAATGGCAGCACTTTGTATTGGTAATGGTTGGGCCTGCACTGTGAATCTTAGGACCTTCTTGTAGGTGAGACCGATCATTACACGAAAGTGCACATCCTGTAAAACAACGACTGTGAACCAGTCTTGAGCTGGAGAAACGGGATGGAGATAAGCGTTGCCATCCTGAATTTGAGGTGGTGTATATATTTGTTCAGTCTCCTCAAGTCTTGGATAAGATGAAGACCAACTTTCTTCTTTGTGATCTTGGTAGTGGAAGTTTCTTGCCCTATACTCCTGCAGCACCTCTTCTACAGTTTCTAGACAAAGCAATGAGGACACTTTTGTTTGTAATAGGCTCTCAAGAGACGGGTCCCCTAAGCATAGTCGGGGGGGAGAGGGTAGATAGGCAGGAGGGCACAGAATGTATACAGTAGCCTTGGGCATGATATCTAATGCTCATTTTTCTGCTGTGATAGTCACTCAGCCCAGATGGAAAGGGGTAAAGCAGTTCCTGAAGGGAAGGGAGCAGGCTTCAGAACAGCTCCGGCATAACTTTCAACACTTCCATGAAATCTGTTGCCTCTAGGTGGCCAGACTGGTCATAGAGGGGGAAGATGGGCATCCCCTGGAGTACCTGGGTTTGCTTCTTTATTGGCACTCCGGCTGTCTGTCCCAGGAGCAGGATAGCACACTCCTGCACGACAGGGGTTGCACATGATTGGGGTTCAACTTTGCTGGTTGAACTGGGGCTGGTATTTGTATGGCTTTCTGTAGAACATCCAAGTCTAAATTGCCACACTTAGTCTGTCCTCTGGCTGAAGAGCTACGTTCCCTTAACAGGCAGGTCTGCTATCATGGCCTATACTTCATGTGGTATGCTTGATCATTTCTCTCCACCACCACTTTTAAGTAACATCCTTAGCTGACAGTGTGAAGACAAGGCTTCTTCATGAAGTTGGATAGAAAAGAACCAGTTTAAGGTCTCTGAAGAGAGTAACTGGTCAGATGTTGACAGGGCAGCACTCGAGTCATAAATCAAATTAATTCTACAGCAAAGACAAGCCCTTATTTGTGCCAGTGCAAGCCACACTGTGCACAAGTGCATTGTGTCTACCTTAAGGGTTTGAACAGTGTAACTGCATGAATTTAGTTACACTGGTGCACATTTCTCTAACCTAGACAAGTCCCAAGAGCCTTCAGATAAATTCTCACAGCAAGACTCCGGCTTAAAAGAAACAGCTACCATTATATCAGAACATTGACATATGGTCAATGTGCTGCTTATAAAATCAATGGCTGTTACATCTAACACTTAAGAAGGCAAAGAGTGCTAAACATGAAGCATGTAGACTCATAAAACGACCTCTAGCAAACATAAATCAAGGTGTGATCTAAACTGATCAATTGTTGATACTAGCAAAAAACTTAGGTTTCCACAGCTGGTGAAGACCACCAATAAACATTTTCTATAAATCATCAAGGAGTCAAGTATCCATATTAGAAAATGTTGCAGTACTGTACATATATATAATTTTTCAAAATTATATAAATTATGAACAGCATGGATGTGGCCTTTGAGTTCCTTAAAGATGCTATTTGGTGTTAACTTTTAGTGCTCTTGATATACCTGCATGAGTCAAATTATCCAGTGACAGCCAACTGCAGTATTCAGAAATGTGTGGTTATATCAGTTATCTTTATCCCTAGCATATAATTTCATAATTTATTATTACTGAAAAAAGTCAAATATTTTCAATGTCTTGATTTCATGTATTTTGGGGACAAATATAGGTAGAAACACTGATGATAAAGTTAAAATCTTATTTAGATATTATGGCAAATGCAGTATGCGTCCCTTGTACTTCTCCTCTCTAATTATTTCCAGCCCATGTTTAAATGGAAATTTTAATGAAGGGATGTTCCTTTTTAAAGTTTATCTTTACAAAAGATTTCCTTCTCATTAAGAAACAAAATACACGCCTCATAGGGCTCCTGTTTCACTGCCCTTATGAAAACTATGGGAACTAACTCTTGAAAATTTATCAGTGAGACACTACACACTTCTGTTACTTCCTGCTAAGAAAATTCATGACTGATGAACCAAAAGTGGATCATCAATCTAATGGAGGACAGTAAAGGTGCTTTAAAAATCACCTTTTATAAAACAGTGTGATTTTCTTTTCTTAATTTTAAATGGTAATTAGATTAAAGCACCATACGTCCATTTAGGGCAATCCAATGGCCATTTCCATTGGAAGAAGAGTGGCAGCTGCATTGTAAAAACTTTAATATGACAAAAGCAGAGACTTGGGGCATTAATGAAGCTAGTGGAAAATTCTATAACTCACCCATGATGGTATCAGGGAATTCGGGCCATTGTATAGCCTAAAAGATGCTTTTTTGAACAGATAAAAGGCTTTGGAATCACAGAAGATCTATGTGATTTATGTAGCTTTTGAGAAATATTGTGTTCTGCCTTGGTGGCTAGAATATACCTTGACATCATATACTATTTATTTGCTGGAAAAATCATGGGTTATTTATTGTGACATTTAAAAAGGGGAAAAGTCCCATTTTTTTCAAACCCTCCTGAAACTTGAGCAATGCTCTTGATCTATGCATCCCAATCCCCACATCTGAACTATTCTCTAGAGTAAAATTGATAAGAAACATCGTTCATAAAAGCTGAAGGCAGGTGCTGTATAAATTGAAAGAGATGTGAAAGCTATGTACTCCCTACTTTCCTCCGAAGTAACATTTGGCATCAAGTTTTTTTCTGTAAGGCTGCCACCAGTACATTTAGCCTCTTTAGTAGCTGTCCATTTTATCCACCCTTTATTTCCTTAGTTGGCTTAATGTTTGACTTTATTTTAAGAAATTACTAGTGAATGCTGTGCAATATCTGGCCTTGCACTTGGTTCAACATATTCGCTTTCATACTAATTTCCCACAGTTCTCCCTCCCTTAATCACTGTGTTTGTTGACTCCATAACTGTCTTCTGTTCAACATACTACTGCTCTGAAGGCACTACACAAGGGTTAAAACAGCTGTAATTTCACCTTCTGTTTTCCACAGTTCAAATGATTAACACTTCAATTTTGTAGTCTCATTAAAATATGTCACTAACCCCTCCATACAGCTAAGCTTCCAATGAGCCTGTTTTTTTTTGTTGTTTTGTTTTTTCCTCTCTATCCTCTCAAATTCTCAAGTCAAGTCCTTTCTGTTACGTTTTGTGTATTCTTCGGCCAACAGATAATCGTCTTGGATTTGGGCAAAGACTAAGTTGTGGTTGCTTAAGATAGTTGAAAAGGGTGGCCCTACAATTGGAACCAAGTAAGGATCTGCAGAGTAAGATGTTCCTGTTTGCACATACTCACTGTTTTCACATACTCACTCAAACTGCAAAAGAAAGTCTATGAACAAAATATTAAGTTAACAATTTCTGTGAAAGTTCTTCTTCTTCCTGGTAGGAAAAACACTACAGAAACAAGCGGCTGACAATATTTATCTTACATAACAAATATACAAGAGTATAAGCTATTGAGAAAAACTAGTGTCCTACTTAAATGGTGTTTCACAAAAACAGAAATTATAACAAGAAAAACATTTAGCATGTACATTAGATCAGGTGTTTGTCAGCTAATGCTTGCCAACCTGTACCAATATACATCTCCTCCTAAGTGGTAAAAAAGCCTGCAAGCAATCACAGTAATAGAGATCAAGTGGTTAAACTTTAGGTGCAGAATAATAAATTTGAATCTGGTGACTGTACTCTAGCAGACTACACTACAGTAACTAGAGTAACCATCCACTAAAGCAGTCACCAAGATGTGCATTCCACAGACTGCTGTTGTAAATAGCTTCTTGAAGTTTCAAAAATATTACACAAAACAGACAAATGAAGAGCTTCTTTCTGAATACATCCTATTGCATTGTGCCCTTTCCACACAGAAAGCTACATGGTCTATATCAGGGATCGGCAACCTATGGCACGCGTGCCAAAGACGGCACGCGAGCTGATTTTTAATGGCATGCTGCTGCCTGCCAGAGTCCCAGCAGGCAGCAGCGTGCCATTAAAAATTCTGCCCAGCCCAACCCCGCCCGCTCTTCTCTGCCTGCCCCACTCCCTCCCATGGGGGCAGGGGACAGAAGCTTGGTCCTCCCTGCTCCCCTGCCTCTTCCCGCAGTGTGCTGGGTTTCTGCCCCTCCTCTTCCTCCTCTCCCTCCCTGCCGGCTGATTAGCTGATGGTCCTTGCGAGGGAGGGGGTGGGAGAGGAGTTGAGTCAGCGAGCGGCAGCAGAGAAGAAGCAGAGGCAGGGCCTTGGGGAAGGGGGGGTGGAATAGGGGCATGAGCACCCCACGACCCCAGCCCACACCCCCAGCCCTGACCCCCCCTCACACACACCCAGCCCTCTGCCCTGTGCCCCGCACACACCCCAGGCCCCTGCCCTGACCCCCTCACACACACCCAGCCCTCTGCCTTGACCCCCCACACACACACAGCCCTCTGCCCTGAGCCCTGCAGCCCCGCACACACCCCCGGCCCATGCCCTGAGCCCCACCCCCCCCCCGCCCCTGCCAGGAGCCCTGTACCCCTCACACACACCCCGCCCCCTGCCCTGACCCCCCCACACACACACATAGCCCTCTGCTCTGAGCCCCGCACACACCCCAAGCCCCTGCCCTGAGCCATGTACCCCCCTCACACATACCCCGCCCCCTGCTTGGCTCCTTCATACCCCCCCACGACCCCAGCCCGGACTCTGGCACCCCCACCCATCCCCAGGCCCCCACACGCCATGCCCTGACATCTGCACCCCCCTCACATGCCTCAGCCCTCTGCCCTGACTCTTGCACCCCACCACATACCCTAACCCCCAACCTGCTCCTTCACCCCCAGCCCTGTGCTCAGTGCATTCCCACCCTCAGCTCAGTGCAGAGAGGAAGAGAATGGGCCAGAACCAGGGAGACGGTAGGTACCCACTGCATGTGGGCAGGGCCGGGACCCCAGACTGGCAGAGGGCTGAGCGGGTCCTGCAGCCAGGATCACAGCTGGCAGGTGCTGGCGGATGGAACCCCTGAGCGGCAGCAGGCTGAGCCGCTCAGCCCACTGTCGGTCTGGGGTCCCGGCCGCTGGCCCTGCACAGTCCGCTGCCCATCTGGGGTTCTGATTGCCGGACCCTTGCCTGCCGGGGTCCCGGCCGCAGGCCCCGCTCAGCCTGCTGCCTGCCTAGGTGAACGGAACCCCAGACCAGCAGTGGGCTGAGCGGGCCAGCGCCGTAAGATCAACATTTTAATTTAATTTTAAATGAAGCTTCTTAAACATTTTGAAAACCTTGTTTATTTTCCAAGAATAGTTTAGTTATATAATATATAGACTTATAGAGCAAGACCTTCTAAAAAACATTAAAATGTATTACCGGC
Source organism: Mauremys reevesii (assembly GCF_016161935.1). Lineage (NCBI taxonomy): Eukaryota > Metazoa > Chordata > Testudines > Geoemydidae > Mauremys > Mauremys reevesii. The sequence goes on from NC_052625.1 coordinate 91,216,250, forward strand.
ACGTGAAAACTTAAATTAAAGTGAATAAATGAAGACTCAGCACACCACTTCTAAAAGGTTGCCGACCCCTGGTCTATTTTATGTCCTCCTCTGATTTACCAAGTGCCCTGCCTCAAAAGTGCGGAGACCAGGCTTACAAATCCAATGGTCTGTAACTGTGATTCAACCCAATTTTAACAATAGGGGAAAATATGTTATTGGTTCTGCTTTAATACTCTGAGAATTCAATAAGCTAAGACATATGATCATGTGGTGTTATAATAATAGATTTTAACTAATTATTAAAACCACTAAAAAAAAACCCTATACCAAATAAATATCCCTGCAAGATATACAATTATATTAATTACAAGAAAGGAGTTGCAGAGAAAATGAGTGTCCTGCTGTTTGCTGAAGATTCCAAAGCAATGATGATTTTAAGTATATTTATCATCACTATGTAGCAGCCTTAGATTAAAATATACTAATCATCCTTTAATTTCAGGATTTTTTCAGGATATTGTTTTATCTAATGGAATTTGTAGCTTCTTTCAGATCTAGGCATTTTAAACTAGAGTTCCTTCCTCTCCATCCCACCCCCTCAAACAATTACATTTTTCTTCAAAACTGCCACATTCACAAGCATCAAAAGTGTCTGCAGCTGCAGCACAAAGAGTGGACAATACAGACCTCGGTATAGAAGCAGCATTGAGAGAACAATGTAAAAATATCTCAAGGAAAAAAGTACAAACAACTCACTGGAGACCTTTGGTAAAAAGCAACGAACAAATCTTTAACTCATATTTTTTAGATGCTGGACTTTTATGAAATGGCAGCAATACACTCAATATTTGGTATGAAGAGAAAAATACTTTTGATAGATTAGATCAGGGGTCAGCAACCGTTGAGAAGTGGTGTGCCAAGTCTTCTTAAATTACAGTAAATAAATGATTTCACATGCCAGTAATACACTTTACATTTACAGGGGCTGGCAGACGGAACCCCAGACCAGCAGCGGGGGCGGCAGACTGAACCCCAGACCGGCAGTGGGCTGAGCCGCTCAGCCGCTGCCAGTCTGGGGTTCCCTCCACTGGCCCCTGCCAGGCAGGGTCCCGGCCACTGGCCCTGCTCAGTCCGCTGCCGGCTCGGGTTTCCATCCACCAGGCCGGCAGCGGGGACCCCAGCTGGCAGCAGAGTGCCACTAAAAATCAGCTTGCGTGCCGCCTTTGGCACGCATGCCGCAAGTTGCCAACCCTTGGATTAGATTGTAAGCCCCTTGGGCAAAGACCTTCTTTTTTGTTCTGTGTTTGTACGACACCTAGAACAAGAAGGTCCTGGTCTATGATTGGGGACGCTAGCACTATATTAATACTGATAAAATAATATTATATACTATTCAACTTGCAAACTGCATGCTCATGAAAAGATACTGGCCTAAGTAACAAAAAATATACAAAGTTTGTGACAGCCCTGTATATCCCAGGGATAAATTTCTACTACTGCCTCCTATGCAAAACTGCAGCAACCCCTTTTAGGGTATTACAATAGGCTATTCAATATTTCCTAATAAGGATTCTCATTTATGTAGGTTCCAAACATAAACACAAAATAAAGTTACTATGGCTTCTGTATCCAGCATTTCTGAGCAGTTTGTATGTAAAAACCTAGGACACTAATATTTTCCACATCAGAAACACATACCTCTGAGGCCAAGAAAAATACAGAGATCACGACAAATTGTGACACAGTGTGCACTAAAGAAGCCAATAATGTGCTCAATTAGAGGTAAAATACTATTACTAAGAAGCCTTATCAAGCATATTAAAACTATTGTCTACCTGCATACAATTGTGAGGAGATATAATGAAGCAGTGAACATTGTTTCATCATCATCATCCTTGTTAAATCACCACCAGAGATCAAGTGTTACAATGGTCCTTTTGGAATTTTTTCTTGTCCTAGAGTCTGTAAAGATGAGTCAGAGGATGAAGGGTGGAAATGAGCAGATTTGTTTGAGAGAGGAAAAAGAAGAAGTGTCATGAGCAGACTAAGGATTGGAACTCAAGGTAAATCCCTGCCCCAGAAAACATGCCTGGCTTTTTTCATTATTTTTAATTTAAGGTGGGGGGGGGGGGAAACAAGGGGGACTCTGACAACTGAAATCTCATGTTTTGGAATAAGGGCCTGAGAGAAACATCCCCTACTCATCTTTCCTCACAAAAGCTAGTGAGAACTGGAGCACTGAGAACCATGGTATGCCCCAACTTCAGCACAGAAAGCCCGCTACTGAGTTGAGTTGAAGGGGTGAAATAGGGCTGCAGGACTGAGTGCTGTGATGCTCCAGGTTTCTAGGACTGCAAGATCTTCTAATCACTACTCCGTCCCTGTGAGGAGAAGAGGGGTTGGAACAATAAAGGTGTAAAGCCACCTGAAGCAATGTTTGTCCTGGAGCACAGAGAAGAGGGCTGCTGAAGCATGGCAGCCATTGAAGCATGGCTCAGAATATCTTGTAGGATGTACATCCGCCAACAGCACAAACAATTCTTACAGAATTATGCTAATGCAGTAAAGGAGGCAGAAAGTGTCTTCTACTCTTCTGCCATCAATGCAGCAGAATCACAGCAGACAGAGCTATTCTGCACAGAAAACCAACTAATCAACCAAGATCTTGGATGCTGACCAGACTGCATTAACCATCTCACTTCCCATGACAGAGTTCAGTCCCATAACACTTGCAGAAACTGAAGAAGTCATGGAAAATATTAGAACCTGTGAAACAGATCCATGTACCTCCTGGGCAGTGAAAGACAGTGAAATATTATGCCCACTAGTAAAGGATATGCCTTCTTCTGTGAAGCACACTTACCAAACTCCTTGAAAGAGACAATAACCTGCCCAATCCTCAAAAAGCCATCACTCAACCAAGGAGACATCTTCAACTACCATCCTGTCTCCAGTCTCCTATTCTGGGCAAAGTAATTGAGAAAGCAGTAATCACCAACCTTCTACATGTGACATCAGCCAATTCCTAGATGCCTCAGAGAACATAGCACAGAGACAGCTCTATCAGCAAGGACAACCTCCATGCGGCCATAGATAGAGGCAAGATCTCCATACTCGTAACAGTGAATGTCTCTACTGTATTAAAAACTGAAGATCACAAACTGCTAACCCATTTACATGACACAGCAGGAATGGGTGACAGAGCATTACAATAGCTCCAATCGTTCCTTTCAGCAGAACCCAGAGAGTGGTGACGGGTAACCTCACGGATCCCTACTATCTCTGCTTCTCTTTGACAGTTACATGAGACTAGGAGAGCTAAAGAAACATCATGGACTTAGCTTCCAATACTGACCTGTATATCTAATTCTCTACTCATGCCACCACAGCCACTGTTTTCAAGAGATCAGCTCTTGGATCAACACTAACTGACTCAAATTCAACCCAGGCAAGACTGAAATGATGCTAGTTTGCAGAGGGAAATGCTTTGAAAACTAGTCAGCACATCATCTCCCTCATCCACCTTTGAAGGCATACAACCCCCATTCATCAAATTGGTGCAAAGCTTCAGGATTCTCTTTGACTCCTCATTAAGCTTGGATGATCAGGTAGCATCAGTGTCTAAAAATGCCTTCTTTCATCTCCAGCTCCACCCCTTGCTCCCTCATGAGAGCCTGGCCACAATAACCCATGCACCTATTTTCAGATTGGATTAATGTAATTCACTGTATCAGAAACTGAATGTGAAAACAACGAACAGGTTCAAAATGCAGCTGCCCACTTCCCTATATGGTTCAGGCTGCCACAAACACATCACGTCTGTGCTCCTGTCCCTCCATTTGCTCTCAGCAGTTCCAATGTCAGTTTAAGGCCTCAGTCCTAACCTTTAAAGCATTTAACAGACCAAGCCCCATCTACTTTAGACACCAAATTTCATAGGAACATAACATAACATAAGAATGGCCGTACTGGGTCAGATTAATTGTCCATCTAGCCCAGTTTTCTGTCTTCCAACAATGACCGCTGCCAGATGTTTCAGAGGGAATGAACAGAAGATGGCAATTATTGAGTGATCCATCCAGTATTGTCCACTCCCACCATCTGGCAGTCAAAGGCTTTGGGAAACCCAGAGCATGGGGTTGTATTCCTGACCATCTTGGCTAATAGCCACTGATGGACCTATCCTCCAGGAACTTATCTAATTCTTTTTTGAGCCCAGTTATACTTCATAACATCCCCAGCAATGAGTTCCACGGACTGACTGTGCATTATATGAAGAAGTATTTTTGTTTGTTTTAAACCTGCTGCCTATTAATTTCAGCCAGTGGACCCTTAGTTCTTGTGTTATGTGAAGGAGTAAATAACACCTCCATATTCACTTTCTCCACACCATTCATGATTTTATAAGCCTCTATCATATCCTCCCACCCCAGTAGTCTTTTTTCTAAGACGGAGACCTAGTCTTTTTAATCTCTCCTCATATGGAAGCTGTTCCTACCCCTAATTATTTTTGTTGTCCTTCTGTGTACTTTTTTTCAATTCTAATACATCTTTTTTGAGATTGGGGGGGGGGGGGGGGAACAGAACTGCACATAGTAGTAAAGGTGTGGGTATTCCAGGGATTTATATGATATTTTCTCACTTGTCTATCTTTTCCTAATGGCTCTTAATATTCTATTAGGGGAAAAAAAAAAAAAAAAGCTGTCACTGTACACTGAGCAGATGTTTTCAGAGAACTATCCATGACGACTTCAAGATCTCTTTCTTGAGTAGTAAAAGCTAATTTAGACCCCATTATTTTGTATGTATAGTTGGGATTATGTTTTCCAATGTGCATTACTTAGCATTCTTCTCTTGCATCTGAAGAAGTGGGTATTCACCCACGAAAGCTCATGCTGCAGAACGTCTGTTAGTCTATAAGGTGCCACAGGATTCTTTATTGCTTTTACAGATCCAGACTAACACGGCTACCCCTCTGATACTTAGCATTTATCAACACTCAATTTCATCTGCAATTTTGTTGCTCAGTCACCCACCTTTGTAACATTTCACAGTCTGCATTGGACTTCAATATCTTACGTAATTTTTCACTGTCTGCAAACTATCAGGTCATTGTTTGCCCCCTTTTCCAGATCATTTATTAATATGTTGAACAGCATAGATCCCAGTACATATTCTTGGGGAACACTGCTATTCACCTTCTCCACTGGGAATACTGACCATTTATTCCTATCCTTTGCTTCCTGTATTTTATCCAGTTACTGATCCATGAGAGAATCTTTCCTCTTATCCCATGACTGCTTACTTTGCTTAAGAGCCTTTGATGAAGGACCTTGCCAAAGGCTTTCTGAAAGTCAAAGCACACCATGTCCATTGGATCACCCTTGTCCACATGTTTGCTAACATCCTCAAAAAATTCTAATAGATTGGTGAGACATGATTGCCTCTTACAAAAGCCATGTTGACTCTTCCTCAACACATTGTGTTCGTTTATCTCTCTGAAAATTCTGTTCTTTACTATAGTTTCAATGAATTTGCCTGGCTCTGAATTTAGGCTTAGCAGCCTGTAATTGTCAGGATCACCTCTGGATCTTTTTTAAAAACTGGTGTTACATTAGCTATCCTCCAGTCATCTGGTACAGAGGCTGACATAAGTAACAGGTTATATGCCAGAGTTAATAGTTCTGCAATTTCATATTGGAGTTCCTTCAGAACTCTTGGGTGAATACCATCTGGTTCTAGTGACTTATTACTGTTTAATTTATTATTTTGCTCCTCTATTGACACTTCAACCTGGGACAGTTCCTCAGATTTGCCACCTAAAAAGAAAGGCTCAGGGAATGGCTTCTACATTCTAAAACCCCTTCTACCATCTAAAAAGAACAGCTGCGGGAATCTCCCTCACATCCTCTGCAGTGAAGATTGATGCAAAGAATCAATGTAGCTTCTCCACAATGGCTTTGTCTTCCTTGAGTGCTCATTTACCACCTCGATTGTCCAGTTGCCTATTTGGCAATCTTCCTGCTTCTGATGTAAAATACTTTGCTGTTAGTTTTTGAGTATTTTGCTAGCTGTTCTTCAAATTCTTTTTTGGCCTGCCTAATTATACTTTTACACTTGACTTGCCAGAGTTTATACTCCTTTCCTCAGTAAGATATGAAACTTCCAAATTTTTAAGGATGCCTTTTTGCCTCCAACCACCTCTTTTACTCTATTGTTTATACATAGGTGACTTTTTTTAGTCCTCTCACTATATTTTTTATTTGGGGGCATATATTTAACTTGAACCTCTATAATGGTGTTTTTTAAGTTTCCATGCAGACTGCAAACATTTCACTCCTGTTACTGTTCCTTTTAATTTTCATTTAACTAGTTTTCTCATTTTTGTGAAGTTAAAGCTACTACAATGGGCTTCTTTGGTATTTTCTCCCACACAAGAATGTCCTATTCAATCTATGAATTGCCAAGGAAGATACACTCTTCTGAGACAATGCAGATCACGAAGTCCAGGACAAAGCATATGCAGCTGGGGGACAAAAACCTTTTCATTTGAGAGTATCTGGCTTTAGAACAAACTTCCAGAGGGGATCAGGTGAAATTGGAGTTTTGTCCATCTTTAGAAAAGTCTACAGAACTTTCATTTTTAACAAACTCTTTCCACGCTAAATGTATGACACTAAACACCCCTTCTACTTGTCCTTCCCCCCCACCTCCTTAAAACAAAAAACAACCTTACAACTTTTTATATCTCAAGAGAAAATCCTGAGATCCCACGAAGTTCATTACATACTTTGCTATTGCTAATCAATTTTACATAGAAGGTGCTCATAATATAAGTTAGATAATTTTTTCACATCTAAGCTCATAGAGCCAAGGGTGAGCAGCATAAAACCTTCCGACCAACAGTAAAGGTGCTTAGCAGTGCAAAGAACTGCACAGCTAGCAAACCCTGCTCTAACTTCTCTGACTATGGCTACACTTAGCGCTTTGAAGCGCAAGTGTGGTCGGAGCGCCAGCGCTGGGAGAGAGCTCTCCCAGCGCTGTCCGTACTCCACCTCCCTATGGGGATTAACGTACAGCGCTGGGAGCCGTGCTCCCAGCGCTGGGGCTCTGATCACACTGGCACTTTGCAGCGCCGCAACTTGCTGCGCTGGAGGGGGTGTTTTTTCACACCCTGCTGCAGCGCTGCAAATCTGCAAGTGTAGCCAAGACCTCTGCTAAAATGTTTAACCTAAACCACTGAAGGATTATTTGACATCAATAGGCAACATGGTGCAGTTAGCCTGATTAATGATTCCAGTTGAACCAACAGTTATCACATAAATAAAGCCCAAAAGTCAAATAATGCTTTATATTATTTAAGCTGTGGTACATTTTGACCAACACCACTGCCAGTTTTCACCTCCTCCCTAGTCTTTGGGTTTCTCACCTTATTTTCACACATCAAAGCTGAATGGCAACAAAATTCACTGGGAGAGGATATATTTGTCCATCTCCCAGAATTTTGCCTGGGAGGGGTGTAGATTACAGAAATGCTTTACCCTTCAGCACCTTTTCTTAGAGGTTACACTGTAGCGCTCTGGGTGGAACTCGAGCAGATCAGAATATTTAAAAGTTAATCAGGAGGCAACTAGAGATTTGGGGAAGAAGTTTGAAAAATACATGAAGTCTGGTACTGAATACCATAGCTCCTACCACCCAAGTCATCTACCCAAATATGCCCTACTAGTGGGTATTCAATAAAAGTTAATGAGCAAGATCACTATCAAAATGCAAGCAACCAGTATTAGAAATAAAAAGCGGGTCCTGATATGCAGAATGAGCTATATAAGCCACAAAACTCCTCTGTACATGCCAACTTTTGCTGAAAGAAGAAAAGGAAACATGAAGTTGTAAAGATAAGGCCAAGAAGTGAGTCAGGAAAAGAAATTCTCCATCACATTTTCATCTTTTTAAATGTCTTATGGCAGAAATCCAAGCCATATTTACTTTTGTAATTTTGATTCAGTAAACATTTTTCAACTACCACTTCAAAAGAGAAATAGAAGTTTTTGACAAATATTTCTGACAAATATTCTAAAGAGCACACAAAGTGGACTTCAATTTAAACTGAGGGTTTTAAAAGGAAATATGCCATTATTTCTACAGTAAATGTGTGTGAATGAACTCCTAACACTCACCTGATGAAACAAATATAAAACAACTTTTACTTAAATATTACCTCTTATAGAGATGATAGCATTTATCCAGATGGTGATGACATGGAGGGGAAGGAATTAAAAATTTCCCCAAATAAATCATTTATGTACAAGTTTTTCAGAATCTAAGCTTTCATTAAAACAAATCCTCACAGCACAAATGTTATAAAAGTATATTAAAACTAAATAAGTGCTAAGAGTATTAAAGTACCCAAAATTGATCCAGATAATCTATATTTTTTTTAAAATAAAATAAAATGGGGAAACAGCAAAACTGAATATTCACACACTTAAGCCACAGGCACAAAGTAAACAATCAGGAAAAAAATATGACAGAGTCCTGTGGCACCTTATAGACTAACAGACGTATTGGAGCATAAGCTTTTGTGGGTGAATACCCACTTCGTCATATTATTTTTGTTCCAATCTTAGATGTTATTTGTAAAAACAATAGTTGAAAAAATGTTCAGGCAGATGTAATAATTTACAAAGGAGACACCTGAAGACCATAACTGCATGATGTGAACAAAGGCTCTTCAGTAAAGAAAGTTAAATAAAGACTAGAATTTTGTTAGTAATTTGAGACAGCACTAAAATGCTAAACATCATCTTTGGGTCCTACATCATCTACACTGGGCATTTGTCCTGGTTACAGCCCTTGAAGATCAACCCCCAATGTGGTTGCACCAGTGCAAATAGGCACAGGTGCTATAAGTCATGATTTGCACCAATGCAGCTAATCCCTGCTTGATACCAAAGTAAAGTGCACTAGTGCAAGTCATGATTTCCAGTGGCTTTCCTGGTCTGCACTAGGGGCTTATGGTAGTGCAGCTAGGCTAGCAGCCTGCCACCAAGGACTGTAAATCCCCAGCACAGCTAAGGCCTTAAGACACAGATGTGCCAAATAAGCACTTCTGCTGCATGATCCTGATAAAAATTTTGAGTGTCTAATATTTTCCTCAGAAACATAAAATACTTTTCTGTAAAACACTGCAGTGGAAAATAGCTATTTTCACTTCTAAATGGGGGCTTAAAGCCAAATATTTTTCTCTTTAATGGAACTCCCTAGATACTGTACCTAGAAAGAGGTAGAAGATGTCTCTCACCCACTAAAGCCCTTTAATAAAAATAAAAAGCCATCCCAAACAGAGATATGCTCAGGCTATAGTATAGTTCCTTTCTCCAGGATATCTCGAATAGAGTTCTCTAATTGTAGTCAGATCCTTTCCTGTTTAAACTCTTCACAGTCCTACTAATTAATCAAAAACATCATCTTGGGAAACTGGGGAAGAACTACATTTAACTAAAAAGTCATCCATGATCTGGCTAGCTATATCATTGCACTACTGATATTCCGACACCTTATCCCAACTTTTCATAACATCCTCAGAAGAAAACCCCAAAGCACACTATAATAACTATTTATAATGGAAAAATGTATGGCCAGATTGTGATGAGGCAAAAATGATAAGTGTAAGTGAACTGTGTTCAAGTACATTCTGTCTGAAAGTAAAATCTGATCAACACCAAGAAAACAGAGGGACAAAAATAGAGAATTAATTAAGGAAAATGCAAATAAATTTTCAATAGAACATGCCTGTTTTTTGTCACAAGTAGAATTCAGAACTGTTGAAGACTATGTAAATGATCTACAGAAAAGGACTTTTATTCTGCAAGTTGTACCAGTTAGAAATAAGTACAAATAAATAAATACAATAAATAGAGCCCTTTAACATTTTTGGCAGCCCTTCATGTTCTCATCTCAGAAAAAATAATAATCAGAACTCCCAGTTCTTTGTAACTTGTAAAACAGGAAATAGAAATTTTTTTACCTTAGGCCCCGTCTACACTGGCAAGTTTGTGCACAGTAAAGCAGCTCTGAGCGCTGTAACTCCCAAGGTGTGTACACTGCCAAGCCACTCAGTGCACAGAAACTGTGCAAATGCTGCGCTCTAAAAAAAAAATCACCTCGACAAGAGGCATAGAGCTTTCTGTGCCAGGGATACAGCGCTGCCGTGCCAGTGTAGACACTGTGGTGATTACAACGCTGCAAGTGGCCTCTGGGAGGTGTCCCACAATGCCTGTTCTCACCTCTCTCGCCATCAGTTTGAACTCTACTGCCCTGCCCTCGGGTGACCAATGGTTAGCCCCACCCCATACATTCCTTTGCAAATTTGAAAGTCCCCTTCCTGTTAGTTCGGTGATGTGTGCAGTGGTCTCAGCGCATCTTTCCAGGTGGCCATGCCTGCTCCATGCACCAGGCAATCCCCGCTTGTAGCAATGCTGAGCTGCTGGACCTCATCAACATTTGGGGAGAGAAGGCTGTGCAGTCACAGCTGCGCTCCAGCCATTGGTATTATGATACCTATGGACAGATTTCTAGATGCATGATAGAAAAGGGCCATGACCAGGACACATTGCAATACAGGGTCAAAGTGAAGGAGCTGTGGAATGCCTACCACAGGGCTCGGGAGGCAATCCGCCGTTCCAGTGCTGTGCCCACGAGCTGCTGTTTCTACAAAGAGCTGGACGCAATACTCAGTGGTGACCGCACCGCCACTGTGAAGTCCCCTGTGGATACTTCATTGGCTTCGTTGCCAGTTGAGAGTGGACCGAGCAAGGAGGAGGAATCTTGGATGAAGATAGAGCGGGGGAACCAGAGGCAGATGACAACTCGGAGGCCAGAGATGCATGCAGTCAGGAGCTCTTTTCTACCCTGGAGCAACCTAGCCAGTCACAGCAGTCAGATATTGGCAAAGCGCAAACAGAAGAGGAGGCCTCTCGTAAGTGGATCTGATTTGGGGAATTGCTGAAGCGAGTTGTTGGGGGCAGGAGGGTTGCAGAAAGCAGGCTTGACTACCACCTCATGCCTAGTTTGAGTGGCGGAACAGGCTGTTGATACACTCCCTCACTTCACGTGAACCTCCCTCAGAGAACTCCAGGAAACTGTCGTGGAGACACTGAGCAATCCGCTCCCGCATGTTCCTCGGCAGAGCTGCTTTGTTTCTTGCCCGATTAACAGTAACTTTCCCTCGCCATTGTGCTGTCACGGTGGGGTGGGGCGGGCACCATAGTGGCACACAGGCTAGCCGCATAGGGGCCAGGGCAGAAGCCTCAGGCTTGGAGAAGACCCTCCTTTGATTCCCTGCTCACTTTCAGAAGCAAGATATCTTCCATAATGATCACTTCCTATGGAAAGTGTGGGGACAGCAATGATTATCAGGCCCCCCATACAGTGCTGCTCTCCCCAAGTGCTTAAGAGCCACGTGCCCAGTGTACAGCAGGGTCTGGGAACAGTGATGAGTAGCTGCCCCTGCAGCTACTCATCATTTTGGGGGTCTTGTGGCATATGTGTGCTTGTCTGGGGTCAGCCAGTTAGTGTCAGGTGCGTGAGTACTGGCTGTGTTTTAAAGCACCGAAACAGTGTTGTCTGTGTTGCAAACAATACTGCTTCTGTAAAATGTTGCATTTAAACTTCACAGAGATGACCATGGGAGGCCAGCCTCCCTTATCGGCAGCAGGACGGTTGCAAAGAATTAGAAAGTGTCCAAGAAGAACCAAGGAGGACTTTATGCGTGAGAATATGATGCACTCCGCCACCGAGAAAAAGGGATTGAAGGAGTGGCGGGACAGCGAGGAGAGGGAACGAAAGGAGAACGTGGCACACCAGAAAGAAGCCACAGGGTGGCTCTTAGCAGTTATGGAGCACCAAGCGGACATGCTCTAGGCGATACTAGTTCTTCAAACTGAGCAGCTCCGCACCTGCCCTCCCCTGCAGCCACTGTCGCAAAACTCTTTCCCATGCGACCCCCCCACACCACCACCACACACTCTTATCAACCTCTTGGCTCCACACTCTACCTGCAGCATTCCACTCCTCCTTCCTCACAGTCTAGCAGTTTGGACTCCCAATACCCAGTGCATTCAAAATCCATCCATCTGCAATTTGGCCCTGCTGAAGTACAGCCCCCGCTGCATCGTACTCCAAAGGAGAAGGTTGGGTATGATCCCTGGACATACACAAATCTGTAGCCGTCCTGGGACCCCTCCTCCTCTTGAGACCTTCCATTCTCCCATCCATCTCCCTGATGAATTCTTTCGTTTGACTCTCTCCTCTGGTTGTTGTCTTTCAATAAAAGAATTGTGTTTGTTTGAAAGCAATTATTATTCTATTAAGTGAAAGCAAAAAGAGCTCCACAAAGCAACATACAATTATGTTAAGGCCCTTCTTGCATCATGTGCACCTAGCATTACAAGCACTGCAATCCCAAGCATAGCAAAAATATTACTGGCTTTCAGCTTCAAACTGCTGCCTCAAAGCATACCTGATCCTTATGGCCCCCCGCTGTGCCCCTCTAATAGCCCTGGTCTCTGTCTGTTCAAACTCAGCCTCCAGGCGCTAAGCCTCTGCAGTCCAGCTCTGAGTGAAGCCTTCACCCTTCCCTTCACAAATATTATGGAGCGTACAGCACGCAGCTATAAGCATAGAAATATTGTCATCGGCCACGTCCAGCTTCCCATAAAGGCATCACCACAAGGCCTTTAAACAGCCGAATGCACACTCCACAGTCATTCTGCACTTGCTCAGCCTGTTGTTGAACTGCTCCTTGCTGCTGTCAAGTTATCCCATGTACAGCTTCATGAGCCACCACACTGAGTAGTAGGCGGGGTCTCCCAGGATCACAATGGGCATTTTGACTTCCCCTACAGTGATCTTCTGGTCAGGGAAGAAAGTCCCGGCTTGCAGCTTCTTGAACAGGCCAGTGTTCTGAAAGATGCGTATCATGCACCTTTCCAGACCAGTCTGCATTAAAGCCTGTGAAACGCCCACAGTGATCTACAAGAGCCTGGAGAACCACTGAGAAATACCCTTGCAATTAACGTACTCAGTGGCTAGGCAGTCTGGTGCCAGAATTGGAATGTGTGTGCCATCTATCGCCCCTCTGCAGTTAGGAAAGCCCATTTGTGCAAAGCCATCCACAATATCACGCACGTTGCCCAGAGTCACGGTCTTTCAGAGCAGGAGGCTATTAATGGCCCTGCACATTTCAATCAACACAGTCCAATGGTCAACTTTCCCACTCCGAACTGGTTAGCGACTGATCGGTAGCAGTCTGGAGTAGCCAGCTTCCACAGTGCAATCGCCACGTGCTTCTCCAACGGCAGGGCAGCTCTCATTCTCATGTCCGTGCCACAGGGCTGGTGCAAGCTCATCACACGGTCCCATGAATGTGGCTTTCCTCATGCAAAAGTCTGCAGCCACTGCTCATCATCCCAGACGTGCATCACAATATGATCCCACCACTCAGTGCTTATTTCCCCGAGCCCAAAGGCGGCGTTCCACTGTGGTCAGCACCTCCGTGAATGCCACAAGCATTCTCGTGTCATAGCTACTATGTGTGGCAAGATCAATATCACATTCCTCTTGCCTTTATAGTTTAAGGAACAACTCCACTGCCACTCGTGACGTGGTTAGTGCGAACAGCATTCTTGTCAACAGCTTGGAATCCATTCCTGCAGCCAGAAAGAGGCAGGGCACGCAGTACACAAACCAACCATTGAAAGATGGCGCCAAATGCAGATGGAAGCACAGGGATTGCTAGGATGCAAAGCAATGCATCATGGGGCATTGGGACAGGGCCCAGGATGCCCTGCGAGCCCTTCCGCCTTCCCACAAGTCTTAGTGAAAAAAGAGAAAGAGGTGCTCTGCGGGATAGTTGCCAAGAGTGCACTGCTCCAAATAGCGCCACAAGTGTGAACACATTATTGCGCAAGCAGGTGTCAGTGTGAACACACAACAGCGGTTTCCCTTTGGCGCTCTCTGAGCAGCGCTGTAACTTGGCCAGTGTAGACGTGCCCTTAGATTATATTTTTTTCAATTCCAGCTTGAGCTTTGCCACATTTGTAGCATAATATTCATGTAAAGGTGAGTACATTTAGAATTATGAGTTTTATTCCTTCACAAAAAGTCCATTTGAATAAAATTGTTACTGTTCAAATGTAACCTTCAAAAGGAAAAGGAAACGGAGCTGTACCTTTTTTGAGGAGTGGGAGGCATTTCTTTTTGACATATAAAGAAGGCCTGAAACTTTGGTAGATTTCGGCTGGTTGGTTTGCAAGCTACAAATCCTCCTCCAACAAACTATGAGCTTATCAGCTGGTGAAACACAAATGGATCACCAGCTGGGACTGCAGCAGGAGCAGAGCTGGTAGCTGTGCTCCACTCAGTCCTTCAACTACCACCTCTCCTGCTCCCCCTCCATGCCCAGGATGAAGTTATTGAAGTTGACAGTGCATCAATTGTACCACTGTGTTGCATCCTTTGGCTAGTAAGTATGGTGACTTTTTCAAGTCCTGCTATATTCTAGCTCAAACTTACAAAATTCTACTTGCTCATTCACATGAGCCCACTAGTTATTCTTTTTTATTAACTGACATGCAGCCAAGATATTAGCTTTTTCATTACAAGAGCAAGAGTGGCCAAGCAAGTTTCATGTCTAGGTTTGCAAATTGTTATGATGATTTTACAATGCTGCACTAATATATTCTTGTGCAGAATCAGAAAGCATCCTATAACCAAACAAAAACTTGTAAACAATCCACATCTCTCTTTAATCCATGTCCCCCCCAAAAGACAACCACCATTTACTCTGCCTATATAATTCTATTCTATACACTATGGGTTTTTATACCACTGTAATCACCATATCTAAGCACCTTCCAGTAGTGCATTAAGCAACATGACTAACATCTGTCATGTGTCTGTTCTCATCTCTCGGGGGGGGGGGGGGGGGATGTGTTTTCATGTGTTTCGTGTGTTTCATTTTGAATTAAAAAAAACCCTCTAAACACATATGTTGTTATGTTACAGAAAGCAAGGTCAAAGAAATCTGTCGTGCTCTTTGAGTGGAAAGTGGTGAGGTTTGTGATGGTTCACTCCACAGTTTTGGGCTAGGACCCGAGAAAGCTCTCTCTCTTGCCCAGGCAAGCTTATAGTAGAAAGTTCCATTGTGCCAGAGGAATGACTTTGCTGATCACAGTCTTCACCCCAGAGTTTTAGTCTATCTTTTAGATACCCTAGGCGCAGGCCATTAAGTACAGTACCTTAGGGGGGGAATAAAGGACTGGCACCTTAAACATGATTAAATATTCTATAGAAAGACAGTGTAGGGAGCGGAAGATGTGTTCACAGCAGCCAGCATTACTGAGGAGATATCCTGCAGCAGTCTGTATTATTTGGCGTTTCCTTAGCACTGACAGCTTCATGCCTAGGTATATTGCATTGCTGTAGTCCAGTAGAGAGGTGATGAAGGCATGAATAATTGAGGTGAGGTCACCATTCACTAGGATAGGATGAGTCTCCTAGGTAATGAGAGATGGCAGAAGACATTTCTCATGGATAATGGTGAGGGAGAGCTTAGCATCAGTGAGGAACTCAAGAGCACTCCTACACTACAGAAAGAATTGACCAAATTGCGGGTGTGCACTTTTAACCGAAGGAGGCTGCACCAGGGCTGCAAACTCCTCAAAATGCTATCTTCTGCCCACCTGTCTTGGTCAATTTCAACCAGCTAGCCATCAATGAGCTGATTTCATCAAAGCACTAGGTCATCTTGGTAGTAGTGGTGTGGTCATATGCAGTAGAAATGCATTTCACCTGCATACTTCTAGCACTGGAATCCATGTCTAATGACCAGTTCACCTAGTGGCTGCATGTAGATGTTGAATAGAACTGGAGACAGAATTGATCCTTGTGAGACTCCACAAGTGAGGGCTTTAGTAGAAAAGGTGTGGTTTCCCGTCACTATTTGTTGGGTTCAGAAGTATGAGAATGGATGTCAGTCCCTTACCCCTTGCCAGTAGGAGATCATCCATCAGTGCCACTAAAGCGGTTTCAGTTCCATGTGGGCCTGAATCCAGATTAATGCTTATAACCTAGACTCAGCACAATTAGATGAGCTTGAAGTTGGCCTTTGGCTAATGGGAACGGGACGTTTGATACTGGGCAGTAGCTGGCTATTCTATATGCATCCAGGGTGCATTTCTTAATGTGTGGCACCTGTTGTTCATGTCTCTCCTTCAAAAGCCAGGAAAGGCCTGGGTCAGATTCACAGGCTTCATTCAGAGTCGAGGCTCCTTTACTGTATCCAGAATTTCTGGCTGAATGAATGTACTGGACTCTGGGAATGCAGACAGGCTACTGGTTGGTGGGAGCAGACAGGGCGGATCAAGGTAGTCTGGGAAGCAAGCACTCTCAAATGTGTATTATCTCTTCAGCTAAGTACAATGACCGTTCCTGTTCTGTACGCTGTGCAAGCTGTAGACATTCAGAAGAAATGATGCAGTTTACTACCCTGGACAGCTCTTGGGGCAGGATTTGGAAGATTCAATGGAAACTTAAAGGAAGGTTCTATTGGCCTGTAATACAGACGCAGCACTGACTTAGAAGAATTCATTTGGTTTCATTCTGTCTGTATTAATCTTCATTTTCCACCTCCTTCTCTTAATCTAGCGCAGGGTGTGAGAAAACCAAGGAGATCTGCGTTGATGGTTAAGAATGGGCCATCTGGGGGCCAACCTGTCAATGGTTGAAATTAGTATACAATGATAATGATTCACCAGTTCCTCAATTCATTCTCTGGGTGGGGTGCTGCTGTCCTTTAGGAGGCTTTGAAATTTGGTGTAGGGAATAACGGGGTTGGCAGAGGACTTGCATCATCATCTAGCCAGGTCTCTGGGATTCGGGCTATATTGGATCCATCGTTGCTAATGAAATTGTTTGTTGTTGGTTCGCAGCAAATCTTGCATTGCTCAGAAGAAATCAACCGAAATAAAAACTGATGTTATCTGCTTCTAGCTCATACATAGGTAGTTGTCCTCTACAGTGTATAGATCAGGGGTCTCAAACACACAGCCCGTGAGGTTATTTTCTGTGGCCCGCGAGCTCCTCGCGGCCCCCCCGGCACTCCCCCGCGTTTACCTAGAGCGGCTCCGGCCCGACGCGCAGCAGGGGCAGGGCAGGATCCCTGCCTGCCTGCCCTGCCCCCGCACTGCTCCAGGAAGCTCGGACTGCAGGAGGGGCTCGGGGGGGCGGGCTCTGGCCCGGCGCGCACCGGAGCCAGGGCAGGCTCCCTGCCTGCCTGCCTGCCCTGCCCCTGCTCCGCTCCGGGAAGCGGATGGAACCTGGGGGAGGAGAGGCACAGGGGTGTGTGTTGATGTTGCTTCAGGCACCGTCCCCAGCAGCTCCCATTGGCCGCAGTTCCCCATTTCCGGCCAATGGGAGATGCTGGGGGCGGTGCCTGAAGCAACAGCAACACACACATCCCTGTGCCCCTGCTCCCCCATGTTCCAGCCGCCTCCCAGAGCGGAGCAGGGGCAGGGCAGGCAGGGAGCCTGCCCTGGCTCCGGTGCGCACCAGGCCAGAGCCCACCCCCAAGCCCCTCCTGCAGTCGAATCCCCTGCCCTGATCCCCTTGCCACACCCTGCACCCCGACCCCCTGCCACAACCCTTCTGCACCCCAACCCACTGCCCTGAACCCCCTGCCGCACCCTGCACCCTGGGGGCAGGGAGGGGACGGAGTTGGGTGGAGTTTTAGGGGAAGGGGTTGGAGTGGGAGCAAGGAAGGGGTGGGAAGAGGCAGGGCAAGGGCAAGTTATGAATTTTTAAAGTTAGTATAAAAATATTTCACAGGATATGTCTGTATGGAACTTTTTAAAATTTGCAGTTTTCAAGGGAGCAAAGTGTGAAATTAGCAAAATGTTTAAAAGTAAATGATACAGAGCTTTGAAAATTCAGTTAATAGTCATCGGGGGTACTATACAGAGTATAGGGGGATGTTAGTATTTTGACATTGGATAGCGCATAACACATACAGTCTGCAGTATCCCCAATGGGGGGGCTGAAGAAGGATGAATCAAGGTACAGTCAGCAAGCAGTGAGGGTACATCGCTCATACAGGAATTACAGGTAATCATAGGCATAAATAAGTGGGCCGAGTAATGAGGATAGGATGACCCTCATATGGTGGAGTTCAGTTCGGTTCGGTGGGTTCAGGGGATAAGGTCCAGCAGATGAAGTCTTCAGGTCTCTTCCTCATTGCGGGTGCGCGAAGTCACGCCGGCTCACTCTCGGTATTGGTGGTAGCCGGTGATGTGCTCTGCATAAATGTCCTGGGACCACCAGATAGTGTCCGAGACCATTAGACGTCGCATGAGCCGCGCGTAGCGAAAGCCTATCCCGCAGGTCCTCAGTACGCGCTCGTTACAGGGGTTCAAAGGCACCCAGGGCCCCGATGATCAAAGCGTCGGTGTATATCTCATAGCCCTTTGTCCGCAGGATGTCGGCCAGGGGAGCGTACTTTTCGAGTTTGCGGGCTCGGGCTTCGTGGAAGGCCGGGGTCCTATTCTCGAACGGGATTGTCACGTCGACGAGGATGATCTTTTTCCGATCCTCGTCCGTGACGACAATGTCCGGGCGCAGCGTGCTGTCGGTGCTGGGGACGGTGCGGTTGACGGCGATCTCTCCCAGGGCGTGGGTCGACGGCCTTCGCCAGGCGGTCCTGGACGGCGTTGTGGCGGAGCTGCCAGGCACGGGTGCGGGGCTTGCAGCTGCACAGGACGTGGGGCAGGGTCTCGGCAACATATCCGCACCTTCTGCAGCGTTTGTCCCGGTTACTACTCATTAGATGAAAAATTACCAGCATACCCCCAATCTTTTCCTTTTATAGTCAGTGGATCTGTTTTTCACAACAGCATGGCTTGCATTCCACAAGGGCCAACATCACCAGCTTACATAACAATAAAGCCAACCTTGACACAGAAAGCACTAATTAACAACCATGAAAACAACTGAAACAGCCACGCTCTGCAAACTAATCCTTGTTGCTATGAATGCCAAAGACATCTCACATAGCACTCCGTGTGTGTGTGTGTGTGTGTGTGTGTGTGTGTGTGGGTGGGTGGGTGAGAGAGAGAGAGAGAGAAAACAGCCACTCATTGATCCCAGTCTCGCACATGTAAACAAGAGACTATGGTATATAAAAGTAGAATATTTTTGTCTCTTTAAATACATGAAAAATAAGAGATGATGCTCTTTCAGATTAATTTTCCACTTGAAAATATAATTGGGGATAGAAAATTAGTTTTATATTCTTTTCACTATTGATGTACAAATGTCCTACAAATGTAGTTTATCAGCACGAGAAATGTACTGAATTCAATTCATGAAACAACACTGGACTTCCCAAAACACTAGATTCCCCAAGAGACTAAGAACTCAATTCATCATTGCCCTACGGCCAAAAAATTTGGCAGATCAGTCACTGGGAAGTTTCCCAGTCTCCACCTGGTACATAGCTGGCACAACTGTTCTAGGATGCCTCATTGGCAGCCCTATTCCTTGCTTTTCCCCCCAATCCCAAATCCTTGCACCAGGGCTGTGACACGAGAAAAGAGGGCTACAGACAACAAAGTGCAAGTTAGGGGATCTCTAAGGCTGTTCTCCCCTTTGCCAAGGACCAAACTGGCACACAAATCAAGAAAGTATAGGTGAACAAAGGACACCTTTTCCTCTATCTTGGATTTTGTGCCAGGCAGTTTTTGGACACACGTGATAATTGGGGCCTAACAGTTTAACACCTGCAGCCAAAGCTTCTAAACTATCAAAAAGTGCTAAGCAATTGAATGCTTTGAACAAGTATTCTCATTCATATAAGTATGCACACCTTTTACCTTTAAAACTTTAATGCAATCATATTTCATTTGTCTTTTAAAAAAAAAAAAAGCCACCACATACGAACTCCTGACCAAACCCCACTAGCAGCATGATTTCACTTGATGCTCTTAAGTGCTCCAGTCTGCCCAGCATTCAGTTTTTCTCTTGCTCAAAAACTCTTTATTCTGAAGGGGAGGGGGAGAGTGGTATTTTTGAGGAAGAAGGAGAAGAGCTGGGAGAAATTGTGTTTTTGGAAAAGGATTTTCAATCAAATATTTTGGAGTATCTTGTAGTAATAACTGATCTTATGTAATTCAAACAAAATGTGACTTTGCACTGTGTGCTTATCTTAATCCAATAAATATATTGCTAAAATTATGCTCTGACAAGCTATGGAATCCTTGATTTATTTCGGTAATTTGCTAGACCAAAACAATGTTTCACAATGACAAAACGGGTCAACTTTTATTTTATAAATGCAAGTGTATTGTTTATGAAAAATGCATAGAGCCTGACTTCATTATTTATTCCAAAAGAGAGTACAGTACAAGCAACAGTGAAATGTGCCTCAACACAAACCTGAAGGACCAGTAATAACAGTAAGAGAGCATCTTCATACTCTTAGAACTGGACTAGAAGTTCTCAATTTGTGTCATATGTCATCAAGTGACCTTCAAATATTCTAGAGAAAACCCTACATTTTAAACACAAAATTTGGCACTGATTTAAAATATCTTGTTTTCAAAACCAAAGGCTCCAATCAGATCCATATGGGCAGACTCTTGAGTCTGTGCAGAGTCTCACCAACTTCAACAGGGTTCTGTCCACGTATATCTGATTGTGAGATTGAGGTCTAAATGTACCAGCAATGTTTAAATCCACTGTAATTCTGCTACAAAATCTTTAGCGTCCTCTGTTCATTTTTTAAAAATAAGCACAAATTCCCTATAGAACCATGGAAATCATTTTACTGTAAAGTTAAGTCAGTATCTACAGTTCATATAGAGGGGAATTACAGTGGAGAACAGGCAATTGCACTATACAATCTAAGAATACCCAATTGTTTTGAGACGCCTCCTACCCACTCTGAAAAAAAATAATTTAAGTATTTAATTTTAATTTGTTGAAATAGTTGCCACCACACTATCTACACCCACATCCAACTCACATAAACTTTGGATTTTAATAAGCAGGATCCACCAGAGGTCAGAAGTGACCTTAAGCAGGAAATTCATGGGCATGCTCTGTTCATGTGGAAAAGTAATCTACTGTACATGAAGACACTAAATTTGACTGTCTCTTAGTTTGTGGTCTTGATTATACCAGTTTTGTTTTTAAGTGGTTTTTTTTGCTTACTCTAAACTGCTATTATTAAAAGACCTCTGAAAAGAAACTGGGGAACTAATATTCCTATTAATGTCAATGTAAATTAGTATGAGACACAAAGTTATTAACATATTAACAATAGCAGGCTTTTATGACAACTTTTATTATTTTACTTTAAAGATATTAAAGCAAATCCAACTAGTTGCGATCCAACTTCATAGCCTTAGTCCAAACTATATCTAAGGGTAAATAACCATGTCCCTCTCAACACATTACAGTAATAAAAGAGTCGCTAGCAATATCCAAGAAGGATCTCATGAATGTGACTGCACCTTGTTCTTCTTTACAGTGCACCTGACATGGAGCGTGCCTCACTCTTCCCCTTATGTTACTAATTGTGCACACTTGAAGTGTTTTAAAAGAATGTTTCCTGCGTGCCTCCTGGTGAGAAGTAATGTAATCAACAGGATGTTATTTTAAAGAGAGAAATAATTGCTAGGGAATTAATAACTTGAAGTTATGCAACTGTTCTGCAGCCAGTTGGAATCATTAAACCATTACGTTATTTGCATCCTCATCTCTCAGTGGGGCTGAGATGGAGACTTGCAAGAAGTCAGTTTGAGTTCAGCATGTTCAGGAGGCAGAGGTAGTAGCAAGAAGATTGAGGCTGTAGATAATGTTTTTAAATGTTTTCTTCTATCACAGTTATCTATTACAACATTGCCAAAAGCAATAATTTAAGGAAGAGGTGCTTGCTCTGCGACACTGCTGTTTTCTCTAAGAGCCAGAGAGATCTAACTACCTATTCTTATCCAGAACTGCTACAAAACCCCCAAATCTTCTTGCATGTCTTTATTTCGGTCAGCACGGATAGGTCACCCTGTGCCCCCTTCACTGAAAAACTGAAGTGATTTGAATGGGTTTTCCTCTCCTTTCTGATCTCAGGGAATGTGCCACCTCCATGAAATATTGCCAGTTTGTAAAGCTCTTCGGGGGGACATGGGAAACGGGGACGCCTGTTTCTTTAGTGAATGCAAAACCATCACCCTCTCCTGCTGCTCCGGTGCGTGTTTAACGCTCACAGATCTACCCACAAAGTGCTGCATTTCCCCGCAGCCGCCGCGAGACATTTGTTGTCTAAACTCTAAAGAGTTTCTCCTCCGGGGCCGTTTGCAGACGGGCTGAAGCAGCAGCAGCAGCAGCTGCGGCTTTTCCACCGAAGGGGAGAAGATCCCCAGTGCAGCCACGCGAGCGGGGTGCGCGCCGCGGTTTGCACGTGAGGGCGCCGCGGGATGCGGGGGGCTGCGGGCGCCGCTCGCTGGGAAGCGCCCAGACGCGGGCGGGGAAGGAAGGAAGGAAGGAGGGCGGGGGGGAGCCCCCCAATCCACGCCCCAGCGGCTCCCGCGGGGAGAGGCGGCTGCCCCGCCTGGGCTGATCACGGAGCAGGGGGGCGGCGGGCGCCTGAGCAGGGAGACCCGGTGCGGCTCACTATGTGGCAGCGGGCGGGCCGGGCCCCTGTTTGTGCCTGGCTCGTTATTTGGCAGCACCCGTCACTGACCTCCCCGGGCTCAGCCCCGGCGGCGGCGGCGGCTCCTCCATGGCGGCGGCGGCGGCAGCAGGGAGCAGCTCGGCGACGTCTCTCATGCATGCACCGAGGGCGGCATGGCGGCAGCAGGCCCCTGTCTGCAGCCCGGCGCGGAGCAGCGTTGGGGGAGGTGCGGGAGGTGTCGCTACCCGGCTGCGGCGATCCGGCCGCGAAGAGCCGCCCGCGCGGCCGCCATCTTGCAAACAGTCTCAGGGGGCAGAAGCCGGGAGCAGCGCTACGGCGCGCGGCGAGGGACAAGACAAACCACAGGCGCTCGCGCCTCCCCTTGCGAGAGAAGCGGGGGCGGGGCGGCGTCAGACCTGTCACTAGCCTCTGCCAAAGGGCCTCCTGCGTCCCTAGGGCTGGGGGCACCGAGCGGGGGGGGGGAAGATGATGTCATTGATTAATACGTTGTTCTTTGTTTGTTTTTCCTGACCCACATTCTACGCCTAACCTCCCCCCTCGGGTCCCAGCTCTGGCAAGCAGGGCCCCCCCGGGGGGGGGCGGGGCTAGTGGGGCAGTTTGCCCCAAGTCCCACAGGGGCCCCCGAGGGAATATAGTATTCTATAGGATTGCAACTGTTTTTTATGGAAGGGGCCCTTGAAATTGCTTTGCTTCAGGGCCCCTGAATCCTCTGGGCAGCCCTGGCAAGGGGGGGGGGTGAGGCGTGCCGGCTGCAGCTCTGGGTCAGGAGCGGGGGGGACACGCTCAGCTCTGCTATTTGCAAAGGACGTTTCTAGCTCTCCCTGTTACAGAGAAAAGCCTGAAACCTGAACCCTGAGATTGAAAAGCCAGAAGTAAAATAAAACGAACCCGCCCTGCATTACTTTGTAAAATCTCATGAGTTTTCAGCCAATCTTAAGATTTTGGGGGGGAAGGGTCTGACTTATTTTTAACACCAGTAGGGATGGTGATACTGAATTAATACCAAGGACATAGTGCTAGCATACTTTCATTTAAGAAAGACAATGGATGTTGGGAAATTAATTAAGCTCTCTCCCAATGCCTTGGGAGGCAGGGATAGGAATCACTCAATGAGTTGTCCAGGAACAAACACATGAAGTGACCCTGAAAACTGACTGTTCTAGTGGCCTTGGTGGAGATGGGGGTGTTGCTTTTTAAAACAGCTTTTGGCTGTCAGAGAAATTTACAGTAGGCTGGCTAAGCACATATGCACTTCAAGGACCACCTCCCACCAGGTTTGGTAGATGGTATCAGCCCCTCCCCACTTCTGTAGCTATATATAAAGCCCACTGCAGAATTATCCACCAATTTCGAACAAAAACTGAAGTAGAACCACATGATCCATTTGCAACTACAGATGGAAGGAAAAATGCAATTTCCTGAACTGGAACTTGGCTAGAATACATAGGTTAACACCCTTACCATTTAGAGAACTATGAGATGGTTCATCACTCTGGGTGGTCAAGCCTTCATTTTTACATGTAATTATAATGAAAGCAGAGCAGCGCCCCCTAGCACTGATTTAGAGAGTGCTACATATTGTATCGCCATCTCCACTTCCTATACCAAGTATAATATCAGTGTGGTACAGGTATATGTTATATTTCTTTGTAGGATGAAATACAAAAAATAAGGGATTAGAATCAGAGCCACTGTCTGTTTTATGCCAAGATCCTCCAAGAAAGTAACCATACACCAGATGTGCAAATCTATTTATGATCCTACAAATATTGCACCAGACTCTACAACAGGTTCTTAGTTGATATAAAATTATTGACATGTTCCTGTGAGTCAGAGAAATATCTCGGCATGTTTAAAATACTTGACCTGTTAATCACAGTTAAGCAGTATACTATTTTTAGTAAGAATTTTTCTGTGTTGTATTAAAATTGAATTGGAACATTAATAATCCAGAAGATATTGCTAATATAAATGTATCAGCTTTGTTAAATAGCCAATGCCAAATGTGTGGAGCCAGATCAATGGATTTATGCAGACTTGCATTTATCAGTATTATTATTATTTCTGTGCACGTTGTGTACTATCTGAAATAAAATGATACAGTTAACAAAAGCAGTACTGAAGTGAATGAATGTGAAAGATTCTCTGGCTCAAATATGTAAATCTGGAAACAAAAAACAGTTTCAAAAGCCAGGTGTCTGTCACGTAACAACTCAAATTTATGTCATTAACAAAACCCAAAGCACTGAAAAGCAAAGAAATTGACATTATAAATCTGACCCTATTTACCCAATAAATAAGTACCTTATTTTTATCCAGTATATAGAAATGCATATACTCTAAATGGAAGTATGGGTCTCTCCCACATTGCTTGCTTCACAAGCTGTACTATTTTTTCAATATGTACATTTGATTGCTGCAGATAGCAAGAACTAGATGTGTGACAAAAATCGTAGCTATATATAAACTGTTGGAATTTTTGTGAAGTCTATTGTGGTATCATTGTCTGATACCATCACCTTGGGTATTTTTTGTCCGGCAAGGATGTGGTTATGCTTAGCAGTCACTGTGGAAGTTTGAGTTTCTCAGCAAGCACCATAATAATCTACTAGAATCACGCTGATTTTATTATCTAGTGTAAAAATTTCTGATGCCTTTTGCCATGGAGATGATATCATGTTGTGACTATGCTTGTGGGAGGCCTGCAGAGGATATACTACTGCATCAGCTGAGTGGTCAAGTAAAGTGGGATCTCACACTCAACTTGAGTGATTATATTTCTCTGTTTGTCTGAGACGGACATAGGGGACAGACAAAGCCCCTGGCACAGAGGAGAAGGGAGAAATGGGGATGCACACAGAGTCCCTTGCATGAGGGAGGAGTTGGGGGTTCCAGAGAGTTGCTTAAATAGAGGGGGATAGGAGGGTGGCTAAAGGGAACTTAGGGTGTGGGGGGGGAATGCAGGGAGCCCCTGGTGTGTGCAATGTTCTTGGTGGCCTCCACCCAAAACAAGGTGTGTGGCCTATTGGATATTCTCTTTTAGCTCAAGCGGTAAGGGCATGGAGTTCCTTGAATTTTTTCACATACAGGTGGTCATTAAGTATATCTACACTCTGCCATGATATGTAGCATAGTTAGTGACCTAAAGATCTATGTAGCAATGAAATCTATAGATAAGTTAGGCTTCACATTTGATTTTTGTTTGCTTGCTTTTAAAAAACAAGGTTTTGCAGAACCTAATATGAATAAGATTATATTAATGACTTTTTTCAACACAAATATTCTCTCCTTTTAATTCAAAATGTGCCCCCTGCTAGTTTGTGATTCCAGACACAACATATAATTGTACTAATGTATGAGGGCCAACAAGTAAAACTGACCAGTCTGGTTTCACTGTTGGTGCAGAAGGAAGTGCAAAAAGGAAACAAACAGCATAGAGAACCGTAAATTAGATTTTTAATCTCTCTCAATTTACTCAGTTAAGGTATTCTTTGCACTATTGCCAGCCTCAAGCATTCAAAAATAATGAGTTAGTTCCCCCCCGCCACCCCAATCATGACTGGCTTAAAAATTATGATTTAAAAAAAATACTAAATTTAAGGTTTTTATTTGCCTTCTTGTTTGAGCTTTTAGGGTGCACTTACTTCATGTTTTCAATTTTTCTCTGCAACTATGAGGGATAGAAACTTATCTTAACAAATGTGGAGATTCTCATGCAATCTCTTCATTCCCCGGAATTGGGGCTTTAAGAAATATATCGAAATTGTGGGACTCAGATGAAATTGCAAGAGTTGGCAACACTGTTTTAGTAACAAAAGTAGGGACATAGTTGTAGAACAGCTATTTGAATTTCTACCTTGAGTGCTCTTTTAAATCCTTTGTATTAAGGGCATGTAGGGTCAGTTCTCCCCATTCCATCACACACATTAGCTAGGCCTACATGTCTATGGTTTTGTTATATCTAATAAAATACATTATCCAGAAGTGTTTGCTTTATCTACAACAAATACTAATAAAGAAACAGTTAAAAAAGAAAAAATATATATGTCCAGCAACTAGATGGCTACAAGTAATATCAAAGAATACCTTTATTAGACTTCTTCAGTTGAACATGGTCATAGGTTCAAACATTTATTTCATTTTCCGTGTCAGTTATTCACAGGAAGGTAAGACTTATACCTCAACCAAATGCACTTACCGCAGACTAATGTCAGGCTTTATCTCATGAACATTTCATGTATGCATTGAAAAACATTTTTTCAGGAAAATAAGAGTGACCATGGGTTTAGTTATCTTCGACTCAACTATCATTAGAGAATCACAATAAATAAGTTTTAAAAAACTGGAAACAAAGTAAATTAAACAAAATCCTACATTCATTAGGCACTAGAAAGCACTGAAGTGCAAAATCTAGTTAAGAATGCTGAAGAATGTATTTGCATATTTCCTTGGTCAGAGATTAAAACAGCTCTTCTATGATCCAGTGGAGTAGTACAGGATATATGATACCTGTGTCTGAGAACTAGTAAACCTCATCTGACAGTAGTTATCTGTTATATAGATCTTTGTCTTGTCCCAGAGTCCAAACAGGGAACCAAGACAAATTTCCAGGTGAAAACTAGTGAATTCTCCCATCTATGGTTATGTTTTTTTCATAGTAGTTATAGTTCAATCATAGCACAACAGAGGATCTCTTTTTAAGAAATAAACCTCGATCTGCAGCATGGAATAATTATAATTTAATGTGTGAATCTCTGTGGGAAATTAAGGCATCATCTTGTATACACGTCTGCTCAATCAGCTGTTAGCCCTGTGATTCATTCACTGCAGCAGCTTTTCTAATAGCTGCTAGAGCTAGACCTTGCTCAGCTGCAGCATTCAACAGCTGTGCTATAATAGGAGCCAGTCAACTTGACATTTCTTTCTAAACACTGTCAGCCCACATTCTGTATATCAGATCATGCTGGTCTTTGGTGCCATTAAGTCATCTCTATTATAGGAGCATTTGTTAGTAATAGTAACATGAGGTCAGAAACATTCTTAGGATTATTGCCCTGCCACTTCAACTGGATAAGGTATTCTTTTCTACTTCCTGTACTAAACAGTGATTGTGCAGGGTTGCTGATGCCATTAATATGCCTGCATGACCCATGTAGGAGGCATGTGAATTTTGGTGGTGGGTGAAGTGGCATGATCTTAATGGGCAAAACTCTGGCCCTGGGCCCATTGCCTGTACAGTAAAACATTGATAGCTATTCTGCTTTGGGTATCATCATCCTGACATGGCAGGATAAGATTCCATACATAGGACCAAGTTCATTGCACTGTTTTTTGCTCCATTTTGCAGCAGCAATGTATTCACTGCAGTGATTGCCTGTTTAAACATCCTCTGGATCTCAGCATTAGAGCATATTGAATTTTGGCCTACCCTGCCCCTTTATCTGACTGAAACCATATCTTTTGTAGGCATGGCCTATGTCTAGTTGTGTTGAATGTGTCTATCTGATTATACAGTTCTGTGAACACAATTGCAGGATTCTCTCTGACATCCTACATGGTCTCCTGCAGTCTGAACACCCAGGGTTTTCTGAACCCTCCCTTTTTCCAGGTCTCCAGATGGTTACAAAGATAACCTTCAGAATGTGAACCATGTGTAACCAGTGCAGTGCTATCTATTTGAGCAAGCTCCAAAAGAGTTGTGAACACCCTCTATTCATCTTAATGAAGTGCTGATTATGAAGCATAACAACTGTGATTTAGATACAACCTTGTTAACTGTTTCACAGATGATCAGAGCAAGCCAGAAAGGAGAGGGAGGGTCATATTGTGAAGATCATCAGAATCTGTTTTGTGTGACATCTCCATTTTTACATCTCATGTGATTAGAGAGTGGACCTCAGTTTGCATGTGCAACTTTATTTTTTTTTGCGCAAAGCTTGGGAAAGTACCACTACTTTCCCTCCATCAACTCATTTGACCTGCACCTACTTAAGAAATGGAACCTAAATCATAACGAGTGCATCCAGAGTGCAAACAAAAAGTGGGCAGGTGTGAGAAGTATGGGGACACAACAATGAATGCCATATATGGCTTGTATTCAGCCATAAATAATTTTTTAAAAGGGAAAATTTGTTCAAGTTTTGCTAATCAAGATACCTCCACTATAGTTGTTCATTGTTGTAGAGTGAGTGTTGGAATTTGGAAACGAAATTTAGTTCTTTGATGATCATCTCATTGAAATTATATCATAAATAAAAACAACAGCTTTAAATAGCTATTAATCTACAAACAAAAATAAAAAACTGACATGGAAATAGTTCTAGCTGAGGGGTAAACCTATGATCAATTTGAAAAGAATTGGGTGGATAAGCTATATGTGGCTGAAAAATATCACATTGGAACATGCTCAGATGACATCTGCTATCATGTCCATGTATATGAAATCCATATGAAAGTTCATCTCAGTCTAAGGTTGTTTTATTTGGTGTGTGTAGTCACTCTTAGACATGGAAAGAGAAGAATAGCAGGCCAAGAATTAACTTCACTCCTCCAGGTATGTAAGAGATACTCAGCATAATTTGGGACACAGCACTGCCAGCTAAAGGGTGTTGAATCCTTATGCTGAGGTTTGCAGGAGAAAGTTACACAGGTGCTTTGATAAGTATTTGGCAGATGTCACAATGCAGACTCCTAAAAGTCTGTCACACTTGAGAGCTAATTGTACATTATGTAGAAACGAGTGGAAGATAATCAGAATAAGGCACCCAACTTTATTGTTCATCTTATGGTTCTACAATTAGCATTATCTACTGTAGCTCTGCTATATGTAATGTTTGTGTTACTGTTTGACCATGTTTTCTTTGACACAAAAACCAAAGAGGTTTTTGAAAGCTGATATTAATGAGCATTGTTAAATTTTGAT
This sequence comes from Mauremys reevesii, assembly GCF_016161935.1. Lineage (NCBI taxonomy): Eukaryota > Metazoa > Chordata > Testudines > Geoemydidae > Mauremys > Mauremys reevesii. Next base: position 91,245,901 of record NC_052625.1, read on the forward strand.
ATTAAAATGCTATATAGCCTGAGCCTACCTTTCATAGCTATATTCTACAGTTATTGCTAGAAAGTGAAATACTTTTGATGATGTTCAGTCCCTTAAATGATGGATAACACATACACGTTTGGGAGGATTTTACTAAGTTATGTCTGATGGTAAACAGTTTTTTTTTAATTAAAAAGCAAGTGGCTACTTTTAACTTTGTTACTCTATGTATTTGTGTCATAATGCTACACTGATATGATTGGTAATTGCAGATCCAAATATACAGGCTACAGATGGAAGTTTTGAAAGTTAATTTAGTATGTGTGAAAGGTATTGGTTTGCCAATCAATCTATGGCATCATGTAGGGGGGTTAGTGATGGGGCTTGAGGAGCTGCCACAATGCAGATCCTTCTTTCATCCCTGATAGATGCAGTGGGGTCTTTGAATATCATCTCTACAATTAGGGTTGCCAACACTGTATATCAAAAACAAGGGACTGTTTTCTGAGCACCCCACCACTCTTCCTGATAATTATTAATAATTAACAAGTAGTACTCACCTACATTCGCCAGGGGTATTTTCTTGTTGCTTTTTGCAGTACTCAGCAACTCCCAATCTTGTTGTACAGAGATGAAAAAATAAGGGACGTTCCTTGTAATAAGGAAATGTTGGCAACCCTATCTACAAGGCATGCACAGATATTCCATGGCTTGGAAGAAGTTTTTTTTCCTCCTTAATCCCTAGTGGAAATATTTAGCATCCAGCCCTACTACTTAGGCCAGGCACTGGCAGCCTGATCCAAAACCTACTAAAGTTAATGGAAGGACTCTCATTGACCTCAGTGAGCTTTTGATCAGGCCCTCTGTCCCTGGATTGGCCATTAATGAATAGATGATAATATATATTACACAGGGCAAAAAGAAAAATGCTAGTGCACTGATTTCACCACCCACTTTTTAATGTAAGGAGTTCATGCTATTCTCTCAGTAGCAGCAGGTGAGGGGTTGCTGACTGGAGCTAGTTGACTGATCTGTCAAAGGCATTTGGTATCGTCAGTTACAAAATTCTATTACATTAGTTAGATAACAGTAACTCGGGTGAGGTCATAAAGTTATTTATCTTCAAGCTCTATCTCCTTAGTTAGGCATATAAACTCTAACCAGACAAATCTGAAACTATCTTTGTGATCATCTTGATTGCTGTAAATCTAGTTTTTATATATGACTACTCACAGAATAAGAAGATATGTATTATATACAATCATGCATAAAGATTATTCTTCATATGTTTAAGGGACAATTTACATGCAAATGTAAAGTTACATACAAATGTGAACTTTAAATTTACTTATTTTTCTGGATTTTAATTTTCAAATGTAATACTTAATGTCAGTTTTTGCATTAAAATATAGTGGTAGACTTGTACACATTTATAGAGTACCCTCCATACTGAGGTATTTCAAAGCACTTTCAAGTTCTATACTAACTATATTATAGAAAGATCTTTTAATTTGTCAGTGACATGCAGCTACTGTGGGAATGAACCATAGCAGCTGTGTAAAAGCATACAGCCCCATACAGATATAAATATGATAAATGCATAGTGTAAAATAACTGAGTAGTGCAATAGCTAGCGTAAGATTCTGCTCTTAGTTACCATAGTCTAAATCTGAAGTAACTCCAGCTAAGAACGCTGTTAGGGTTATTCCAGATTAACAGCATTGTAACAGACAGTAGAACAGGGGTTCTTAAACTGGGGGTTGGGACCCCTCAGGGGGTCATGAGGTTATTACATGGAAGGTTGCAAGCTGTCAGCCTCCACCCCAAACCCTGTTTTGCCTCCAGCATTTATAATGGTGTTAAATATAAATTAAAAACACTTTTTAGTATAAGGGAGGGGTCACCCTCAGGCTTGCTATATGAAGGGGTCACCAGTCCAAAAGTTTGAGAACCACTGCAGTAGAATGTGCCATTTCTTTCACATTAGGATTTACTTCAGAATTGACCACGTGAAGAGGTTGCATGAAAACTGTTTACAAAGGTATTAGAATAACTTTATGGGAGAATCTATTTCCCTTACTTTGAATAATCAATTGTATTATTCTATACCATCTTACATTATACCAACTCAAGCATGTTTTACAGCCAACCTGTGCTATACTGATTTATTTTTTGGAAAACTTCTATACTATATTGTTAATACTGTGGATGTAGTCCACAGTATTTTGAGAAGTTCATTCAGGCAAATTGTAATTATATTGTATTTTGTTTGTTTTTTTACTTATTATTGTAGTAAATATATTATTCTTAATGTTTGGACTTTAAATATAGGGGGCTTAATGAAAGTGAAGACATATTGTTTGTATTTGGTCTGTTCTAGATCATGGAAATAAATAGTGATTACACTGCCCCCTGCTTACTTGTACAGGGTCAAATACTGGAATTCTTACTCAGTCCTTACTCAGTCAAAACACTTGTAAAACCAACGTGAGTTTCACCTGAATCAGCTACATGACATCCACTCATCCACTACTCAGCACATTGAGCAAAGGTTCAATCAAGCCTTAAGTGATTTATCTGATATGTTGTAACCAAGCTACCAGCTGCATTTTAGAGGAAATAATAAGTGTGTGTGGTGGGAGTGTTCGGGAAGTGGTTTTAATCTATTTAATCTATATATGTTTGCAAAGTAACATTTAGTGCCACATTTACTTCAGCCATTCTAAATACACTCTTCAGATATGACAGTCTACCCACCACGGTGGCCCAAGTAAGAAGATTCTACTGTATATGGATCTACTTGGGGTAGCTGTGTCACATGGTCTGTTGAAAGGGAAGTTTTGCCTTCCTCATCACTTGTCTATAGTGGGTAAGGGCAGAGCAATCAGATTACCCTCTGATGCAATCCTACAAGCATGAGTCTCCTAGAAAGCTTAAACTGGAGGTGTCACAATTATATCCTGCTATACTATTTTAACAGTCAGATTTTCCTGTGGTCAATAAGGTTAGATATGTCGTTATTTGTTTTCAGGTTTTCCACTTTGGAAGCAACAACTAAAAATGAAAAAACTTTATTACAGTGTTGTGTCTATATCCTACTTGATCACAGACTTTTTATTCCTCAGCTCAGCAACTAAAATTACACTCATAAGTTGTCTGCCTGCAGTTTTTTGGAGCTGAAAAAGACATATTTGCATTTACAAATGTATATTTGCACATGCAAATCAGCAGTTAGACATGTAATGACCTGACTAATGTGTGCAAATACACATATTCATATGCAAATCTGAGGATTCAGTGTGCAAACAATTGTTTACACATTTGTGGGCACAATGTTAGAGGCTGATTTTGAAAATGTGCCCCTTTGCATGTATAAATAGTCAGAAAATAAACTATTTAAACATGTGAGGTCTATAATAACCATCTTAAAGAATCAGTGTGGTCAGCTGTTTAAAAAAATAATTTGGCTGGTCTGTTCTGTTTTCTGACTTGTCTATTTTTAGCAAGGTTTTTTTAATATGAAATGTTTTGGTTCACATCTATATATGAAGGATTGATGTAGAATAAAATATACAGGGGGAAAAGTCAATAAATGTTTAAATAGAAATATAAACACAGCAGGGTTTTGACCCAACAGGACAAAGTCAGATGTGACTTTGGTAAACTGAGCGAAAGCAAACAATATGCATTTTAATATGGTTAAATATAAGCATATACATCTAGGAAGAAAGAGTGTAGGCCATACTTACATGATGGGGGACTCTATCCTGTGAAGCAGTAACTGAAAAAGATTGATGAGTTCAGTGGATAATCAACTGAACACGAGCTCCCAGTGTGATGCTATGGCCAAAAGAGCAAATGCAATCATGGGATGCATAAACATGTGAATCTCAAGTAGGAGTAGAGAGGTTATTTTACCTCTATATTTGGCACTGGTGTGACCATTGCTGGAATACTGTGTCCAGTTCTGGTGCTCACAATTCAAGAAGGCTGTTGATAAATTGGAGAGTTCAGAGAAGAGCCATAAGAACGATTAGAGGATTAGAAAACATGGCTTATAGCGATAGAATCAAGGAGCTCCATCTATTTAGTTTAACTAAGAGAAAGTTAAGTGGTGATTTGATAACAATCTATACAGGGAACAACTATTTAATAATGGGTTCTTCAATCTAGCAAAGAAAGATATAACACAATCCAATAGCTGGAAGTGGAAGCTAGACAAATTCAGACTGGAAATAACATGTATATTTTTACCAGTGGGAGTAATTAATCATTAGAACAATTTATCAAAGTTCATGGTGAATTCTTCATCACTGACAATTTTTAAATCAAGATTGGGTATTTTTTCTACAAGATATGCTCTAGGAATTATTTTGGGGAAGGTCTCTGGCCTGTGTTTCCAGGAGGTCAGACCAGATTGTGAGCAGTGGAGGTGAGTCCTTAAGCAGCTTAGAGACGCTGCATTGGATGCAGCCAATCAGGGAAGGGGGCAGCTGGGAGCAACCAATATCAGGGCCCAGCGGCTAAGAAGTTGCTGGGGCAAAGGAACAAGCATTCAGGACTGTCCCTTGCAGGCAGAGAGTCCTGCGGCACCATGGACAGAGCAGTTGCTGGCAGGGACTGGAGGAGTGAGAGGGAGTTCCTGGCTGGCTGCTAAGACTGACATGCTGAGGCCCTGAGCTAATGGTGAAGAAGCTGCTGGGGCCACAGGGAAATGGCCAGGGAAACATACTGAGGAGTTGGAGGGGATGCAGCACATGGCTGCCATCCACAGGGTCCCTGGCCTGGGACCTGGAGAAGTGGGTGGGACTGACTCCATCCAAATTGCCACTGGGGAAGCGATACTAAACCCCTGAAGGGTGGGAGGGAAAACAGATGATGACACAGCCAGAGGGCTGAGTCATGAAGGGGTGCTACTGTTCCTGAGGCTGTGAGAGGGGTTTCAGGCAGATGCAGTGATGGTGTGTAAACCACAGATAGGAGGGAGTGGCCTTGAGCTAATCCCCAGAGTGACCAGGAGGAGGTGCCAGTCTGGCAGTGAGTGATGCGCCCTGTGACAGATGATCATAATAGTCCCTCCTGGCTGTGGAATCTATTAATCTGAGCATAAATGATGGTGTGTCACCCATTGGTGAGTTAGCAAATGAGGGGATATATCACATACACAGGAAAAGAAAGACTGAAGTTTAGTTAAAAAAACAAACCAAGGAACAGGCGGGTACAACCAAGGTTAAGATAAAACAGAACCTGCCTTGAGTTATGTTTTAGGCTGGTCTACATAGAAACTTGCACTAATTTAACAGCATGGGTTTGCTAACGTCAATTTAGTTATTTTGGTGCCAGTCTCCGTGCAGGTACTTACTGTGGAATAAGAGTGGTCAGCTAAATCAACTTTAGCCACTTTTCTTCTACTCAGTTTCAGTCCGTGCTCCAATTTAAGTGTTATACAAAGTGTAACAGTTCAACAGGTGAGACTCAGAGAGACCAACCCTTAATATGTTATAGTTAGGAGATCTGGATTCAAGTCCTTGCTGCACGTCAGGCAGAGTGGGGATTTTTACCTTGTTTCCTACATTCTGGGGGAGTGCTCTAACTATTGGGCTATAGCACATCAGGGGGGCAGCAGCACCACCCCCTCCTCAGCTTTTCTTGACAGAGGGCTGACCTGGCTTAGGCATCTAACTCCAGGAGAGGATTCATGCTGTGACTCCTGGGTGGAGACAGGTGCCTAACTCCCTTTGAGGGACAGGGTTTAGGCCACACCCCTCTCATTGGCATTTCCTACTTGCTAGCTTATGCCGTTTACCACTCAGCTTGCTGGCTTCTGTGAATCCTTTTTTAAGTATCTAACTTTCCTCATGGGGAGACTGGGGGCTGTGAATTCCACTAGGTGGCAGGGCACCTAATGCCTAAGTTCCCCTTGTGAATCTAGCCCTAGAGCTTTTACCTGCATAGCTGTATTGGCATGCGTGGCAGGTACCAGAGGCTGTGCCCCCACAAAACAGCCAGGCATGGCCCTATCCATGCTCTGCCCCCAGACCCTCTGCTTCCACTCTACGGCTATGGCCTGGCCAGGGCCGGTGCAAGGATGTTTCGTGCCCGCGAAACTTCCACCTTGCACCCTAGGCAAAACTTCCACCTTGCGCCCTCCCCTCCCCGCGCCCCCGCCCTGAGGCGCCCCCCTTGCGGCAGCTCCCCACCCTGAGGCACCCCCACGCCCCAGCTCACCCCTGCTCCGTGCATGAGCATGAGCACCCAGAGCACGCTGTGGCTGCTTCACTTCTCCCGCCTCCCAGGCTTGCGGCGCCTAAGCTGCCTGGGAGGCGGGAGAAGTGAAGCAGCTCACCCCTGCCCCGCCTCCTCCCCGAGCACGCCGTCACTGCTTCACTTCTCCCGCCAATCAGCTTAGGTGTCGCAAGCCTGGGAGGCGGGAGAAGTGAAGCGGCCATGGCATGCTCGGGGAGGAGGCGGGGCAGGGGTGAGCTGGGGCTAGAGGCAGCTCTAGTCATTTTGCCACCCCAAGCACGGAGGGTCCGCTGGTCCTACAGCTTCGGCAGACTGCTGAAGCCGCAGGACCAGTGGACCCTCCGCAGGCATGCCGCCGAAGGCAACTTGCCTGCCGCCCTAGCGGCAACCGGCAGAGCGCCCCCCGCGGCTTGCCACCCCAGGTATGTGCTTGGAGTGCTGGTGCCTGGAGCTGCCCCTGGCTAGGGCGGGGAGTTCTCCTGCATGCCGCCCCCCCTTACTTGCTCCCCTGCACCATCTCCCTCCACCTAAATGCCAGTGGCGACCGGGGCAGCCGAAGATCCGGCCACTGCAGTCGCTGCCGAAGAAAATGGTGCCCCCCAAATGCCAGTGCCCTAGGCAACCGCCTAGGTTGCCTAAGTGGTTACACTGGCCCTTGGCCTGGCTCCAGGGGCCGCACCGCCCACCCTCCTGGTGTTCCGGGGCTGGGTGGGCTGCGGCTGTGGGCTGCCCTCCCTACCGGGGCTAAGGAGGCTGTGGCTGCACTGGCCGCCCTCCTTCCTGGAGCTGGGGAGGCTAGCCTGGGGTGGGGGCTGGTGGTTGGGGCGGGGTCTCAGACAGAAGTAGCGGGGCAAAAAGGTCACACCTCTAAGTGAGATAGCTATGCCAGCAACACTTTCTAGTGTAGCTCTGACCTTAGTTAACCTGTCAATTTTTTCCACTTACCTGAGGTGCAAGTTGACAAATGTATTCTGACCAGTAAAATAGGACCCAAGGCCTCAGCACTGTAAATTTCAATAGCTGAAAACTTACACTTTTACTAAGTGTAATGGATTCTTTGCTGAATGGGCTGCATATTTTTGTAGAATTTTTGCATTCTTTGCTGATCCAGCTGCATATTCTATTTGCCAAAAAGATCACCATAACAGTACTCAAATTCCACTGCTATATACAAAAGTCTGTCCACTTTTTCACTAGTGACCCTGTTTTCTTAAGGTTCATATTGGTCATTTTTTAAAAAGGTGCTAAATATGGTTATTGAAAGCAAAGAAGTCTTTGAAAACTTATATAATGGGCTTTCTGTGTGGGCAAGAAGAGGCAACATTTTTCAGAGCTGGGTGTCTGAAGGAAGGCAAGTGGCCTGTTTTTCAACGATTCTGAGTATACAGAGCTCCCATGGTGTTCAATGGGAATTACAGGTGCTCAACATCTCTGAATGTCATGGCACTTAAGGTATCTAAATATGGATTTATTCTGAAAATTTAGAGCCAAGCCTTTAAACAAGTTTGCAGAACTGAACAGCTGTAGGATCAGCAAGGTCTTATGTGTGGAAATTCCTGCAGGCTTACAGAGAGGGTGATATCACAGCATATAGTGATGTTCTGGACCAAAACATTTCTGATGCAGGCCACCTAGCTCCTGAACTGCAGAGCTCTGCCCCCACAGTATACTTGCAGAAGGGCTTCTGAAGGACCATGCTGCAGAGCTTTTCTGCATCAGTCCTTTGTCCTAATGGGGTTGCGGCTTCCCTAAAAAACAACAAATGGAAGAAAGGGGATGTTGAGAGTAATGAATATAAATCAGAAGTTAGGAATTGTAGAACATTGATAAGGGAAGCAATAGGACACAAGAAGTCTGGCCAGCAGACTTAAGAAAAAGAATCCCGACAATGGTATGATCTATTACTAGATGGAATTGGTAAAATTATCAATCATAATGCAGAAAAGGCAGAAGTATTAAATGTATTTGTTTTGTATTTGGGGAAAATTATATAGTCTCATCATACAGTGATAACACTCTTTCTATTCTACTAGTATCCTTGGAGGATGTTGAACAGAAGCTACTAATGACAGACATTTTTAAATCAGCAGGTCCAGATAACTGATATCCAAGAGTTTTAAGAACTGGCTGAGGCGCTTGCTGGACAGCTAGTGTTGATTTTTCAATAAGTCCTGGAACACTGGAGAAGACTAGAAGATAGCTAATGTTGTGCCAATTTTTAAAGAGGGTAAACAGGATGACCCTGGTAATTATAGTCTTATCAGCCTGACCTAGATCCTTGACCAGATAATGGAGAGGCTGATGCAGGACTCAATTCATAAAGAATTAAAGGAAGGTAATGTAATTAATATAAGTCACCATGGGTTTATAGACAATAGATCCTCTCTAATTTGATATCTTTTTTTCAATGAGGTTATAAATTTGGTTGATAAAGGTAATTGAAATTGACATAATATACTTGGACATCTGTAAGGCATTTGACTTGGTACCACACAATATTTTGATTAAAAAACTAGAATATAAAATGAACATGGCACACATTAAGTGGGTTAAAAACTAGCTTAAGAGATAGGTCTCAAAATGTAATTGTAAATGGATATGGTCATCGAGCAGTTATGCTTCCAGTGCGGTCCTGCAGGGATCAGTCCTTAGCCCTATGCTATGCAACATTGTTAATCAATTACTTAGAAGAAAACAAAATCACTGACAAAGTTTGCATATGAGTGATAGGTGGTGATCACTGGTGGTGTCGCCTAGTGCTTAGGACACTAGATCTCTACTCACCTCACCTACAATGTCTCTCACTGGCCACTGTCATCGCACATGGTGGTTTGCCTTTTGGTGAGTGTTGAATTGATGCTCCAGTCAGGTCACCAATTAGTCTTATCCCTCTTCAGGATAATATAGGCCCAAGGAAGATATTCTGCTGTACTACTGTGTCCAGTTCTGGAGCCCACAATTCAAAAAGGATGTTGATAAATTGGAGAGGGTTCAGAAAAGCACCACAAAAATGATTAAAAGATTGGAAAACATGCCGTATAGTGATAGATTGAGCTCTTTGAATTTATTGCTTAACAAAGAGAAGGTTAAGGGGTGACTTGATTACAGACAATAAGTATGTACATGGGAAACAAATATTTGATAATGGGCTCTTCAGTCTAATGGATAAAGGTATAACATGATTCAATGGCTGGAAGTTGAAACTAGACAAATTCAGACTAGATACAAGGCATAGAATCTTAGAAGATTAGGGTTGGAAGGGACCTCAGGAGGTCATCTAGTCCAACCCCCTGCTCAAAGCAGGGCCAACCCCAACTAAATCATCCCAACCAGGGCTTTTTCAAGCCAGGCCTTAAAAACCCCTAAGGATGAAGACTCCACCATCTCCCGAGGTAATCCATCCCAGTGCTTCACCATCCTCCTAGTGAAATAGTGTTTCCTAATATCCAACCTAGATCTCCCGCACTGCAACTTGAGACCATTGCTCCTTGTTCTGTCATCTGCCACCAATGAGAACAGCCTAGCTCCATCCTCTTTGGAAACCCCCTTAGTTTCCTTAGTAGTTGAAGGCCGCTATCAAATCCCCTCTCACTCAACTCTTCTTCAGACTAAATAAACCCAGTTCCCTCAGCCTCTCCTCATAAGTCATATGCCTCAGCCCCCTAATCATTTTTGTTGCCCTCTGCTGGACTCTCTCCAATTTGTCCACATCCTTTCTGTAGTGAGGGGCCCAAAACTGGATGCAATACTCCAGATGTAGCCTCACCACTGCCAAATAGAGGGGAAATAATCACTTCACTCAATGTGCTGGCAATGCTCCTACTAATGCAGCCCAATATGCTGTTAGCCTTCTTGGCAACAAGGGCACACTATTGACTCATATCCAGCTTCTCATCCACTGTAGTCCCCAGGTCCCTTTCTGCAGAACTGCCATTTAGCCAGTCAGTCCCCAGCCTGTAGCGGTGCATTGGATTCTTCCGTCCTAAGTGCAGGACTCTGCACTTGTCTTTGTTGAACCTCATCTGATTTCTTTTGGCCCAATCCTCCATTTTGTCTAGGTCATTCTGGAACCTATCCCTACCCCTCCAGCATAACTACCTCTCCCCCCTTAGTGTCATCCGGAAACTTGCAGAGGTGCAATCCATCCCATCATCCAGATCATCAATGAAGATGTTGAACAAAACTGGCCCCAGGACAGACCCCTGAGGCACTCCGCTTGATACCAGCTGCCAATTAGACATTGAGCTGTTGATCACTACCTGTTGAGCCTGACGATCTAGCCAGATTTCTATCCACCTTATAGTCCATTCATGCAATCCATACTTTTTTAACTTGCTGGCAAGAATACTGTGGAAGACTGTATCAAAAGCTTCGCTAAAGTCAAGATATATCACATCCACTGCTTTCCCCATGTCCATGGAGCCAGTTATATAATCACAGAAGGCAATCAGGTTGGTCAGGCATGACTTGCCCTTGGTGAATCCATGTTAACTGTTTCTGGACTTCCTCTCCTCCAAGTGCTTCAAAATGGATTTCTTGAGGACCTGCTCCATAGTTTTTCCAGGGACTGAGGTGAGGCTGACCGGTCTATAGTTCTTCAGATTCTCTTCCTTCCTTTTTTTAAAAGATGGGCACTAGATTTGCCTTTTTCCAATCATCCAAGACCTCCCCATATCACCACGAGTTTTCAAAGATAATGGCCAATGGCTCTGCAATCACATCAGCCAACTCCCTCAGCACCCTCGAATGCATTAGATCCAGACCAATGGACTGGTGGATGTCCAGCTTTTCTAAATAGTCCTTAACCTGTTCTTTCACCACTGAGTACTGTTCACCGCCTCCCCATATTGTGCTGCCCAGTGCAGCAGTCTGGGAGATGACCTTGTCTGCGAAGGCGAAAAAAGCATGCTTTAACAGTGAGAGTAATTAACCATTAGAATAATTTACCAAGAGTTGTGGTGGAATCTCCATCACTGACAATTTTTAAAATCAAGGTTGGATATTTTTCTAAGAGATATGTTCTAGGAATTATTTTGGGGAAGTTCTCCAGCCTGTGTCCTCTGGGAGGCCAGACAGGATGAATATTATGGTCCCTTCTGGCACTGGAATCTATGAATCTATGTATAGTAGGAAAGGAGAGTGCACAGTCTGTAGTTACTTGAGAATGGATCATTACTGATGATGGGCCTGACTTTGCCATAGGATGCTATGGAGTAACCTCCCACCCCTCCAGGAGATGCTGGGGAGGGATGGTGTCTCAAGGAAGCCCAGGCCTTCCCTCAGCTGTCTGGTATCTATGGGGGAGTGTACAAGCTACACCATCCTTTGGGAAGATGTAACTTCCTCCACTGGGTTTGCCTGGCTGGCTCAATAGGCTGGAGCAGGTGGGTATGATGTCAAGGCCCTATCCCTGCCCTACCTTATTTGGGGCAATTTGTGCCCCCAGGGGCACCAGGAGGAATCAGTCTCTGAAAGGTCTCTAGCATTTGTAAGGGGTGTGCAGGGAGGGAAAAACTCCTCATGCTTTCCCCCTACCTTCCTGTGCAGCCAAGCTAGAGCCAAGGACAGTCTGGCCCCACTATACTATTTTAGCAGAAATAACTTTAGCAAATTTGCTTATGTCCAACAAGAGTTCATTATTTCAAACTATTTTAGTGAGAGCCCAAGAAAGACACCATTGTAACCTCATATACTGAAATTCAAGATAGCAAGAAGCTGGCAAGATGGAACATTTACTGAATCAGTGATAAACAGATAATGAAAGATTATTGTTCTAGAAATCAGTTTGCTAATTTAAAAAAATTCAGAATAGTGCAGTAGAAAAGGGAAAGTGAGTCTAAAAATAGTTTATAGAACAGGGGATTACCAAAGTCCACTGTTGAAAACAACATCAGCCTTTGTACAAATTCATTGTCAGGCTGTTTCCAGGAAAACTACAATAATGAAGTAAACACTTTACCCACAAAACAGAGTTTTAAGTGCTTTTCTAAACAGAACAATTACAGGCTCTTGTGACACTCATTTTCTGAAAATGGACCCTTAAAAAGGAAAGAAGGGTAACTGTGACATAAGCACCACTGTATTCACAGCCTACACATTCAGTAATGCCAACTTCAAGATATCAAAAAAATCCTGAGTTGGACTCCCAAAAATCACGAGATTTAAAAAAAAAAAAAAAGATTATATTGTATTTTTTAGGTCAGTCTCCTGATTTTTGAATTCCCCCTGCCCATCCCCCAGGTGTGCGCATGTGACAATTAGTGTTGCCCACTCTGCCATATGTACTGGATAAGGTGACTTTAGCCCTTGCTGCAAAAGCTCTCACCCCCACATCCACTCCTCTCCTGCCCAGCAATTAATCCTGTCCTCCAGTCCCCTATCAGTACTGTCTCCACCCAACCCCTTCTCAATTCAGATCCCCCTCAGTTCAGTCCCCCAGCCTCCATCACCACCCCATCAGCTCAGCCTCCTTACTCCATTGACCCCACTGCCCTCAGTTCATCCTCCCAGCACTCACTCCATCTGCCCAGAATCCACCATCAATACAGCCTTCCCACCCCATCAGCCCCCACCTCTGCTCCTCTTAGGATTCTACACCCTCCCAAGGCTTGAGGGGGCTGCAGTGGGGGCCCTTCTCCCACTTTCCAGGCTGAGAGTGGGAGCCCTGGCTGTCCAAGGCTCACAGTAGAAGCCTCTCCTTACAGGGGTCCCGTGAGGAGGGGCTCTCACTATCAGTCAGCCCTGGGTGGCTGGGGCTGTCAATGAGAGCCAGGGCTGTCTGCGATTTCTAAAAAACACCGACATTTGAGAGTTCTATCATGAGAGAAGCTTAATTTTACTTAGAAGTCACATCTCTCATGATTAATTTGCAAGAGTTGGCATGTCTGCATGCTACTGTAATAATCTTGTAAAAATATGCCTTAAAAACTAATAACTCACTGATTACTAATATACTTCTGTAATATACGTATGATGTAATATATGTAAATTAAGTATTATGAATATACGCTGGAATTATGACTAAAGTATAAGTAAACCAGGTACGTCAGGGGGAGTTAGTAAACAGTTCTGCACTAGACAAAGGAATGCATTTTCCCCACCTGGAAGTTACATCCAAGGAAGTACTGTATTTTGAAAGACAATGAGAGCATATTTACATATCAGGTAAACAGACCCATCAAGCTAACAAAAGGTGGAGGCAAACCTCAAACTAAGAAGTCGGGGAGGAGAGAACATGGCATTTACACCCATCAGGACAGAGAAGGTTGGTCTGGGTTTTACTTTTTGAAGAATATATTACAAAGGTTTACTGGCCTATAATGGGGGAGTGGGCAGGGGTTGAACCTCAAGTGATAAACAATTGATTTTCGTGACTGTATACACTATTACTGTATTATAAACGTGTACAGAATGAGATCTTTTCTGAAAGCCAATTGTGACAGTGATGCTCACCACTGTGGCACATCCTGCTGGCTGTCCTGGGGATTAACTCTGTATGCCAGTACACCCTCCTCTTGCAGCATCTTCCCACCATCACTTCTGCTCCAAGGACCTACATCACTCCCAGGTCCACAGCATCCTCTTAATGACACAGCCCTCCAGCCGTGCCACACTCCCTGTTCCCCCACTTCCAGGGGACAGTATCACAGTCCCTCAGTCCAGCCACTTCTTCAGTGGCAAATGGGTGTGTGTGTGTGTGGTGGAGAAATCCAGGCCCACTCTCTACTCCAGGTCCCAGTCCAGGAACTCTGTAGGTGTCTGCCACTTGCTGCATCCCCACCTACTCCTCTGTAGATCTCCCCAGGCAACTTCCCCACAGCCCCTGCACCCTCTCTGCCCTTGCCTCAGGGCCTCAGCCGGCAGGTCTGTGAGGAGCTGCCTTTAGTTCCTTGGTCTCTGCCTGCAGCACTGCTATGTCCAGGGTACTTGCTGCCCTCTGCCCAGGGGCGGCTCTACGTTTTTGGCCGCCCCAAGCAGTCATGCGCGGGAGGCGCCCCGGAGCCGCGGGAGCAGGGGACCTCCCGCGGGCATGACTGCAGAGGGACCGCTGGTCCCGCGTGGCTCGGCTGGACCTCCCGCGGCTGCGGACGGTTCGCAGGTTCGGCGGCTCTGCTTGAGCTGCCGCAGCCATGCCTGCAGGAGGTCCAGCCGAGCCGCGGGACGAGCGCCCCCTCCGCAGTCATGCCTGCGGCAGGTCCGGTCGTCCCGGGGCTCCGATGGACCTCCCGCAGGCATGACTGCGGCAGGTCCGCCGGCCCAGCCTGCCGCCCCCCCCGGCCGCAGGGGACGCCCCCTAGATTTTGCCGCCCTAGGCACCAGCTTGTTTTGCTGGTGCCTAGAGCCGCCCCTGCCTCTGCCTGCAAGACAGCCAGCTCTCCACCCTCAAGCTCCAGGGAGTGACTCAAACTGCTCTGTTTTGCAGCCCTTCTTATATGGGCCAGCCAAGCCCTGATTGGCTGCTCCTATAAGCCCTCCTGTGATTGGCTGCCTCCTGCGTAGCCTTGCTAGGGCTGCTTTTAACCCCTTTTCACACCTATGACATACTGGTAATTAATATCACTGTTAAACATGGATACTTAATGATATTATGTTTTAAAGTCTGTGGCGAAACAGGAAAAAAACATGTTCTCTACTAGACAGGAGAGAAGGCAGCTATTTACCTTGTTTTGAAAGTAAATTAAGCATGGTGGAATCAAAACAATGGAAGCTCTATTTTCATACAGGGCGATGGGAGCCCACAGGGAGGGAAGAACAGCAACAGGTCATTCTGTCTCTTGAAACAAAGTCATTGAAAGATACAAGCAAAGACATGTTTGGCATCTATCACTAGACAGACAAGAGAACAGAGCTCTTGCAAGCTGAGAAAGGTGAGTTCTTCAACCTAAGGGGGTTGAAATCTCTGGAAACAGAATATAGGTGAAAAACAATCTTGAATCATGCCTGTACCTTGCTAGACTAAGGCCTGGTCTACACAAGGAAATTAGGTTGGTATATCTACATTGCTCAGGGATGTGCAAAATCCACAACTCTGAACAATGCAGTTAAACCTAATCCCCAGTGGAGACAATTTTAGGTTGACAGGAGAATTCTCCCGTTGACCTAGCTACCACCTCTTAGGGAGATGGAGTACCCATGCCAATGGGAAAACCCCTCCTGTTGGCTTAGGTAGCATTTTCAGTGAACTACTACAGTCCATAGAATCATAGAATCATAGAATATCAGGGTTGGAAGGGACCTCAGGAGGTCATCTAGTCCAACCCCCTGCTCAAAGCAGGACCAATCCCCAGGACCAGTTGCACTGGTGCAGCATTTTAAGTGTGGACAAACCCTAAGTTTTAGGCTTTTAGGTGTGTTTTCACATTTACTTGTAACTCTTTGTAACTTTATTCCTTTTACTTGGCATCACTTAACCTGTGTCCTATTAATATATTTGTTTTATTTTTACTACACAATAACTCAGTGCTGAGTTTAAATGAAAGGGTGCATTTACCTGAGTTAACTTAATAAGCTGTGATGTGCTTTTGTGTCCTTTGAGGAACAAACAAAACTTACTATTTCTCTGAACTGTCGAGAGGGCTGGACATTATAAATTACATGGTTTGGGGAAAATTCAGGACTGGAAGAGTGTGGGGGTCATCTTGGTAGTTGTAACCTAGGCTGGAGGAAACCAGAGTGGGGCTGTAGACAGGCTGCTGGGGTCTGAGCTGCTGAACCGGTGCTGTCTCTCTAGCACACAGACTCTTCAGGGTGTGACCTGCGTGATTGTCTCAGGCTGGAAGCTACAGCAATAAAGCAGTTTCAGGCACCTTGGGTTGCAGGGCAAGTAATGACACAACCTCTCACTGGTCTGGATTGCACCCCAAACCAATAGTAATCAGGGCCGGCTCCAGGCACCAGCCAAGCAAGCTTGTGGCTGGAGCGGCAGATTCTAAGGGGCGGCATTCTGTCCAATCCTAGGATGGCATGGCCGCCTTTTTTTTTGTTTTTTTGTTTTGTTTTTCTTTTGTTTTGTCGACGATTTTCAGTGTGCCACTGTAGGGGGTGGCGGCGCAGAGATGGGGAGCGCCCTGCTGGGAGCGGGCTGCATGCTCTGTCTGCCCCAGCTGTTGCCAGGTCTGCAGCAAGCCTGGCAGCCCGCGCCCTTCCCTCCCCGCTGACCGACAACTTTCAATTCACCTGCAGGCAGGAGCAGCGCGGAGCCCTCCCGGCAGGCGGCGCAGTGGGAGGGGCCAAGTGGCGAGAGCCCCGGCTGAAGGAAGCCCTGGCCA
Organism: Mauremys reevesii; assembly: GCF_016161935.1. NCBI lineage: Eukaryota > Metazoa > Chordata > Testudines > Geoemydidae > Mauremys > Mauremys reevesii. Next base: position 91,262,394 of record NC_052625.1, read on the forward strand.
CCCCTCTTCTCTCTCTCCCACCCCGTCTCTCTTCCCCTGCTAGCCGGGGCGCGCACTCCGCTGCCTGGGGCATGTCTGCAGCGCAGGGAGTCCTGTTAGCCAGAGTGCAGCTGTCACCCGTCCAGAGGCTCACCAGCGCAGCCGGGGGAGGCAGCCACGAGCCGCCAAGTAAGTGGCACTGAAAGTTTGCATCCTGTTTTTTCATTTGTTTTTTTGGGTTTTTTTTTGGTCCAGCCTCCCTGCAAAAAAGCCAGAGCCGGCCCTGGTAATAATTAAAGCATTTTTGCTAGAAAGCTCTGTTGTCGACAGCAACACTGATTAAGCTTAAAACTTGCTGTAAAGCAGTGCAGAGGATGTGCAAGATCATGTAAGGTTTAAGGCTTCTGTTTAAAACTGGGTATACAATTTGCTATTTACAATTTATCGGGCAAATGTAGCCCTTTTCATGTTCATGAATTCTCCATGAGCAGACTGGGGTTGTGGTGAGTTGGTTTATTAATCAAAATTGTTTGATGAATGCTTTGCCCAAATAAATTCCAGCCTATGTGCTCACAAGTTGTTTGTTGCAAGTACTCCTTAGAGCAGGGTCGGGCAAACTTTTTGGCTGAGGGCCACATCTGGGTATGGAAATTGTATGGTGGGCCATGAACACTTATGATATTGGGGTTGGGGTGCAGGAGGGGGTTAGGGCTCCGGCTGTGGTTGCAGGCTGTGGGGTGGGGCCAGAAATGAGGAGTTCAAGGTGCGGGAGGGGGCTCATGACTGGGGCAGGGGGTTGAGGTTGAGGTGGAGGTGGGGGGGCTGGGGTTCAGGAGGGTGCTCCAGGCTGGGACTGAGGGGTTTGGAGGATGGGAGGGGGATTAGGTCTTGGGCAGGAGGGAGGTCATGGGTGCAGGATCCAGGCGGTGCTCACCTCAAGCAGTTCCCAGAAGCAGCGGCATGTCCCCCCTCCGGCTCCTATGTGGCTCTGTGTGCTTCCCCATCTGCAGGCGCCGCCCCCACTGCTCCCATTGGCTGGGAACCAGACAGCAAATTAAAAAAATCCAAAATTCGCTATATATTTAAAAACATTTCTCAATTTTAAGCCAATCTTCTGATTTTTTGAGGTTTGACTTATGAATTTTGAATGCTTAGATCAGCAATGCTGTACATCGGGATAGTTGAAATGTTCAAAAATAACTTCTCACTATTTATGCAGCTATATTTATGCCTGGTTAAAGCCATCCTAAGCCGTTAAAAAAAGAAACCCAAAATTTGGCAGTCAGAAAAGTATGGTTACAAGGACCAAGAAGAAACATTGCCTCCAGAATTTGTGATTCTCAGCAGCTACATCTCCATAGTGATAAACCCTGATAGAGGCTGCATGAAAAAACTTCGTTAGCTTAAGTTTGGCTAATCCTTTTCTGTGTCTTATGCATAAACATGACATTAATGTTTTATTTTGTGTAGTATTGTTGTGACTTCCGATACCTGTCAGCTCAAAAATGTATTTATTTATTTCCAGTTAAAGGGATGTGTGGATGCAGAAACTGATGACAGTTAGGTGGGGGTTGAGTTTTTATTAATTGCCTAAGAATTGTCCATATCTAATTACTGTTGTTCCCCTGTCTTACTCTCCCCCACCCTGACTTGCTTATCATTATCATTTCTATATATTTGTACAGCACCTGGCACAATGAGGAACAACCTGTCCTGCCTCTAGGGGTTACCACAATATATATGTTAATAAAAATAATGCAGATCAACTTTTCTTTACCATTTTACAGTTCCTATTATAGCTTTGGGACAGGAATGGGCATTAAATAGTTTAAAACAACCAGTCCAGACCTATTTACATGAGATATCCTTATCCTAGAACATACCTATGTTTTAGGATGTTTGTAAATGACATCTAGAATGAGACTGTAGATGGGTTTTTCTTTTCTACTTCCTTTGCCTTCCTCCATTTAGACTTTGATGTTAATGCAAAGTTAAGATGCTTCTCTAAAGTAAATTAAAACTATTATAAAAGAAAATTGGATCCTTCTTGCCATGTAGAAGCTCCCAAAATAGTCTGTTCAATCCAAAGCCCATATATGGCTACTTTAATTATAGGGTGAGGGCCAGACAGTAGCTGGCCCTTACACAAGAGAGCAAGAGGAGGGAGCACAGACTTTTCCCACCATTGGGAAGCTTGCACAAAAGCCAATCACAACTACTTCTGAGTGCAGGGACTGCTCCCTGCTAGGCCCTGCTGAGTTCTAGCTATCCCAAAAGGATCAAGCTATACCCCTATTCCTCTTCTGTACTGGCCAATGGAGCTGGTTGGTCATGGAGGGGAGTATGTGCTATATGGTCCAAAGGGTGTGGTATCCTGAAGGCTAATATGTTTCCCTGAGGCACAATATCTCCCAGAGCTCTCCTGGAAGCAATGCTGCATTTAACTTTCCCTATGGAGGCCTTTATGGTTAGGGCCCTAATAAATTCATGGTCCATTTTGGTCAATTTCAGGATCATAGGATTTTAAAAATAATAAATTTCATGATTTTAGATATTTACATCTGAAATGTCATGGTGTTGTAAGTGTAGTGGTCCTGACCCAAAAGCGGGTTGGGGAGGAGGGGTCCGCAAGGTTATTGCCACCCTTACTTCTGCACTGCTACTGGCAGCAGCAGTGCTGCCTTCAGCGCTGAGCTGCTGGAAAGCGGTGGCTGCTGGCTGGGAGCCCAGCTCTGAAGGAAGCGCCATCTCCAGCAGCAGTGCAGTAGTAAGGGTGGCATGGTATTGCCACCTTTATTTCTGCGCTGCTGCTGGAGGGGTGCCGCCTTCAGAGCTGTGTGCCTGGCCAGCAGCCACCGTTCTCTGGCCACCCAGCTCTGAAGGCAGCGCCAAGTAAGGGTGGCAATACCACGACCCCCCTACAATAACCTTGCAACCTCCTTTTGGATCGGGACCCCCAGTTCGAGAAACGCTGGTCTCCCCCAGAAATCTGTGAACTTGATGGTATGTTAAATGCTTTCCTGCTTAAAAATATCCCTGTAAAACCATCATTAGCTCTAGTCACACAACAGCTTGTGTACAAAAATTAATTTTTCTTCACTTAAAAATTGTGAAGGAGTTTGGTGTTTCTGAAAGGTGCCAGATTGACAGCCCTGAAGATGGAAGTCCTCTTTTTAGCCACAGAAGAGGTACAAGGAGAGCAGTGGTAGTGCAAGCTTCCACAAACTACTCTGCCAATGTCTCAGCTCAGATCTAGGGAGTCCTATCTTTAGCAGTGATAGGATAGTTTAGTCTTCATGTCTATTCTTTGCTGACACCACCTTGAGCTGCAGGTTTTTGTGAAGTAGACATTTTTCTACTAGAAATTGGAGAATTGTTTCCCATAGATGACTAAGTAACGTTCATATGGGGATGATTTGGGCCCACATTCTATGGTTCTTACTGAACTGAAATGCCCAGTGACTTCAATGGGACTTTTGCTCCAGTCGGGAGCTTAAAATTTGTCCCTTAAATCACTAGTGATGTGAGTCAGTCTTGAACCACTGAAAGTTGTAAAGTAATCCATCCACTGAATCATCCAAATCCCCCCTAAAATAAATGCTACATTAAAAGTCAGGGATTTTCTTGGGGATTTTACCAGCTATCTTTGCATCCTCGCAAAATGGTTTTACCTTGGGAAGCAATCAACAATCAAGATTTCAACTTATTTGCAATTTTGCTTTGCTCAGAGCACCTAAGCCATCTTCTGTAACTCCTTCAATATTAAATATTGTATTTGATAATATTGTATCATCTTGTTTCAAAATTGCATGTGATGTTACTTGGACTATCTAATCATACTTGTTCATTTTAAGTTTCTGCACAAGCGATGAGAATGCAGATTACATGTATGCTCTTATGGGAGACAGTGGTCAAATATACTGGACTATACTAAATGATCTGCGAGAGAGTGTAAAATAAAACGTAAAACTTTAAATGAAAACCATACAGAAAAAAAAGGACTTCTGATTACTAGATCAATTGTAGTCTACTGTACAATGATGTATGTTGGTGGTATTGATATCAGCAGGGTAATTTCCCACACATTACTGGGCAATATCCTAGTAATATAAACTGTTCAGATGTTATAGAAATGGTATGGAATCATACCTGATTTTCATCTATATGTAGGAGTACAAAGTCTTTTAAAATGAACTGAAGTTACTCTGGGTTGTGCAAGGAGATTTGAACTTTAGAAGGTGTCTCCACTTTAAAAGATTTGTATGTGGATATGAGAAAAGCTGGTTCAGATGAGCATCTATTTGGTAAGATTAATGTCAAAACTGAAGAACTCCACGTGACCCAGGAAGAAAGTAACTCTTATCTAAAGGAAAGCGTGATATGCAAATGAAATGTTTAAATGACAGGTAAAAGACATTGTGCAAGCAAGAGATATATGAGATCCCTTGGGAAGTGCTATGTCAGTGAACTAGATACAGCAGTCCACATTGTACATTGTTTATGTAAAATATTTGCTTGTATTTTGATTCTTCATAGCTTTTGATATTCTTATGGACAGTTTTGTGACATTACTTTAAAAATCAATAAAGACTAATAGTAATAGTACTATTCACTTGTCTAGTGAAATGCTTCTTAGTCAAAACCAGTCAGCTCTTCCAAAGGATTTTAAAATGTGGATAGTAATGCACACTTCCTTTGCCAGTCGAGCTTTCAACGCTGCACTGTCTAGTAAAAGTCACAATGAACGTAAGCATGGAAAAAACTATGTAAAAGGTCCTCACTAGCATTACATTCGTGCGTCTGCAAGGAGAAGCTTGGCACTCAGTCAAGTGCTATGAATGTTCAGTTTCTCCATTAAAAGAACTTGCCTTCACAGTTCTCCCTCTACAAAGACGCCTCTTAGCTGGGATTCTTTCCTATGTTACAAAATGCCTGCTAGTTCTGGAAAGAACAGGACATAATTTAAAAGCACAGGGAGTGAAGGACATCTTATAAACAGATGGGCATTTACAACAGAAGACAGTTTGCCTTATGTATTGAAGCAAGATTTCTTATTTAGTTACAATGTGCATGCCACATAGTGAATTTTGTTTCTATTAACTAATTTCTCTGGCTTGTAACCTCTTTCATCCCTCATTTAAATGACCACTCTAATTGTGAAATCAGGTAACTTCTGCAATGACATAAAGAGGCTCTGATATTAGTGATATGCTGTAACTGAATTTCCCTGCTGCACTGAGACCATATTAGTTGGAAGGGCTAGATAAAAGTGCAAGAACATCCTCCTCTGCAGCTCTCACCATCTGAAAAAGCTTTGTGGTGTCTGTCTTATGGAGTTTCTATTCCTCCTTAATTTCTCTGCTCCTGTGGTGTTTATTGTTTAACTCTATGAAGGAAAGATTTGGGTAGAGTCAGCATAAGAGCCACTGTACAAACCAAAATGTTGTTGTGTAAGTGGAACAGCAGGACTCATCTGCCCAGTTATTCCACTGAACTTCCTCTGGGGCAATTTAGCACAGCTGTCTAGCAGTTTCCATTTCACTCCATAGTCAGAATGATGGCCGTTTTTTTCCAGTCTCATTTTCCCCCTCTTTCTTTTAGAATTAAGTTTTTCATTTTGTGCATTTAAAATTATACAAAGTTACATTAATCAGTGATAGATTAAAAAAACATGAGGGTACTTCACAGCTGAGCAGAATGCTCCCTTCCAGTTTTGAGAGCAGGATCTGTGGTGAGGTAGAGGAGAAATATGCAGTCTAATGAGGTAGCTGCAGATCAGGACTATGGGCTTGACCTTGCTTTCATTGAAGCCAATGGCATTGCCTTGAATGATGCAAGTTCAACCCCTTCACTTCCTCTTGCCCAGTACCATGGAATTTACTCTTCAGATAGCTGCTCTCTGGTTTGGGAGGGCCCCTCTCAGTCAGACAGGGGTACTGCAGTATATATCTTCCGTTGATTGATTCTCCCTCCTCACACTGAAACTCCCCCACTGAGGGGGCCTTGGGGAAACTAGTGAGAGAAGCATAGCTCCTTAAAGATCTGAGCTTCCTGGGTGGAATGGGGGAGAAGTGCGAGACCTGCGAGATTAATAGATTCCAAGGCCAGAAGGGACCACTGTGATCATCTGGCCTGATCTCCTGTATAACACAGGCTATAGAACTTCCCCTGAATAATTCCTAGAGCAGATCTTTTAGAAAAACATCCAACCTTGCTACCCTTCCCTCCACTCCCCATGTCTTTGGAAGGCCAAGCCTTCAGTGAGAGTGTCCTGGGCTGGATTAAGGCACTCAGGGCCTCCTGTGGCTCCACCCTCAGGGTGCTGAGTGGTGGTAGCAGGGACCATCCTCTCCTCCAAAGGGGCAGGGTCAACAGCATGGGGTTCTCTGTCACCCCCTCAAGGGTAGCAGCAGGGATATCTTCTTCCTCTCAGAATGGCTGCAGTAGCAGTAGGGAGTGTTCCTAGTACTTATCCCAGCATATGGGGTGTACTTGTGTGGGAAGTGGCACTGGGCCTACCACATTCGTCTCCTGCCACATGCAGAGCCCTCTCCTGGAGTGGCATTGGCAGGGGCCCCCAGAGCAGTGGGTCTTGGAGATATCAACCCACTGGTTGGTGCAGTTTACTCCCAGAGCTATAGCTTCAGGCTCTCTGCTGACTCAGGCACCAGCTATGCTCAGTTCACTTTTTCAATTTTTCTTTGCAACCATGATAGCTAGAAATTAAGGTTAAATAAAAATGAAAGATGAGATTTTTCTATAATTACCTGACTCCAAGAGCTGAGGCCCTAGGCAGAGGTCCACAGTGCCTGTACCTTAATCCAGCCCTGTCTGAACCTGTTCCATAGTAGCCACAAGACTTGCCTTCCAGTAGACTGATTTAAAAGGAACTGCACAAGATAAAATTCAGAGTTTTCTGGCCCTTACATGGCCTTTTCCTGCATAGAAGATTATATGAGTCAAAGGCAGGAAAAAGGAATATATACACATGAAAATATGTTAGTTAACTACTTTAAAAAATGAATTTATAAATTTCTTTTTCAAACCCTACTGATTATATCTTCAAACCAGAATTATGTGGTTAAATTAAATATCCAATACAATATATATACTGGACATAAGTACTAGAAGAAATTAATACTCAGTTTGTATGTCAGACATTTATTGTACATGTTTAGTTTATATACGTCAAATATATTTACTTAATGCTCAGACACCAGAGTGATTTGGGTAAATCCAGGCTGTCAAGAAAATATGTTCAAACTTGGGCCCCAATACTGCAAGCATTGACATCAATGAGGTTACCCACAGTAGTAAAATTAAATACATGCATAAGTATTGGCAGGATCAGGGGCCTTAGGTCTGAAGTTAGGCTCTAATATCCACACAAAGGTGTCTGAAATTGGGCCTCCAGAAATTGAGGTGCCCCTATATAAGTGGATACCTTTGAAAATGTGAGCATATGTACTTAAATTTAACTTCTTTCCTCTTCCCATCTCATTGCCTTCCCTGAAAACAATAAATAGATAAGGAAACAGTTGCTGTTTCTGAAGCAGAAATGTAGTCAGCTGCCATAATAATCCTGCAGATCATTCTATAACCCAGCTCAGTAACAGAAAGGGTATTGTATAACTTTTCCTAGAGATGTCCTTGAGATATTTCAAACCTGTGTGCATTAGTCTGCCTGCAATTCCAAAAGACTGCCATAGGGAATCATATTAATATGGCTTAGCCATCTTTGCAAGCATAATTCTCTCACGCTGTGTAGATTCTGTTAGGCTCTTGCTGCATTGTATTGTATTAGATGTTTCGTTAACTGTTTCTTTCCATATCTGCATAAACAAAAAGTGCCTATCCAGATTCTAGGCTCTGTAAAAAATTGTTTTAGAACACAAACCATACAATAGAATTTAAAATCGACAAATTCAACTGCTTTTCCTCAACGACAGGAGAAAAATGAGAGACCCAAACAATGAAACTAAAAGACTGAAAAAAAAACAAACCCCACCCCATCCTCCACAAAGAAATGAAGCCTCATATCACTCTTCCCCAAAAGTCCCTCCTGAGGTACATTGCAGAGTTGGCGCTCCACGGTTTGGGAAGGGTTGGGCCTTGATAATCAACAAATTAAAGCTGTTTCAGACCGTGAGTGGGAAGTTCGTTCTCCACTGAGAATGCTCTGTCAACAGCTCTCTCCCTTTTAAATTAGTCTTAATCATGCACCTCCCTGAACAAGACCATACAAGCAATATATTTTTCAAAGCTATCAGTTCTCTAAGGCACAGCTTTCTCCAAATTGGTGAAGTCACTTAGCCCATGTACCACTCTGCTGTAATTAGCTTTTTTTTTTCAGGGGAGGGTGGGCAGTTTTCCACTACCTGACAATTGACCTTTCTGAACTAACAGTAGCTTTCAAAGGGAACATGTCTTGTTGCTTGCTAATACCACCTGGGACGATAACGCTTAACACGTTGTCATAAACATACAGCTAAGGGTAGCATAAAATCCCTCCTTTACCTGTAAAGGGTTAAGAAGCTCAGATAACCTGGTTGGCCCCTGACCTAAAGGATCAATAAGGGGAGAAGATACTTTCAAATCTGTGGGGGAAGGTTTTTGTTTTGGTGCTTTTGGTTCTCTCTCCGGGACAGCGAGGAACCAGGGCAGGGAAAATACATCTCCTAAAGCCATACCTGAACTAAGCATCTAAGATTACAAATTGTAAGTAATAGGAAGGAAATGCGTTAGATTATCTTTTGTTTTATCTTGTGAATTTTTCCTATGCTAAGAGGGAGGTTTATTCCTGTTTTTTTTTTGTAACTTTAAAGTTTTGCCTAGAGGAGAATCCTCTGTGTTTGAATCTGATTACCCTGTAAAATTACCTTCCATCCTGATTTTACAGAGGTGCTTCTTTTACTTTTTCTTTATAATAAAGTTCTGCTTTTAAGAACCTGGTTGATTTTTAGTGTCCTAAAAACCCAATGGCTGGTCTGTGCCCACTTTGTTAACCTATTTGGTTGGTATATTATTCTCAAGCCTCCCCAGGAAAGGGGTGAAGGGGCTTGGGGGGATTTTGGGGGAACAGGAACTCCAAGTGGTTCTTTTCCTTGAATCTTTGTCTAACTCACTTGGTGGTGGCAGCGATACCGTTCCAAGGACAAGGAAGAATTTGTGCCTTGGGGGAGTTTTTAACCTAAGCTGGTAGCAATAAGCTTAGGGGGTCTTTCATGTGGGTCCCACATCTGTACCCTAGAGTTCAGAGTGGGGAGGAAACCCTGACACACATATTTAGCATTTTTCATTTCCAAAGCCATTAACAAGCATGAACTTACCTCACAACTGGGAGGTAGGTAATTATATATTAACCCTATTGACAATTGTACAGATAGTGAGAGTTGAGGCAGAGATCTAAATGGTTTACTCAAAACCCCAGAGAGAATCAGTGTCTGAGCTGAAGTTATTGCTCAGGAGATCCCAGCTCGCAGTCCTGAGCTCTTGACACACCTCCTTCTCTCTCATGGATATTACTGAGGCAGGCTTACTATTATGGGGAGTCAGGAGGGGGCACCAACTCCCCACTTCCTTTGGATCACCTTCTCTGCAGCTCCCCGCTCACTGTGCAGCAGCGTCCCCACTGGCAGCCTGCCACATCACAGCAAGAGAGAGGAGCTCTGGCAGCAGGAGCCTCCACACCCTTTTACCCTGTTTTGGTAGAACTGGGGAAGGAGGTGCAGTGGATACCTCATATCATTGCACCTGTCTCTTACGCAGTTCAGAAAAAGTACATGCTCCCCGAGGATGCCTGGCCATGTATCCCACATGAAAATGTGGTGATTGAGGCAAAAGGGTGACCAGTGGAACCTAAAGCACTAAGCCCCAGTACCCTGCACTGATATCCATACACGCAAAGGTTTTATTAAGCCATAGCAGCAATCCTTCATGTTATGGATGACCAAGCCTGCATGGCCAGGGGGTGGGTCAAGCTCTGGCATAAAGCCTCTGCCTTGTTTGAGTCACTTCCTCAGGATAAGCTGTGGGAGCTCAATAGGATTGTGAACATTCGAGTGAACCTGGCCCAGCATCAGCAGCAAGTGGCCTTTATAGTTGATCCAGTAGCAAGAGCTGTCTGAAAGGACACTAGCCACACCTACCGCTGGCACTTTTCACCATGCCTGGGTCATAGATTCCCAGGGCAGAAGGGACCATTGTGATCATCTAGTCTGACCTCCTATACAGCAACCCTGACAGAACTTTCCCAAAATAATTCCTCAAGCAGATCTTTTAGAAAAACTTCAAAGCTTGATTTAAAAATGGTCAAGTGCTGGTTATGGGGGTGGCAGCATGTTGCTATATTTCTTCAGGGCTGGGGAAATGTAGCTAATATGTTTATGTATATAAGGTATATACATTATATTGCATAGTCAGATATTTATGAGATGAAGATTTATTTCTTGATGTTTTTAACTGTATTAGATTTTAGTTGCTCATGCACAATATTGAATTGGATACAAAACTGGTGGTATAGTCCCTTTCTCGCTCTCCAGGCCTTGTAGATTTCCTCTCATGTTCTGCTCAGGATAAGATTGATCCATCAAGCTTCCTTTTACCTTTTTCCTCAGTGTTTTTTGCTTTAAGTTTTTATTCTCTCCAACTTTTTCTCAACTTTTAAAACTATTTTATTCCAGACTTTCCTGCAAGCTGCACAAATGATTTCAGCGTGCTGGCTACAGTGGGATACATGGTTTTGGCTCCAGTTGGCTAAGTATAGTGGTTCAGAGCAAGTTGTATTGCCTTTCTGGAAATTTCAGGACATGGATCTAAAACAAGAACACAGTCTGATTACTGTTGTCCCTCTGCTCTACTGTTGTCCCTCTTCTGAGCAGTGTCAGATGTCAAGGCTTTGCAGGTCAGTTCCCCAGTGGAGGAGAAATCAATGACATGATGTTAGGGTATTTTCTTGGTGTAACTTGTTTTATTTACACAATACATCAGTCCTTAAACAGAGGTGGCCACAAATAGCCCACAGGCAAGCTCTTTTTTTCACGAATCTCATCCAAAACACCGATGTCCAGTTCCCACCGAGCAAGTCTCCCCAGAAATGGCTCTAATTAGAGATATTAAGGCAGAGAACAAACTCCATTGCTGCTTGCCACAGTTCCCCTCAATAGACAATACATCACAAAGCTAATGACAATGCAGCAGTTCTTTGAAGACTGAACAGTGCTCACATACTAAGAAAAACAACTTGTAAGACTGTGTAACAGCTCCCTCTGGCAACTCCCACCATAACAATATGTCAAAAGGCATCCAGGCAACTGGTGTGTAGCAGCTGTGGTGCTACAGGAGCCATCAATGACATTTGTCTCTCACTGCTCCTTCCGCATTAGCAGTAAAACAATGGCCACAACGGGAGGCCCTATGAAAGGGCTTCTGTGGCCTGACGTAGGACAGAGGTGAAAAGCGTGGTTATGGCTCGTCTGCCCAGTTTGAGCACAGCTTATGCCAGCATCCTGAGCCACTTCATAAGGTTAATTAATTATTCATTATTATTATCAACTGATTTAGGAGCATGGTATCATAGGGCTTGATTCTCCTCTCACCTGTATTGGTGAAAATCAGGAATAACTATCTGCACAATGGAGTTACACTGGTGTAAAATTAATGTACATGAGAGCAGAATCGGGCCCATGGTCAAAGTTGCTCCTCTGCTTTTTCACTGTGACAATGCAACATTACATCCCAAGCAGCATGCTGCCAGCACATTGGATTGTGCAGGAAGCAGTATGATCTAGTGGCTAGGCCTTGGTGAGACTCAGGAGACCTGGGTTCTCTCTCCGGCTATACCATTGCCCTGCTGTGTAGCAATGGACAAGTCACTTTACTTTATTGTACTTCATTTTCTCCTCCCACCCTTTGCCTGCCTTGCCTATTTGGACTCTAAGTGCTTCAGGGCAGGGGTTGTCTCTCATTATATGGATGTACAGTGCTTAGCACAATGAGGTTCTAATCACAACTGGAAACTCTAATAAAATTAATAATAATCATGATGTGTGTATTTGTCTTACTGGACAAACTGTTAAAATGTGGAATCCCTTTACCTGGTATCAAACATATAAATAACTTCCAAAGCATAGGAAGCAAGGAGAGGCTAAGCCTCCCCAAATCTTGTGCCACTGGGGCGGGGGGGGGAGGGAGTGATGGATTTGGGAACCCCTGAAAAAAATCTCCCCCAGCCAAGGCCCCACGGCTGGAGGAGCCTGCAGTGGCACAGAACTTTTTTGGTCTTGGGTCTGCAGTGGGTGAGGGTGGGGAGAAAGAATGAGTGGGGGGTGGAGTCTTGGAGGGGAAGAGGTGGAGTGGGGGCGGAACGGGGCTGCGGCTGTGGGTGGAATGGGGGTGGGGCCACAGGGGGAAGAGGCAGAATAGGGTGGGGCCATGGGCAGGGCCAGTGGTGGAAGGGGAGGAACATGGGAGATGCTCCAGGCTTGGAGCTCCAGCCAGGACAAAGAGCTCTGCTGTGGTCCCAGCCGAGGCTGAGAGCTTGACCCCGTCCAGGGCCAAGCTCTCAGTCCCCTCCCTGTAGCCTCAACTGAGCTCTAAGTCCCACCCCACCCCGAACCCAGCTGGGGACATGGGGGGTGGGGCCAAGCTCTCAGCCCTGCCCTGGCCAGGGCCATGTGGGGGTGTGGGGGCTGAGAGCAGTGAGCGGGGGCTTGGTCTCAGCCAGAAGAGGTGGGGCAGGGGGTGAGCCTTCCCATGGGGAACCTTCACCTGCCGACCATGTTCCAAAGTAAAAAACAAACTAGCAGAACCAAAATCCGCCAAAGAACAATGAAACACTGAAAGTTAGGAGCAAGGCTTCACTACTTTGCTCCTGAATGTACTTGATATTTGTATGTACCGTGCTGTGCCGAATGTATCGACTGGATCCTAATATTCCATTGGTTTCAGTGGAATGGCACTGGATGGCACCTGTAGTCTTGCAGAGGACCAGCAGTGAAAGAATTAAAGGACACCCAGACTGTTCATTCTGGAAGCTAGTTAAAGGTTGAAAATTCTGTGAACAAACACTGAAAATGCTAACTGTGAAATTAGAAAATAGTAAGGATGACTAAAACCATCATAAATGCTATGCCACCACCCGCCACATTATTCCCTTAAATTGCTCCCCTGCCCTTTTCCACGTCAGTGATATGCTTCTACCAATAATGAATAGTGAAAGATCATGTGTAAGGGGGAAAAAACATGGAGTACGGAATAGTTTACCTTGGAACTTATTGATATCTGATACAAGCACGATGGCAAATGATTTCTATATCATGGGTAACCTGACTCACTGCTGATTACATACAAAGAGTCAATGCAAGAATGTATGACGTGTAAAATGTTCAGTATCAGAATGAATTTTACTATTATTCCCCCTCACTCCCTGCCCCCAAAGAACCATTCTTGATAATGGAAACTACACACCTAATCTTCCATTCACCTGCCTGAAATGTCCCTCTTTCCTCTCCTATTCCCTGCACTCATTTTCCTTCAAGATGCCGTAACTTGATTCTAAGACATACACACCAAATAATATAGGGCCCGATCCAAAGATCACTGAAGTCAGTGGAAGTCTTTCCATTGATTTCAACGGGCTTTGGATCAGGCCCATAAAGTCAGTGGCAGAACTAGTCTAAGTTCCAGCTTCCTTGACTAATTCTCTACTTTTCTGAGCATCACTTAAAAGCACACGTGTTCCAAACTGATGCGCCAGCGCTGTATGATGTTTCCTGGTGAAGCTCTGAGAACAAACAAGCATTTCCCAATCTCTCTTTCTCCCACTCAATGTGCCCGATCCAAAACATTTTCTAATCTGGCCTTCAGCATTCAGGGTTTATTTATTTATTTATTAATATTTCATATAATTAAAGCTGTAAGGAAAATGTGGGCTGCAATTTTGTTCCTGAAAAGTCAACTTTCAGCACACACTGCAATATTGCTGCAAATTTTAGTGGTGCTGTGACCTGTCCACCAGGTTGCAATGCTGCTCACTCAAATTAGGCCAGGCTACCCCAGTGTCATTACTGGGTCAGGTTGGTGGCAGAGGGGGACTAGGCAGAGGATGGGTCCAGGCTCTTCAACGGGCTTGCCCTGTTTGCTGCCCTGGCTCTACACTGAGTGCTGCTGCCTGCACTCAGTTCCGAGGGCACTGGCCTTGCACTTTGCCCATGTGCAGTTCTGCCTCCACTAGGTGGTGCAGGCCAGGCCTGCTGAGCAGCAGCGGCTCCTGCATGACCTCAAGGACTTCACCTTCCACAGCTGCCTGGCCACACTGGAGGCAGGGGCGGCTCTAGGCACCAGCAAAACAAGCTGGTGCCTAGGGCGGCAACATCTAGGGGGCGTCCCCTGCGGCCGCGGGGGGCAGCGGGCTGGGCCGGCGGTCCTGCCGCAGTCATGCCTGCGGGAGGTCCACCGGAGCCCCGGGACGACTGGACCTGCCACAGGCATGACTGCGGAGGGGGCGCTCGTCCCGCGGCTCGGCTGGACCTCCCGCAGGCATGACTGCGGCAGCTCAAGCGGAGCCGCCGGACCCGCGAACCGTCCGCAGCCGCGGGAGGTCCAGCCGAGCCACGCGGGACCAGCAGTCATGCCCGCGGGAGGTCCGCTGCTCCCGCGGCTCCGGGGCGCCTCCCGCGCATGACTGCTTGGGGCGGCCAAAAAGCTAGAGCCGCCCCTGACTGGAGGATGGGCTCAGGAACAGCCCTGTGAATGGGACTCGGGGAGGCAGGAGCTTGTGCCTTCGGCAGGACACAGTGACAAGACACGGGACACCCGGTGGTGTCAGATCCAACAGGGCCTCTAGGGGGTCTCTGAGCTGGAGCCAGCTCCAGGGCACCAGGGCTCAGGACCCTGCATCCTTCCCTGGGGATTGGAGGAATTGGAGGGGGGGTTTCCAGCCCCTGTTGGAGGGTAAAGGACCCTGCTGCCAACTCAACATCTAGTCAGTTACAAAACAAGAGTGCCCATGTACACCTGCACCTCCCACACCTCTGGCCCCCTACCCTGCAACCCTACTACACCTCTGACCCCCTACCCTGCAACCCTATCACACCTCTGCCTTGGGGACACTTCTACACACATCAGCATGTGACCAATATGACACAGGAACAGTTGGGATAAATCTGAGTGGCTTTTCAACCCTGTGAGCCAGGTTGCAATGCCACTCACTCAAATTTGGCCCCACACCAAAACTACAACAAATTATGGCTGCAACTTTTGAACCTAAAAAAATCACAACTTTCTTACAGCTTTAATTATCAGAGCGTTATAGAGGTCAGGATTTTCCAAGCTAGTTTTTAGATTCACAAAATCAGTTTGAATTCACAAACCATTTGCTCCTTAATTTTTTCCTCTAAAAGGAGTTTAAACTTTTAACTCCCCCATGTTTTTAATTATAGGGAAACTTGTGTTATATACATAGGTGGTGGAACTAGGGGTGTGAGGGTGCTGCAGCACCCCCTGGCTTGAAGTGGTTCCATCATATACAGGGTTTACAATTTGGTTCAATGGCTCTCAGCATCCCCGCTATAAAAATTGTTCCAGCACCCCTGGTTATGTATGGAGGAGAGATGAATCTCCCCAAAAGCCGGATTGACCATGTGTATACTGTTACCTTTCCATTAGAAGCGCTCTCTCTCCTCCTCTGCTCCTTTCTTCAGTTTTTCTGCATCTATGCTGCACTAAACTTGTTTCTGCTGTATTTTCACCCTATTTATTTACTGGACATGTCCCTCTTTACTTCATCTCTGCTCCTTTTTTTCAGTGTCTCCCCGAAGCAGAACATTAACCCAACAATTAAGCTCTAGTCAAACTTTTGAACCCATTAGATTCAAGTTGGTTAAGGACAAAACAGCTTTGAGCATCTTTAATTTCAATAATCAATACCTATTCTAGAAAGTGGGTGGGGTTAATGAATTGGTTACAGCAACTCCTAGGCGGCAAGATAAAACAAATCCACTGATTTTCTTACCACTGATCTGTACTTTTCTTGTCCTCATCATTCAGTCTTACACTCACATGGAAGGTTGGTTGAGATACTGGGGGAAAAATATGCCAGCATTAGACCCTTGGTCTTACTGGAGTGGTCCAGCTCTGAAAATGGTATGAAATGATGGATTCAGTTCCTAACAGAGTTTCTGTGGTTTGACAGGAATAAAGGCAGCTGCATCTGACTATCTCTCTCTGAGCTGCGTTATTTAATCTTCCCAAGCGCTCCCCTCTTCTCTCTTCATCAGCAACTGAAATTTTAATCTTGAATCATCCCCTTTTCCTTGCAGGTCCCTCTCAGGATTACTTTGTTGTTGTTTGGCAGGTGGCTGGGAAATGGAAAAGAGCCCGGTCATTGAAGTCAAGGTTCTGTATAAGTTAATGCTGTATGATGGGCCAGGAGATAGCAAAGCATTGGTGCATTAATTAGGCTCATAGGCAAATATCTGCCAGATATGTGCCTCAGAGTGGTTATTAATATGTTGTTTTGTGACGGATGTTATGCTGTTGCTCCTTTGTCAAAAAAAAGTACATCATATGCTGCACCCTCCTGGACACTAATAGTATAGCGTATTTTTCAGAGAATTCCTTCACACAAAAGATGTAATAAGATTAAAGTATTAATCCGATCAGTGAAAATTCGGTTTCCATGGCTTCTTCTGAATGATCTTCCCTTGTTTTGATTGGTCTGAAGCTCAAGTGGGATTCAGAAACAGAAGCTTTATCTATACTATATCCTGGCAAATTCAAACTGTGGATTTAGAGAGCATGTCCTCATCTACAAACTATGCCTCCTCCCTGCCTGAGGGCAGAAAAGTGACTCACACAAGTATGACACAATATCGAGTCAACTGGAACCACTGCATACATATTTTTTTAATTGTACATAAACTGATACTTAAATGGAGAAGGCATTTTGCTTGCTTTGCAAAAATTCACTTTACTCCCCTTATGCAGTTTCACTTTAAAAAAAGCCAGAAATGAAAAGCAATTTGTGGGAAAGGCGAGCTGAAAGGGAAGAAGTCAAGTTTGCTTGCTGCCCATGTTCTTGTGCTGATCCGTATTTAAGTGACCAGCCGCAAGTGCATTTAGGATGATGTCAGAAAAAGCTTGGATAAGAAGGGGGCCTAAGTGTTGAAGTGAAAGGCATTGTGATGTATGTTATCCAGTCTATTATGGTTTAATTTTTTTACTGCATCTTTAAATGGGGAGAAGTCCTCCTTCCTGCTAATGAGGGAAAACCCTAGCAGAGTTCTGATGCAGCCTACCACAGAAGAGAGACATACAGTGCATGTCTTCCTGCTGACAGAAAACATACTATTCTTCCTTCTTGCTTTCCTTGTTCTCTAAAGATTATTCTGACTGCAAGTGGCTGATTTCTATTTGTGTACAAAGATACACAAAATAAATAGCGAGGGGAAAATGGATGAAATTCAAAAGTTGTGTCTTTCTTTTCTTTCCTAGTTTTCTTCTTATTCTATCTTTTGTTTTTGGGAGACAGTTAGAATATGAAGGTGAATCAAGTTAGAAAATGGCAAAGGAGGAGCAGATAGGGAGGGAGTGGATTAGTGGTTTGTTTAACTACTACCACCGCAGAAGCCAGCAACAGCCCCATCCCTCGGCTTGCTCAAGAAGCCAAGTGTCAGTAAAGGCAGGAGCACACATTGCAATAGAATCACTGTAGTTTTTACAATGAGTTCGTGGTATCTGAAAGGTCCTGGCTTGACATCCTTAGATGCTGAAGAGGTACAGCCTGGGAAATAGCAGTGCCCAATGGCCCAGCCAATGTGCCCTAGCCTCCAGGGGGCAGAGAGAAGTTCACTCTCCAACCTCTTTTTATCTTTGTTCTCACTCATGAGGTTGTGGATGTGGATGCAGATCTGCTAGGAGCTGGACCGAGATCAACAACCCATTTTATGATCACACAAGACAATAAAAATCCATCAGATGGTAAAGCCTATTGATCTGGACTCTTATTTAAACTTCTGCCCTACACGTGAAAAGCTGTGTGTCCCATTACCAATTCCTCAATCTTTCCAGTCCCCTGTAGCAGTCCTTTAAACAGGGCCAAATTCTACAGGGGTAGGATATTAAAATCATACCTTATACTTACGCAGTGTCTTTCACAAGAATTGCTGTACCCTCCACTGAAATGCAACAGCCTCTTCTCTGGAATGCAGTAGCTATTTAACAACAACCTGCAACATACTACACCACAGTTTAAGATAGTAACCGAAGGAGAATACAATACCCAGGAGATTTCACTGGATTTACTTCTGAGTTTCACCAATGCAAATGAGATCAGACCGAGGTGTTCTGGCTTCAATGGGAGTTTTGAGGAAGTAGTGAATGATCAGGCAATTTGTGTGATCGTTATGTTAAATACTATATACTAACTAGTTGAGTATGGATGTTATAAAAAACATAGCAACCATGGATTGAAAACTGCAATGTAAATATGCTAGATAGG
The DNA here is from genome assembly GCF_016161935.1 of Mauremys reevesii. Classification (NCBI taxonomy): domain Eukaryota; kingdom Metazoa; phylum Chordata; order Testudines; family Geoemydidae; genus Mauremys; species Mauremys reevesii. Next base: position 91,280,872 of record NC_052625.1, read on the forward strand.
TGTCATGCTGTCTGAATTCAGAGTGGTAGCCGTGTTAGTCTGTATCAGCAAAAACAACAAGGAGTCCTTGTGGCACCTTAGAGGCTAACAAATTTATTTGGGCATAAGCTTTTGTGGGCTATAACCCACTTCATCCGATGCATGGAGGGAAAATACAGCAGGCAGGTATATATACACAGCACATGAAAAGATGGGAGTTGCCTTACCAAGTGAGGGGTCAGTGCTAACGAGTCAAGGCCACTTCCACCTTAATTGAATTGGCTCATTAGCACTGACCCCCCACTTGGTAAGGCAACTCCCATCTTTTCATGTGCTGTGTATTTATACCTGCCTACTGTATTTTCCACTCCATGCATCGGATGAAGTGGGTTATTATAGCCCACAAAAGCTTATGCCCAAATAAATTTGTTCGTCTCTAAGGTGCCACAAGGACTCCTCGTTGTTTATGCTGTCTGAAGTGGCTTACAACTGTGAGTGCCAGCCGAGGTCAGACTGTCAAAAAACAGGGCAGACACTCCAAACTGATGGTATAATCCAGGGGTCGGCAACCTATGGCAAACACAAGATGGCACACAAGCCGATTTTTAATGACACGCTGCTGCCTGCCGGGGTCCCGGCAGGCAGCAGCGTGCCATTACAAATCCTGCCCAGCATGGCCCGGCCCGCTCTTCTCTGCCCTCCGCAGGGCCAGGGGGAAAGGGGCAGAAGCTTGGTTCTGCCGGCTCCCCTGCCTCTTCCCCCGGTGTGCTGGGTTCCTGCCCCTCCTCCTCCTTCTGTCCATCCCTCCCTCCCTGCCGGCCGATCAGCTGATGGCCCTTGCGAGGGAGGGGGTGGGGGAGGAGCGGAGTCAGCGTGCTCGTTCCTCCCAGTGGAGGCAGAGAAGAAGCGGGGGTAGGGCGTTGGGGGGGAGGAGGAATTGGGGCATATCCCCTCCAGCCCCCTGCCGTGAGCACCCCACAACCCCAGCCCACACCCCCAGCCCTTTGCCCTGAGCCCTGCAGCCCTGCACACACCCCAGGCTCCTGCCCTGAGCCCTGTACCCCCCTCACACACACCCAGCACTCTGCTTGACTCCTTCACACATACCCCCCAGACCCCAGCCCTGACTCTGGCACCCCCACACATACCCAGGCCCCCCACACCCCATGCCCTGACACTTGCACCCCGCCCACATGCGCCCAGCCCTCGGCCCTGACGCTTGCACTCCCCACATACCCAGCCCCCATACCTCATGCACCCCCCTCTCTCTCTCACACACAGCATTCCACAGTAATGGTTTGCTTTGTCCCAGAGCAGATAAGCATGCCGGATGTCAGAAATGGAGCTTTCAAAGGGCAAATCCACATGCCTGCAGCTGAGTTCAAAACAATGAGAAGAGTGGCCACTTGACTTCAGGAGAGTATGGGACATTTCCAGAGGCCAATCACAGCGCAGTAATGCAACACGTCGTCCACAGTGACACCTGGGTGTTTCAGCTGGGGTGCAGCTAGCTTTATGCTTCTCATGGAGGTGGATTACCAGAAGTGCTCCAGCTGTAGAGTCTAGGCACTCTAAGTGCCTTGCCAGTGTGGACACCTCAGGAGTTAGGGTGCCCGGGGCTGCTTTAATGCGCTCTAACTTGCAAATGTAGCCAAGCTCTTAGTTGACTAAATGCAAATTGAGCTTGTGAATTTCTATTGTCAAACACAATCACCCATGCTTTGAAGTTAGCAATCTACTTCCTTGCATTCACAAGTAATTTAGTTACAATGATATACTTAATGCAATTGTCTGTCATTACATTAAAATAAGGCTAGATAAATGAAGCAATACAAATAACATTTTATTAGTTTTCATGCAGTTGACATATCAAACATCTCATTTTAGCACTAACACACACTTTAATCTAGGGTTATCTAATAAACAGGTATACATAATGTAAGGTGATAGCAATCAACAATTTACAGATAAGCGGAGACAATATCGTTCACATTTCCTTTGAATTAACACTCAAGTGAATGAGTATACTTGCCATTTCTTTGATATACGCACACAAGCGAATTGGTCAATGGCTTTGATTTGAGCTGGCCTGTCAATGTCACAGTAAGAATCATTCACTCTTTTTGATATATGCATATATTACTTTAAAAAATCTATTTATGTTATATATGTTATGGCTGAGGTATCAAAATGGTGAGGGTGAAATTCTGTCCCCTTGAAGTCAATGGCAAAACTCCCATTGACTTCAATGGGGCCAGGATTTCACCCTGTTTAACACAGCCATTCAGTGAAATATAGTAGCGTCATTTGCTTTTTGCCTTTTAACATCTTTCATTTTGATTGGTTAGCATTTCCTTCCACTTTGCACAAGTTAATGAGCCAGACAATAGGAAGAAGGATAAAATGGTCAGTGATCAAATTTAGAACCTGCAAAGATCAAACTGACACTGTGTTGTTTCAATGTATAGGTCATGTGACAAATTGTGATCTTTTGTCCTTGTATTGAAGACTGCAAAAATGGGGAATTACAAAGATCCATGCTATTTCATTTATACTTTGTAGACTGAGGATTTGAATTTCCTCAGATGCTGGAACCACCATCGAATGACACTCAGCAGTGAAATGCTGCAGAAATGATTATGCATTGTGATTTCAGTTTCATAAAAATATCAGACTTGCCCCTCAAAGTTTTATCTAAACTATTTTTTTGCAAGAGATTGCAATTGAGGCAGTTGGAAAATTTCCAGGGGCTAGAATGCAAAGGCTATTTCCTGTATACACTGTAGAATGCACGCCACAGCACATCCTGTCCTTGTCCAAGAACGTCCCTTTGGTGAGTTCAGATTTTTCAATAAAATAGGTCTGGCTGGATGGGTGTGGGCAGGGGCAGGGAGGGATGAGAAGCACACAAAACCCTCCCCCTTCCTTATGCAGTTTGCACGAGTGTCTGTCACAACTGAGTCCTTGCATTAGGGGATGGGGTGGGACTACTTGCCTGGTGTGCCCAAAGGGGTGGGGAGGAGAGGGAAGGAGGTGGGGTCACAGTCCTGCGCCCTCCAGGCCAGCCCACAGAGGAATCAGAATGCATCAGGTGGAAGAACAGGCTTCATCATCCTAACAGATAATACAGTCCATGTGGTCCCCTTGTGTATGATGAGCCACATGGGGAGGGATTGAGCTTCTCTGAAGTACAATCCCTCTCCAAGATCCCTATAGGGCAGATGTGTGCTATGCACTATTCCCTAATTCAGGCCTGTGGTGTTGCCATAATTTCTCTATAGTATTCAGTATAAGAAATCAGAAGTATTATTGTCTCATAATTCCCCTTAACAAGCAAGGCCATATTTGATTGAGGACTCTCCACTACCTATAAAGTTTAGTACATTGAATTCAGAATGCAAACTGCTGCTGAATTAGATCTTATTACTGACATATTACCTCTCTAACTACTTAGTTTTCAGTCTTAATGGGGGCTTCACATTTTCTCTTTATTTTTTCCACTGAAGACTGCTGCCAGACTCTCTTTGGGATTCACACTCTTCTAGGGCTTGATCCTGCTTCAGTGAAATCAATGGGAGATTTTCCTTTCCCCTCCGCCAACTTGCCCTTCTATTCCATGGATATCTCACGGCTAGCTCTGCTCTGGTTATCTTTTCCCTACAGATCTCCATCAAGCTCACTTTCTAGGGGACATATATCTACCTGTCTTGACTCTATCTGTTCCTGAGTGTAATTAGCAATAGATCGTTCCAGTAAATGTTTCAGTACTGAAGTCTTCCTACTGGAAAAGTGTCCTGTTTGTCCCTTCTCTGTGATTACTATCACTTTCTTTGATTCAGATATTTTTGTTTCCAAGATCACAGATTTAACACCACTATACTCTACCCCCACTCACTCTCCTCTTCTAGTCCTGACCTCTGTCTTCTTCCTTTAATTCTCTTAATTTTGGAGTGGCTACCTCAACACAACTGATTCTTGTCCTCAAGCACCTTCCCCTTTTTTTCCCTTTAGGTTATAATTGACACGTTTCTGGCTTTTTCTAACATGTTGTGGTGCTAAAGATTAAGGAAAATAAAGGAAAATAAATGTATACACTAGCACAAATGACATAGGTTGACTCCGTGGTCACTCTTTTTTTCATTTTACAGTAAACTGAATTTCAAGGGTCAACTTTTATTTAAAAAGCAATCTACAACTGATTATATTTTAACCACTGTGCTAACTGAAGTCCCCCAACTCTGATTTAAACTCTGATAAACACCTGCCCTCAGGCAGGCCTCTCAGGATATCAAACAAAGAAGAGCAAACACTACCAGATCAGAAATGGACAGAGAATTATACCAGTGTAAGTGAGGCAGAACCAGGTCTGAGGCTAGTTTAAGAAACAACCACACAGTGGAGGGAGTACACTAAGGTCTTTAGCTTGGGGAAAGGAGCAATTCAGGGTATGTCTATACTGCAGTTAAAAACCTATGGTGGACCCACACTAGCTATCTCAGACTTGTGGAGCTCAGACGAAGGGGCTGTTTATTGCAGTGTAGATGTTTGGGCTCTAGGACCTTGCGAGGTGGGAGAGTCCCAAAGCTTGGGGTGCAGCCCGAGCCTGAACATCTATGCCACAATTAAACAGCCCCTTAGCTCAAGCCCCAAAACACTGACTCAGCTGGCATGGGCTAGCTGCAGGTGTCTAACTGCAGTGTAGATAAACCCTTAGTGTCCAAGTGCTCCTTATACCAGCCTTCCCCCCCAAAAAGACATAGCTGATGCATTGCTCATTACATAAGAAGGGTTGAAACCGTTTTTTTCCCCTAAAACAAACTGAAGATAGTGAGAAATTACAGCAGAACAGTTTGAACAGCTGTGTGAATAACTGATTTTTGATTCACTGCAATTCCAAAAAACTGAAAACAATTGTTTTGGGTCATCCCCAAAACAATTTTTATTTGAAATTTATTGTGAATTGAAAAGTCAAAAAATTCATTTCAGGTTGAATGAAATGTTTTATTTGACCAAAACCAAAATATTTTGTTTGGATTTTTTAATTCTTTAATTTTTTAAAAAATAAAATGTGGAAGGACAATATTTTCAATAAAAAATTCTAGATGTTTCACCTTTTTTAGATTTTTTTTCTGACATGAACAATTTGGCAAAAGTGATGAATTAACGTCACATTTCAGTTTAACCAAATTTGCATTTTTTTGCCAGAAAAAAAGTTTTGGCTGAATAATTTCACCCAGCTCTAGTAAAAAGTTTCCACAAACCCTTATATTCTATACACTCAAATGGTTTATAGAAAACTAAACAAATTTAACAGTTACTTGAGAACTTCAGTCCAATTCATTGCTGCCAAAGCTAGGAGTCATTTTGATCTTGTTTACAAGTTACCTTGCAGACACTGTTTGCCAAGTAATGTGTTTTTTCCCCCCAATATGCCTGTCTTGTCTATATGGGGACACTCAGGAAAATTAATCTGAATGATAAGTGAATTAGTTAAACTGCATTAAACCCCTGTGTGAACGTGCTCATTCAGAACTAAAGTGGCCTTAATTCAGTTTAGCATATTTCACTTTGGAATTAACTTTCCTGAGTATCCGCATATAGACAAGCTCTAAGTTTAGCTGGGTATAAGAATGCTATTTCCACTTTACGGTTTGCAAAAAGCTTGTTTGGTGGGCAGACATCTCACATTTAGCCTGAGATTTAGGGCAAATATTTGGAAAAAATAATGGGACAGATCCTCAGCTGGTGTAAATTGGACACACAGAGCTATGCCAATTTACACCAGCTGAAAATCTGGCCTAATATATGTTGTTTTCCATTGTACAGTCTAGAAGATCTGCTTGTTCCTGGCTGCAGTTAGGATTCTGTCCTGATCAATGTCCACAGAGACTGTTACAATTCTTGAATTTCTATTATTAATGGAATCCTATTCTATTCTTTTGATAGGGAATCTGCAGACTCTTTCAATTTAAACCTGTTCTTCAGTTTTCAGCACCCACAACTTCAGTTATCCAGCCACACACTTGAAAAGCCGACAAGATCTCTGCATTCCATTCCATCTGGAAATTCTACAACCCACAGACAAGCAGCCGGCTCTTGATTTTCCAGCATTCTCCCATGCGGTATTCCAATGATTTATTGCTTTACAGTCTGAAAGTCATGATATGGTCAAAAATCTCATTTTTGTTGCCCACCTTTTTAAAGTTAATCTGTCCCCAGTACTTGAGTGAGCTCACCCTGTTTTCCACATTATTAACATGAGACGCCTGTTGATCCTGGCTAGCATCCAGGGATACTTTAATTTCAGTAATTTCAAATTTGAGTTAATTTGTTTAAAAATTGTCCAATACAGTTTTCGGAACTCACAAAAGGGCCGCATCTTTGAAAATACTAAAATGAGTCCCTAAAGTCAGGGTTTATTTTTGAATCAAAGAGCTTTAAAAGCTAAGTCAATTGGGCCTCTCAGTACCCTCTGAGGTAACCTCTATACCAGATAGGGAAACTGAGGCACAGAGAGGTTAAAGTAACTTGCCCAAAATCACAGCGGCAGAGCGAGCAATAGAGCCCAGGAGTCCTGGCTTCTTGTCTCTGTCCTAGCCACTAGACAACACAACCTCCTGAACTAGCTGAGGCTCAACTAAGGGTTAACCTCCAGAGTGCTAGGAGCTTTGAAAGGACAGACTAATAGACATGCTGGGCCTTGTGCAAGTTTAAAGGTAGACATGTGGGTGGGAGGAAATGGCAGGTATTTTAGGAGGAGGCAGGGAGGTCCCTGGAGTTTGGAACTAAATCAAAAGGTCTGAGTAGCTCCCAGAAGTTTGTCTGCTATTGAAGTTTATGGTATTTTCTGTTCTTCGCTTTCTGCTTTTTTTCCTGGAAATAATAGTGCCTCAAGCCTGGTCCTACAACCATCCCCACACTGTCAACTGAAGAACAGCTGGCCCTTTACTTATCCCTCTCTCTTCTCTGACTCAGGTGTTTTTTCCCATTCTGTACGAACAGTAAATCCTTCCCTCCTTCACTTCTCAGCTACCTCCCTGAACTGATTTCCACCCCACACACAACTCATCTTCTCTTCCAGTGGGACTAATCCCTGCTGTTAATGAAAATCACGTTTCTCTAGTCTGCTACCAGGGTTCTCTAGAGCATCTTATGGGATCCTGCTCTCTGCAGTGCTTCACAAAGGGCCTAGTGGAATAATATCCACTGCAGCAGGAAGTTGATAGCAGGGCATTAAAGGATCCTGTTGATGAAATGAGTGCTTCACAGAGCTACAGATAGGAACAGATCTAGGTTTTATGGGACTCTATGCAGAATAACTCACGTGGAATCCCATCCAGCTCCCCCTTCCTTAATTTATTTACACCCTCTCCCATCCTTAGCCAGTTCGGAGCTCCCTCCCCTTCAGGGAGTTACTTGCACATTTGACTCCACAGCTTGAGGTGAGGCTCCCCCACCAACCCAACGTAGTCTGGAAGGCTACGAACCAATGCTGAAGTTTAATTTTTCCAAGAGAGAGGGCATTTAGGGAATCTCTGCTAGTGTTGAAATCAGTCTGGATCATGGGTGAGCATAGGGATGTGGCAGGCTGGCGAGAAGATTTTGTGTGGGTGTGGCTATGTCTGTGGAAAGGAGGAGCCCAGCTCATAGACCTAAGGTTGATAGTGGTTACTGGCATGTTAGACATTGTTAGGAATTAAAACAAAACAAAAATCCACAAATCCTTCTCCGCAAGTAAACATCAACAACAAAACCCAATCCTAGAGTATGTCTAAAATCCAAAAACAATGAGAGCGGGATTTCTTTGATGAAACTGTAGAATGACAATATAACCCAGTTAACAATATTACCCAGTTAACATTATGATTTTCTTCTCGCTTACACTGGTATAAATCAGGCATAGCTGCATTTATGCCACTACAACATTGTAACTGAGATTGGCATCAGGGTCTTGGCACTGAAGACACAGAATAGCAGTTATTTGTATTCTGCTCAGTGGCAAAAAGTAATTTTCCCCTCTGCTGATACTCACGCCTTCTTGTCAACTGTTGGAAATGGACAACGTCCACTTTGATTGCATTGGCCTTGATAGCACTACAAAAGTAATCTCCTCCTTTGATATTCACCCCTTCTTGTAAACTGCTGAGAATAGGCCACTTCCACCTTAATTGAATTAGGCTCCTTAGCACTGACCCCCCACTTGGTAAGGCAGCTACCATCTTTTCACGTGCTGTAATATTTATACTGCTTTCTGTAATTTTCACTCCATCCATCTGATGAAGTGGGTTTTAACCCACAAAAGTTTATGCCCAAATAAATGTGTTAGTCTCTAGGTGGCACAAGGACTCCTGGTTGTTTTTTGTATTTTTTTCAGTAATGCTCTCCCTGCCTTTAGGTTAGCAAAACGAGGCCTAACAATTTCAGAGCTAAAGCATGCCCTGTATGATAGGAGAGTGCTTTCATCTTTTCCCAGCATCTAATACAAACATTTAAACGTTATTTTGTAAGATCCTCAATTCAAGGTAATGTTTGAACATTTAGACTGTGGCAGAGTGGGTCACAGAACAGGGAGAATGATTAACTTAATTTGACTATCTTGTTTGTTTGATGCTGTCTAAGTCGAGTGTGAGTCAATAAAACTGACACAGCATTAACACAGCTTTCAGCACAGAGCCAGCCTGTCCCAAAATGGGGATTAGCAAAGCCGTCTTTCTGTTACTTTTATTTCTATATGCAGGTAAGGTTTCTTTATATTGCATTTTAATCAGTGCGATTCTGGCCCAACTTTCCAAATTTGGTGCTTGAAATTGGGTACCTAAATCCATATTTAGGCACCTAATTCAAAGGGCCTGATTTGCAACCACTGCTCCTAGAGAGGAAAATGGGAGCTGTGGTTGTGCAGCAACTCTGCAAATCAGGCCACTTTTATTTACTTGCCAAACTTGAGGCACCCAAGTCAGCAAACATTGACCTATATATTTAAAAGCGCAAATTAGTAATGTTCCTACCCTTTAAAGATCTATGTGAAAGCCACACAGCCCAGGGTCACTTATCTTCTCTCAAATCTATATTTGTTGCTCCTTTATGAAGGCTCTCTGACAAAGCATGACACCTACAGAAAGGGGACCCTGCAGTCCTGACTAACTGCTGCTGCTAGTATTTGTTAGTATTAGAGAGATTTGGAAAATTGAAATTCTATCTGGATTTCAGATGTCTTAAAGCAGTGCTGAAAGTGGCCTGAAAAAAATGTGTGTGGGAGGGAGGGAGGAAGAGAGTCTATCATAATTTGGGAGCAGCATTTTTGTTAAAAAAGTGCTTAAAGTGCACCCTTCAGTGACCTGGCTTGATTATTATTAGTATTGTTATTGCCAGATCTGCGACCCCTGGGGGATCTCCCCCCTTTAAGCTCTGAAAATGTTCAGAAGTATTTGGGTTCAGAGATTAGGCTTTCCCATTAAAAGAGTAAGTGCCAGCCCCAATATTTCTATCTAGAGCCTAGTTCAGATTCTGAATTCCTTCAAAGCTCCAGAATCTCCTGATCTAAATTTTGGTTTAGTCCCCTCTATACTTAAAATAATTGTTATGTATTATACACTATATTGTATATCCTTGTCTATACTAGCATATATATGTCTCATTTCCTGATTTATATGTTCTTCTGATTCAATGTAATACACCACTATGATACTTGCTAATTTTTGTGATTGTGTCATACCATGGGGCCCCTAGAATAAATAACAACACTCAGATTGAGTTGTTTGCAACTTTGCCATACCACATTCAACAAGGGGTCGGTTAAACAAAGGATTTGGCAGCACTAAATGGTGTAAATCGTGAAACTTCAGTGGTAGCAGAGATCTCACATATTTATCCTGCTCTTTGCTAAAGTCCCAGGAAAAATGATGAACCATCCTTCAATGTTTTTGTGTTGAACAAATGACAACAGATTGACCAGTGGCCAGATTTTCAGAGGTAATGAGCACCCACAAATCCCATGGAAACCAATGGGAGCTGAAGGTACTCAGCACCTTTGAAAACTAGGCCAATACAGGCCTAATATAAAAGCTGTTTAAGTCCACGGAAAGACTCCATGTGGGCTTTCGATCAGAGCTGAGGTCTGTTTATTACATCAGTTACTATCAAACATCCCATGTCTGATTTTGATTTATTTAGTGCAGTATTACAGATTGTTATTTTTTGTTTGTTTTTAAATCCAAAGGTGGGTTTTTTTTAAGCAGAAACAAAAGAAAACATCCCCTGTAGCTTGGAGATTTTAGTCTCTTCTGTGGCCAGCTTCTTATAAGAGGCTTTCCTATTACTGATTTGTATGAGGCAATAAAGCATTTTAATAGATTGGAATTTAATCTTCAGTAGTCTAGACTCCATAAGATTAGTTCTTCAAAAGATAAAAACAAGAGGATTTATAAAATGCTAGATAATATGTTAAGCCTTTTAAAATACATATTTGTTTTATGAAGATCAGCAAATGCTATGGAGATTTTGAATAAGTACTCTGTGTGCTGTACAAATGATAAGACTCAGATATCAAAACCTGATGGCATTTCTTCCTGCAGACATCGTATATGTCTACATGAACTGCTGCAATAGCAGTTTTAAAAGTAAGGTTAACAATCAAGGCAATATGTCATATGATTATATAACAACTTTATCTTGATAGAGATCATATGGAAAGATAAAAGAAGAACACGGATGTGTTTTGTGTGTGATTGTGTGGGAGTGGGGGATATAAAAGAAACAGCTGTTGTAGTTACTTGTAAAAGGTATGAACAGATTCTAGCTAATGGAAGTTAGGATTTAGAAATATTACAGAGGGGCCCTTCTACAACAAAATATAGTAATTATTTGATGTTAAAGCATATCCAAGTGAATTTAAATTCTAGTTTCTGAGTTGTCCTTACTGACATGAATACTCCCAACTGAAATCAAAGGGATTATTTATGTGAGTGAGGACTATTTATATGATTAGAGGTTTACAGGATTTTGTCCTCTGTTGGCAAGGTATTTAAAAAACATACTCAGTATTTGCCTTACCAATCTGTTCATGGGCCTTTCTCAAACTGCTGTAAATGTCAATCGTTGTTCCCTTTTCTGAATAAGAAAGTAACATCTTTTTAATGTTAGAGAATTCCACAGACTAAGGAAAAACTGCAGTAGGCACATGTCACAAGCTCAGTGCTGGGTGAAAAAAAAATCAACATTATTCACATACATTTTCATTGTTTTCTCAAAGTAGTATTCTCTGTAGTGACACTATGAGGGAAAGGAAAAGAAAAAAATCATATGCCTTTAAAAATTAATTTAATCTAATTTTAGACCATCAACACTGAATGCCTTAATCAGAACCATATGGTTATTGCATGGTGTTGCTATGGGACAGAGGTAAGGTTGTTTGGATACCCTAGCAGTATATTTTCATATCTTATGTGTGGACGTCTTTAAGTTTAACCTTTATCCTGAATTTTCAGGATTAGTAATGAATATATCTGAGATGAGTACAACATCCCTATATTTTACCCTAAATTACTGATATATTCTCTCAATCTTACTTCTTAATACCATTTTTGTCTGGGAATACAATAAAGCGTGGAATCAGCAAGATATGTGTGTAGTACATCTAAGTAACTATGTGACCTTATTATTGTAACTTCTATCTGTTTTCCTAGTCCTGTCTGTCCTCCCTGTTCTTGTTCGTAGCCATCACTTGCATCATGTCTACCATTAGATTGTATGCTCCTAGGGATGGACCACAGGCCAAAATCTGCCTTCAGCAACACCAGTGTAAATCCACAGCAACTTTAATGACTTCTGTTGGGTCTCGATTTATACTGATAGGACTGAGAGAAGAATTTGCCTCTTTGTCTATTTTATTTGTCTGAAAGGCACCTAGCATACTGTAGATGCTAAGTGATGATTAAGAATAATGTTGTATTGCAGGGTGATTATTGTAGAACTTGAATGAACAAAATCACTCCATTTTCAAGTTATGCTGGCTAATGCCAGCAGAGGCCCACTATGGTCACAGGAATGTCTCTTTTCAGAATTAGGGCTCTGTAACTATTCTGCTTGAACTGTGTTTACCGAGGAGGTATAGTCAGTCAAGTGGCTATTAGATTTGTGTCAAGTTTATCCTCACCATTAAACAATAAATCCCATTTATAGAAGGGAAGATTCCTTTTTGGCTTTGGAATGGGTTATTGTTACTTCAAGCCCCCTGTAACTTGGCTTGTGTCAGTGGTCACTAGGCTTTCCTTATTGACTGTGCTCACTGTGCTAGGCCAATCACTTTCCCTCCCTTGGGATGGACTGCACTATTTCCCCCCAAACAGTCTTAAACCACAGGGATCTTCAATGCAACCAAGTTCATTAGAATCAGACAGAGAAAAATCGTAATAAAATAATATAAATGATATCAAAGCAGTCCTAGCCAGATCTGTAAAAGCTAATTTAAAACAGATACAGACCTGTATATAAAGAAAGAGAAATCAGATAATAAGGTACTCACGTGTTTAGCATAATGCCTTGTGTGGCATCTTGTGATCTGTCAAAGTGACCACTGCTCTTACAGACAAGCTGTGGTCCAGCCTATCAGAGTCAAAAGATGCTTATCTTGTTGTGTACAACACTGATATTATAGTGAGTAGGTATTAGATTGCATTAACTTTCCCCATAGAGTCCCTTGTTTGGGAAATTACTATTTGTACAGGTGTCCTCTCCTTGGGATGTTCCTTTCTCATACAACAGCCATTGTATGTTTCCAGTTCTATTCAGTATTTTTGGATTGTCCTCTCCTAAGTAGCTTGGGGGACATCTGCATCCTGTTCCTTCGCAGGTTCATTTCTAAAGCTTCTTGGAATGCATGGAAGTATCACTCAGTCATATATGTCTTTTCTTAGCTTAGGCCTCGTTTACACACAACTTGCACTGATTTAACTAACAGAGTGTTTTTAAATGGATTTAGTTGAAGCAGTGGGCCTTCCTCCTGCTCTCCTCCTCCCTCCTGAGGGGAAAAAAAAACAATTTCCCATGTGCCCTTCCCAGGCAGTTGAGCATCTGGAAGGCTGCAAGGAGATGTACTATCTCAATCTGGACATCGGTGTCCTTCATAGAATTTAGCGAGTAGAGGGGGGCGTGATCCGTGAAGAATAAGAAGGAGTTCCCTAATAGATAATAGTATAGGTCCTCTATGGTCCATTTCACAGCCAGGGCCTCTTTTTCAATCTCCTCCTGTGGGAATAGCTTCATACTCGGATACAATATTGGATGTTTCTTACCTCTTATCTCTTGGGACAACATGGCCTCAAGACCTACTTCTGACATGTCCGTCTGAAGGATAAAAGGCTCTGAAAAATTTAGGTGGAAGAGAACTGGCCCCTGAGCTAGCTGGTTCCTCAGAGTTCTGAAGGCCCTATCACATGCCTTTGTCCATTGCACCTTCCCAAGGTGGGTGCTTTTTACTAGGTCGGTAAGGTGGGGGTGCGACTATTGTGGCAAAGCCAGGCACAAACCCCCTATAATAGGCAGCCTGACCTAGGAAATGTTGCACCTGCTTCTTGGTTGACATGGTCATACCATCGGTTAGTGCCTGGACCTTATCCACTGGGAGTGTTGCTGGCCCCACCCTATTGGGGTACCCGAAGTATGTCACTTCTCTCTGCCCAAGGTGGCACTTAGCTAGATTTGCAGTAAGCCTTCTCAAGGGCTTGAACAACCACAATGATGTGTTGTAAGTGGTCTTCCTGACTGTAGCTATAGATGACTATGTCGTCAATATAGGCGTCCCTGGGTCATGGGGCTGCAGCACCTTATTTTTCAGTCACTGAAAGGTGGCAGATGCTCTGTTGGCCAAAAGGCATAGTCACAAATTGATAGATGCTAAAGGGAGTAGGAAAGGCTGCCTTCTCCTGGGACACCTTTGCCATAGGGATTTGCCAGTATCCTATAGTCAAATCTAGCATGGATATATACTCGGCGCTCCCCAGTCTCTCTAGTAGCTCATCCACCCGGGCATCGGATACACATCAAATAGCAATATCATGTTGACCTTTCTAAATTCTATGCAGAATCTCATTGAGCTGTTGGGTTTTGGCACCAGCACAATAAGGCTTCTTTACTCACTGTGGGACTTCTTGATGACTCTCAGTGTCAGCATAGCCTGGAGTTCTTTGCGGACCACCTCCCACCTTTTCTTTGGCAGAGGTCGATGAGTCTCCTGTACTTGCTACATCCTCCCTGGGAGGGCTGAGAACACTATGGGGAAGGCCTGAGTCAGTCGCAGTGTTTTGTCTTGCTGTCTTTGATTGAGCTCTGGCTTCACTGACACAGTGGGTGGGTCTGTGGATGTCATGGCTTGAGGCCCCAGTTCTGGTTCTGGGGAATAAAGAGCTATCAGAAGGCCATCTTGAGTTTTCCAGGCCTTCAGTAGGTTGATGTGAAAAATTTGCATCTCCTCCATCTCCCAGGCTGATGGATCTCATAATAAACTGGCCCTACTCTTCTTACCACTTCAAATGGCCCCTGCCACAGGGCCAATAGTTTTGACTCGGGCATTGGGAGTAACAACAAGCCCTGTCACCTGGTTTGAATGTTCACAACTGTGTCCCCTTTTTGTTGGTCTATTCCCGGGCCTTCAAGAGACCTTCAAGAGGTTTTCCTTAGCAAAGTCCCATAGCAGTTTCAGCTATTCTTGAAAATTGGAACATATATGGCACTGAGCCCACTACCCCAGTCTCCTGTTCTTTCCAGGCCTCCCAGAGGAGGTCCAAAATCCCCCTGGGCTGTCTACACACAGAAGCTTGAAGGGCAAGAATCCTGTGGTGGTTTGGGAGGACCTCTCCTATGACAAATAGCAATGATGATAGCAGTCGGGCCCAGTGTCAAGGGTCCATGTTGATCAATTTCCTCAACATGGCCTACAGGGTCTCATTGAACTGCTCCACCAGCCCATCTGTTTGCAGATGGTAGATGGAAGTCTTCAGGGCTTTGATCTTCCACAGTTTACACAATTCCTATGTCAGTTTGGACAAGAAGTTGGATCTTCAGTCCATCAGTATTTCCCTTGGTATTCTGACCCTGGTGAAGACCTTCATGAGTTCATTCACTATGGTGAGCATATTTGTTGTGTGTAGTGGGATGGCTTCAGGGTACTGTGTGGCATAGTCTACTGTCACCAATAAATGACAGTACCTGGATGTGATCTTCTCAAGGGCCCCACTAAATCTTTTCCTACCCAGTCAAAGGGTATGCCCACCACTGGGAGCAGAATCAGAGGAGCCTTTGGCATCCCTTTGGGCCCTGCCAGCTGGCATTCAGGGCACAAGACAAAAATCTGGATTCCCAGCCAGAAGAATCTAAGGACCACCCTCTCCAGTGTCTTTTTTCACCCCAAGTACCTGGCATATGGCACTGAGTGGGTTAGGTGTAGAAGCCTCCAGTGGAACTTCTTGACTCCCAGCAGCCATCACCATATTTCCTGGGTTTGGGGGTCTCATAACTCAGTAAAGCCACTTGTTACAAAGCTCAGAGTGGGGCCAGTGCTTTACTCATTGGGTTTTGCCCACCTCCCCATCTGAGACAGCTATCTGTTACCATGCCCAGCTCAGAGTCTGGTCCTCCCATTGTTCTTGCACAAAGTCCTCATCTTCTGGTAGCCAATTGTGGCTCATTTCCTTGGGTGTTCCAGAGCTAGTGGGCTGCTGGGTTGGCACTGCTGGCTGGCTGGCTGGCTGGAGGGGCACTCCCAGGGGTCTTCCATTGTGTCTTGGCCCATAAGCCCTCTCATTTTCAGGCCTGGGTTGGTTTCTGAGGTGGGGCAGTCGCTGATTCACTGCTTGAGGAGTCCCTCAAACCACTTCCAATCCTGCCCTAATGTTACTGGGTAGGCCAGGGTGTCTGCTAGGCTGACCTGGCAAGTCCCAGTGTAACCTCCTACCATCAGCTGCACTCAGTTGCAGGAACTCATGTCCCTGTGAATGGACTGGAGGTAGGGCAGAGCACCTGATGTATCAGGGGACTCTACTAAGCTTGTCCGTACAATGATTTGGCTACACCCTGAGTCTATCAGACCCATCACTTCAGCTCTCTTGACCCACACTGGCAACAGCCATATACTCAAGATGCTCTAAAGATGAATCTTTAAATTTCACACC
Organism: Mauremys reevesii; assembly: GCF_016161935.1. Classification (NCBI taxonomy): domain Eukaryota; kingdom Metazoa; phylum Chordata; order Testudines; family Geoemydidae; genus Mauremys; species Mauremys reevesii. The sequence goes on from NC_052625.1 coordinate 91,297,017, forward strand.
TCATACTTTGGCCTCAGCCAGCTTTGTCATCAGGTAATTTATTAGAACATTAAATAATGTATGTGAGAGAACACATTCTGGGCATAGTCCTGAGACCCAGTCTGTAATACAACCATTGACGCTCACATAGATAAATGCACTGAGGTACAGTTCCTCCACTTGGCACACTAAGTCCTCAAGCATTCCATATTGGCACTGCAGCATCCACAGTGTCAATGCCCTGAGTCAAAAGAAGCTACAAAGTCTATAAACATGATATTAACTTCCTTTTGTCACTTGAGTCATTTGTCAATTGCATTCCACAGAGCTTATATAACATGGACGGTAGATCGACCTGTGTGGAAACCACACTGGTTGTCTCTCATTTTTGGATTGAAACAGTGTTTCAGCTGGTGCAGTAGTCTGATCATCAACACCTTCCTTGGGACTGACAGCAGCATTGCCCTTCTATAATTTGAGCAAGCTGATCATTGTCCTTTCCCAATCTAGTGGAATATGACCAGTTTCTCAAACTTTTAAGATGATTCTCTGAAGCCAATGAACTAAATCTGGGCCTCGTTTTCAGTTCTAAATCAGGTGCTTTATCATTTCATGACTGTAGCGGTGTGGCGACTCACCAGTGCAGCACCTCCTGCTGGTCTTTCAGCCTTCAGAGCGCCCTCTGCAGGTCGATGCCCCACTTGCCTCTGGCTTCCATGTCCCTCCCAGACCCCAGTGCCCCTTCCCTCGGGGTTCTGCCCCCTTCAGTACCCCACAGTCTTTCAGGGTCTCCCCTCCCCAGGGAACCTCCAACCCCCAATCCCCACCTCGCCTCAGTCTTTGACTCCTGCAAGTCACCATCTAGCCCCTGCTAATTGGGGCGGATTGCAGTGTAATTGCCACTCATCATCAGTAAGGAAGATTTGGACCTGCTGCCTCTGCCTACTCTTGGCTGCACCTCTGCAACCCCAGTAACTTTTTCGGCCTTTAGCAAGGCCTGCAGCCTGGGGGTTTTCCAGGCTGGAGCTCCCCAGCTCCTCTAGCCTTTCCCCAGCCCAGCTCCACTCAGGTACCCTGTTCAGCTCCCAAGCAGTCAGGCCTGTCTCTTTCTACAGCAAGAGAGAGACTCTTGAGCTTTGGCTAGCAGCCCTTTTATAGGGCCAGCTGCGGCTTGATTGGGGCGTGGCCCCAGCTGAGACTGCTTCCCCAATCAGCCTTTCCTTTTCCTTCAGTCTCAGCCCTCTCCCAGGGCTGCTTTCAACCCCTCCAGGCAGGGCCAGTGCAACCATTTAGGCGACCTAGGTGGTCATGTAGGGTGCTGGGATTTGGGGGGTGTGCCATTTTCTTCAGGCAGCGACCTCGGTGGCCGGATCTTCGGCCGCCCTGGTAGCCGCCGGCATTTAGGCAGAGTGTGAGGAGGGCCGCCTGCAGCAAGTAAGGGGGGGTGGCACACAGGGGAACTCCTCGCCCCAGCTCACCCCTGCTCCGCCTCCTCCCAGAGCACACCGTGGCTGCTTCACTTCTCCCGCCTCCCAGGCTTGCGGCGCCTAAGTTGATTGGCGCCGTAAGCCTGGAGAAGCAAAGCAGCGACGGGGTGCTCATGCTCGTGCTCATGCGCAGAGCAGAGGTGAGCTGGGGTGGCGGGGGTGCCTCAGAGTGGAGAGTGGGGGGTGAGGAGCTGCCACAAGGGGGGCGCCTCAGGGCGGAGGGGTGGAGCTCCCGTGGGGGGGCACCTCAGGGCGGGGGCACGGGGGTGTGTGTGCAAGGTGGAAGTTTCACCTAGGGCACAAAACATCTTTGCACCGGCCCTGCTTCCAGGCAGGAGTGGGATGACCATCCCCGCTACAACGACCATTTGACCACTAGCATCACTTCCTCTAATGTCACTGGCCTGTTGCCTGCCAGGTTCATTGCTGGATTAAGCTGTAGTTTACATCTTGGTGGGGATCTGTTCATTAATTCACAAAATTGCTTATTCCAGCGCTTAAGTTATACATCAATATCCTGGCAGTATTCTCCATTTTTGTCCTTAACTGGCAGGAGCCACAAGAATGGACTGCCAGTTAGACCTGAACAGCGAGCGACATCTGCTTACTGAGCGTATGCAAGAAACAAAACCTCATCCCCAGAGGACTCACCATCTATGACCCTCTGATTACCTACTATGCCACAGAAGCTGGTCCAATAAAAGATATTACCTCACCCACCTTGTCTGTCTAAATGTTGTCATAACAGAAGTGTCATTAGCCCTTGTTAATTTATCATTTTTAAAATCTTTAAAGAAAAAAACCCCAAAAAGACATTTGCTCAGTGTTACCAACACAACCTCACATATCCCAAACCAATGAGCCACACACTGACCCCGCTCAGAACCTCAGTGAAACAGTAAGTTATGTATTCTGGATCCGCCCTGGAACATTTATAAGTGATACGTATATAAATGGAACAGATCAGTTTACTTCCAGATATATGACTGGCCTGTTAATTAATTTCCTTGTGCCGTTTTTGGGTTTATAACAAATTGGAGTTTAGGTTAAAATAATGCACAGCCTGTTGTATTTTGAGATCAGTTATTTTGTTTGTATTTTGCTATCTTCATCAAGGAATTTAAGTCATATTCTCCTCTCTGTTACTAGTTACCAGTTCAGCCAAAATTAGCTGATAAACATCTTCCAAATTTATTTGTGCACAATTTAAATCAGTTTAAAAAAAAAAGGAGCAGCAGCTCTGTAGGTGCAAAGATATTAGCAAATGTTATTTTCTATTTATGCCACTGATGAGTAAGAATGGGGATGCTTCCTGTATGATCAGAGAAAGCAGTGAATATCTGAGGTGGGACTGTTTTGGAAAACAGATAGAATTTGAGATTAGCAAAGCCATAGGTGGCCCATAAACGGCTATTGCCCCATAATCATACAACAGGACACGAATCCCACAGCATGTTCTCCAGCTATCTATTTAAGATATTTATATGGCCCCTGTCACCAGAGTACCTCACACTCTTTACCCTTAAAACACCCCAAAAGGGCAGGGGAGTGCTATTAACCCTGTTTTACAGATGAGGAATAGAAGCACAAAAAGGTGAATGATGTACTGAAGATTACACAAGACGACTGTAGCAGAGCAGGGACTTGAACCCAGGTCTCCCAAATGCTAGACTAGTACACTAACTACTAGATCCTAGCTACTTTGCTAGGGATTATGGGTAGTAGGGACAGTAGCTGGCTGTAGGGCTAGGAGTATTTCCTCTCATAGCTGATACTCCGGATCTGACTTTGTCTGCACTTACACTGGTGTAAATTGAAAGTACGGTAACTCACTGAAATCAATGGAATTAAACCAGTGTAAAATGTGTGTATGACAATGAGAGGGTTGGCCGAGGCAGGTGCTTTGTTCCCCACATACCCAGATTGTGAGGTTTGAGGAGAAGTGTCTGTTACCTGTGGCACTTCCATGAAAATTCCAGGAGAAGATACCTTTGCTCCAGGCTGGCTCTGGAGAAAAGGGCAGGCCACTAGAGCGCCACAAAATGTATCCGTAAGGTAGGGGTAGATATGGGATTCCAAAAGGTTGGAGATTTTCTTGGATGCTTGGATTCTTATACTACTGAGCCACCCCCTCTGGCACCTATAGAACAATACCCTTGACGTGTGACTTAACTACAACAGAGATAAATTTACTTTGATAGCTGCAACAAAAAAGCATTTGGCATAATATAAATATGGACAGTATGTATGTATGTAATGGTGTGAACTCTCAAAACTCCCTTAAATTCATTGGCGTTACGCTGGCATAAAACTGGAGTAATGCAGCAGTGAATCAGGCCCAATATGTGTTGATTCAAATACACTTCTATGAGAGTGAAGTTCATCCCTGTGCAGAGGGTCCACACAAGATGTAAATGGATTTGAGTGATGTGTAGGCCTTGGGGTCACTCTCTGTTTAGGGGTGAATTTCATACTGAATGAATAATTCTCAGTATCAAACATTTATCAAGAATATCCTCGTTTGAAAAGGAAATGATAAAACCACATGATTAGTGCTCTCTGTAATCCTGCTGCTAAAAACAGCAGAGAAACAATTGTCTAACTGATGACTAGACATTTAGAATTTTTATAGATGGCAGAGGAAAGTTAATTAGATAGCAAATTCCTTTACAAGGGTGAATGTAATTGAACATCTCAGCATTAATTGGTTCATGCAGATGTAAAACATATTAGCATATTCATCCAACACATTTAACATGTAGGTCTAGCTTTCAGAAACTGCCAAATTAATTTATTTACCAATTCACAATTTTGTAATTCATTGCAATCAAAGACACAACCTGATAGCTTGTCTATTAAATCTGATCCGGTCTTGAGATATTATAACAATAAACATGGTCATTGTAATTGGCTGCAGTGATAGCCTCACGACTGAGGCTGTCTTGTTTCCACTCAAAACATCTGCAGACCGACAACCAAGAAGATGTGACAGATAAAACTGCACAAGAGTCATTTTTTCGGATCATTCCCATCCTTCCAGTGTCTCCAAAATACTGTTACCAAAATCATCTCCCTTGTTTCTGATTCACTCCGTATCGCTTCCTCACCCCTTTGGGTCTCTCTGCCTGCTTCCCATTCCCTATGCATCAGACCACTTGTTCTCATCATCAAAGCACTTCGTCTCTGTCTTTGTGTCCAGTGATGCCAACCTTTACCATGCCAGGAGAATGGAGCTTATTCAGGGTGTGTTACCATTAGCTCAAATGCACACAAATTAAATGGCAGCGTCACTTGCCACTGTGTGACAGGAAATGCAATTTAAAAGCATAAATTATATGAAGTGCAGAAGTCTCACTGTTTAATCACCACTCCTTTTTTTTTTGTTTTCTTTTAGCACAAGGAGATATACTAGACAACTATGTAAAAACGGAGGGTGCTTGGATAGTTGGTCAAACAAAACAGATTTACAGAACAAACCGTAAAGAAGAATGTGCTGAGAAATGTGAAGCTGAAACAAAATTCACATGCAGGTAATTTCTGTTGTGTCCCACAGCTATATTCCATTGTGACTGACTGAGTATTCTGCTTTATATGTTAAGGAAGCTTTCTAAGGGTGTTCCTCAGGAGTAAGTTTATTCTGAGGTTTGGGAGGAAAGGAAAAAATGCCCAGAAAGTCAATACCTGGGAGATGTGGGTGAAAAGAGACGATATGGAAGGAGAGACCAAGAAGATGGTGTTTTTCATTTCAGCGTACGTGTTGGAAAAAAAACTGGGTATCTTGATGCACAAACCTTCCTGACACACAATCTAACACACCAATATCCAGGTGCCTTCAGACCCTTTACCATACATAGGCCTATAAGAAATGCGCGTCTCAGAAAACAGGACATCAGCAGCAGAACTTGTTGGGTCTATATCATCCTCATTCTGCACCTTGAGCCAGAGGATCCCCTGCACTAATGTGTGTGGACTAGATCTTCCCTGGGAGGGAGGGAATGGCACCACCTCCCCTCCTTGCTTCCCTGTGGAGGTCCTATGAATAAAGGTCTCTGTAGGATTTTGGGGCATTGGAGGTGATGAAGTAGGGAACAGGCCAACCTGTAGCACTGTCCCCTGCTCAGTCGCCAAATATCTGACCGGATATTCTACTGACAGATATCGTTCCTTGCAGCAACATTAACTGCAGAGCCCAGCATGCTGCCTGAGGGAAGGGGGCCGGTGGAGCAGTGCAAAGGGAGAAGCCTGCACTGTAAAGGGAGGCTCCCTTCACACCAAGTCCTGTCCATCCATGGGGCTGGGAGGACTTCCTCTCTAAACTCCCCGGGGTCCCCAACCCTTTCTCTTCCAAATGATGCTTCTTTGAAAACTCCAGAGGTGAATCTTATGGAATTTTCTGCCCTTCTGATTCCCCTCCCCTCGTTCGAGCCACAAGTGATCTGGTGCTGAGTTTTTAAAATGGTTTATAGCTTGGCAATCAATTTAAAATCTACTGAAAGTTTTAAAGATGGCAAAGATCCACCAAGAAACAATATTCGTTTTAAAGGGATGCTACCAAACAGGATCACAGAAGTCACTGCCAGGCTCCAGCTACTATTTTCATGCAAATGAATCATCACCCATCCTCTGTGAACACCCCCCCCCACACACACACACACAGGGCCGGCTCCAGACCCAGGCGCGCGCTTGGGGCGGCGTGCTGCGGGAGGGCGGCAGGCGGCTCCGGTGGACCTCCTGCAGACAGTCCTGTGGCTTCAGTGGAGCATCCGCAGGCGTGCCTGCGGGAGGTCCACCGGAGCCACGGGACCAGCGGACCCTCCGCAGGCACGTCTGCAGGAGGTCCACCGGAGCCGCGGGACTGGTGACCACCAGAGCGCCCCCCGTGGCATGCCGCCCTGCTTGGGGCGGCGTAAATCCTAGAACCGCCCCTGCACACACACACCTCTCCTTCTCTCCCCATAAGCTATGCAGAGGATGCAGAACTTCAGCAACACTCCTGGAACTCTCACCGAGGAAAGGCAAGAGAGAGATTTGGACCAAGTTCCTTAAAGAAAAGTTAAAAATATACATGTATCTTTTGTAGAGGGGTAACTCTTCCCTGCTGGGACCTCTACATACACAATATTATCCCTCAGCCTCCTGATTGCCAGGTGTGGAAGTCAGGGCTGCAGCCATGAACTCTGCCCGTGGGACCTGATCCTGCATCACTGAAGTTTATGGGGAATTTTGCTGCTAGAGCAGGATCAAGCCCCTGTGCCTTTGAGCCCTTGATCAAGCCTGGTTTTTAGACCAATGGGACTTCTTTGTATAAATACTTTTAAATCAACAATGTGTGCTGATTAGCATGGGGGGGGGGCTGATTAGCATGGGGGGAACCAGGAGAAGAAAGTTGCATGAGAAGGAGGATGTGACACCTTTATAAAAATACTACAGGAATGGACTCAACATTGCAGTTTAATGTAATGGTTTTGCCGTCTTTTTGGCCCATAATTGTTGAACGCTATTTCGTTTGTGTTGTTGTTGTTTTAGTAACAGCAGCCTGTCATGGTGTATCAGGCTTTGCTAGACCAGGGAAAAGCTGAGTGTAGGTCAGGGTTACGTGACATGAGCTAGCTAGGACTCCTTTAACATAACCACTTTTCCTAATGTGAATGCAGGATAACACCCGTAGTTCAGTTTGCACAGGTTGAGTTATAGGCGAGGCAGTTACAGACAAAGGGTAACATTTTCAAAATGTGCTGGAGAGACTTAGGAGCCTAAGTCCAATTTAGGCACTTCAGGTGCTTTTGAAAATTTTACCAAAAGCCTAAAATGTCTCTAAACTGCCATGACTGATAAAATCTAAAATGGATAATGAAAAATTTTCACTAAGACAATAATTTAAACAACATTAATGACTGTTTCTTCCACGGCTTTCCCCTCTCAATTTCAACAGGGCCTTTCTATTCACCAGTAAAGATCAACAGTGTACTACACTGGCTGAGAACACCAAAACATCGGAGTTGGTTAGAAGAACAGATGTAGTGCTCTTTGAGAAGAGAAGTATGTATATATTTTGATATTACTTCTTTAATATATGCTCACCTGACAGAAATATATCCTTTACCACTTTTCTGAGGTTGTTAGTTTCCTGTCATTTATGGTGGTGATGATTTCTGTGAGATGGATGCAGGGAAATGGACTGAAAACACTAACGTAATTCCATATAGGCCTTTGAACAGTCCTCCGATGATACTACACCCAACTTGGGCTGGATTCAAACCAGCCTCCTTGAAGGGAAAGGATATAGATGGATTGCTAACCCTCCATCTAGTCCCACGCATTTTATGTTTTTGGCCTCACACATATTGAACATGCTTCAACCAAAAAAAAAAAAAAGTGATACATTTCTCCACTGATAAGTGTTTGCAGCTCTCTGCTTAATGGGTCTGGTGGAATCTATCATCATGTGAGTTTTCAACTCTACTGGGTTTCCTGTTTGTATGTTTTATTTTCAATCCCTTAATTTTGAGTTTATGTGGTTTAAATATGTCCCAGAAAACCAGGGATGATTTAACAGAAGAAGCATTTGATCTCATATTCTATCCAGTGGTGAATTAGCCCTTGGGCCAACGGGGCCCCAGCCAATTGGGGCCCCCTGGAAGAACGGGTGCCCCAAACCACTCTGCCCACTCAGCGCTCCTGCTGGGGAGTGATTTTGCTCTCAGCAGGAGTGCTGGGTGGGCAGGGTGCACCCCGACCCGCTCCCTGGCAGGAGCACGGGCTGAGGGAGGGTGTGACTGCAGGTGGAAGGGGAGGGAGGGGCCCCCACTTGCTCTGGCTCAGGGCCCCACAAAACAGTAATTCGACTCTGATTCTGTCTATAACAGGGGCAGGCAACCTATGGCACAGGTGCTGAAGGTGGCACACGAGCTGATTTTCAGTGGCACTCACACTGCCTGGGTCCTGGCCACCGGTCCAGGGGGCTCTGCATTTTAATTTAATTTTAAATGAAGCTTCTTAAACATTTTAAAACCCTTACTTACTTTACATACAACAATAGTTTAGTTATATATTATAGACTTATAGAAAGAGACCTTCTAAACGTTAAAATGTATTACTGGCACGTGAAACCTTAAATTAGAGTGAATAAATGAAGACTCGACACACCACTTCTGAAAGGTTGCCGACCCCTGGTCTATAAACAATGAATCTCTCAATAACAAAATATAAAATATCCATTTTTGATAAGCTCCCTTTTAAAATCTCTATTCTAGGCTTATAGCATGCTCAGACAAGTGGTTGGGTTGAAGACTCTTTTTGGATTCCTTAATTTTCCCCTTGAAGTAAGATTATAGTCAAGCCTTGAAAAGACAGTAGGCAGTGTGAAAAATAAATTTCCACCTTTAAATGTGACCACTTCTACAAGTTCCAAGGGAAGAAAAATTACATAGTAACATCAACTGACTGAAGTGAGAGTTCTTGGAGAAAAGAAAGTCTTATTTGCTAATCATTCAAACACCTAGGGTAACTGGCTAGCATACCTTGTGTTTATATTGACCTGTGTTAAATGATGCTGTAATTACCAGTAATACTTTTTCACTTTTTAAAATTTTGTGATGAGTTTGAAAAATATGCTGAAATACTAAACTGCAGACAGCCATGAAGCAGGTCTCATTTATTCTATAAGGTTCTATAAGGAAAACACAATGGACCAGATTCTAAATTGGTATAAATTAGTATATTTCCACTGATTTCATTGACTTCAGCTGTGGATCTGGCCCAGATACCCCCAAAATTGGAATTTAAACATCAATGCGCTTCATCAGTCTTCCTCTTAGTTCTCACATTCATGTCCTGGAACACATACAGGATAACGGGGGCGGCTCCAGGCCACAGCATGCCAAGCGCATGCTTGGGGCGGCATGCCGCGGGGGGCGTTGTGCCGGTCACCGGGAGGGCGGCAGGCGGCTCCGGTGGACCTCCCGCAGGCGTGTCTGTGGGAGGTCCACCAGAGCCGTGGGATCGGCGACTGGCAGAGCGCCCCCTGTGGCATGCCGCCATGCTTGGGGCAACGAAATGGCTAGAGCTGCCCCTGCAGGATAATATAGTGTAATGTGTAGGACACCAGGAAAGAAGTTAATTTGTAGAAGCCAGTAGCTTCAAAAGTTGCTAGATAAATGTTGTATCTCTAGTTTATGGTCAACCAAGGAGATTTTGTTTTGATGATGTAATACCTGTAACTTGATATCTTCCTTCAGAGTTGAGGTAAGTAAAAATTCTCTGGCTTTGGAATTAGCCTTCCTGCTTTTGCAGTTTAACTCAGTTGAATTACTATAATCTCTTAAAAATTTAGAAAAATAACAAGTTTTATTAACTCACCATCTGTCTCTTAAATGTTACAGGTTACAGTTCTTAGTTGGTGTAAATGGCCAAAATGCCACCAGAGTTATTTGCATCAACAGAACATTGGCCCTCTGACTCCAACTCAAACCCAACAGCTAGAGCTTCCAGACATATAGTGCATATATAACTCCCTGCCACTTTCTTTTTTCACACATTCCTCATAGAAAATTGACTTAATAAGTCATTGGTATTAAAAGTTATACTCAAGTTTTGAGTCACATCACTTCTGGGCACCTTATAGACTAACAGACATATTGAAGCATAAGCTTTCGTGGGTAAATACCCACTTCGTCAGACACAGCGTCAGAAAGCTCATGCTCCAATACATCTGTTAGTCAGTAAGGTGCCACAGGACTCTTTGTCACTTTTTACAGATCCAGACTAACATGGCTACCCCTCTGATACTTGACATCACTTCTGGGGTAAATTAAAATAGGTTTAAGAATAGTGGACTTAGTAAATGTCCTTACTTAACATTTCAATATGGGATATTCTATTATAGCCAGAAGATAGTGGGAGTTTCCTTTGAGTAAGGATTGAGTAAAAACCGAGCAAGGCCTTAAAAGTTGGCCCTGTATAGTTATTGTTATAAATATGAAAAATCAATGGACACATGAGCAAATGATGAAGTAAGATGAAATTAACTCTTCACTTACAAGTAATTAAATATTCCAGTTGACACAATATAAATACTGTAATGAGAGGGCCAGATTCTTATTCTGGTTTACACTGTTGTAAATCCAGAGAAAGGCCAATGAATCTCTGAGATCAGAATCTGTCCCATAACACCACAACATTGTAACGCTTATGTCATTAACTCATGATGCATTGATGCCAACACAATGACATGCCAATCCTGAAAATGTGTTTGGGATACTGTCAAAATCAGAACTATCCTGCAAATATAAGGATGGGTGATGATCCTACCACATGCAGACTGGGATTTTCAAAGGATTCCAAAGGAGTTTGGTGCCCAAATCCCATTTAAACTCAATGGGATTTGGACATCCAACTCCCTTAGTATCCTTTGAAAATCTCAGCCATGGATCTTGGAGTTGGTTTCCTGTTAAACAAGCCGAATATATAAGCCAATCAATAAATATGTCAGAATTGCCAACCCCAAACATTCGAAAACCATGAGTCAAGCTACAAAAATCACAAGATTGGCTTAAAAACCATGAGATATTTAAAAAAAAAAGTGGGGGGCCTTTTATTTTCCTTCTGGCTTTTGAGCCATTGGAGTACACTCAGGTAATATTTTCCAGCTCTTATATGCAACCATGAAGGCTACAAATTTGCTTTATTTTTTATTTGAAAGCTGAATTTTTCATCTAATCACTTGCTTCCAGGAGCTGGGGCTTTCAATAAAATCCTAATATCATAAGATTAGTGCTAAAATCAAGGGAGTTGTCAACCCTTGATTTAGTCAATCCTTTATTTTAATTTGTACTAACGACACCAAAAAAGCCAATCCAGTTGCCAATAATCTTCTTTCTTTAGTGCAGCCTCCAACATAAAGCATGAAGGAGCTCTGACTGTTATGCATGAAGCTGTGAAACTCCCTGCTAAAGGACAGTTTAGAACAGTGCAATATGTCTGGTTCAGTGAGATTAAAGGTCTTACTATAGCCGACTGAGTATTTAGCTGTGTTCCTCTGTAATTTACCCTATTATTGTCACAGAGTTTTAAAGCATCTTGTATCAATCCTAAAGATGAAATCATGTTGTCTGAATATGTTGTTACAGAACAGGAAATAGGAATGAAGAATTTGCCTAACTGGCTCAGATTATTGATTTGTGTAGCCTACTGTGCTGCCTCTGGCAGTCACTAATAGCCTAATGTGTCAAAGGAAAGTGAACATTTCCCATTAGGCATCTAAATGATTATGCATTGCTGTAGATGGAATGAACAACTCTTCCCTTTTGTCCACAAGAGGTCATCTTACACCCTCAAAAATGAGATTTGATTACCCTTCTCTATCTTATCGTTCACAGCCACAGATAGTGTTTGACAGGAAAAAATGTGCAGATTTTTTTCCAGAACTTCCCCATCAAACATGCTATAAAGACAGAAACTAATTTAGTTCGTGTTATGGAAAGTGGGATGGGAATTAAAGGCTGTATTTGGACATACCAATTCGTAAATTGTTAATCTAAATGAACATGGGCTTGAGTTTAGGGTTCAAAGTTGGTTCTTTGTTAGCAGATGGAAAAAAACCTAAAGGTTATATAAACTGTCAGAAGTTTATTCAAATAAAAAGAGTTTGTGTCAACACTTGACTGCTTCAGTGTTCATTTCTTCAGATTTTCAAATGTGAACACATTGCAAAACTGCTCAGGGTATACAAAAGGTTCCCAGCTAAAAATTCTATGGTAGACTGCATATTTATCCAGAAATATAGTCTGGCCAGATTAGAAATAGGCCTGAATCAGAACCCCAGATGCAAAGACCTCTCAATTTTTGGAAAATCTGGACCCTCATCCATAAACAAGCAGTTAGCCTAATTCTCCTCTTACTGTACCTAAGTAAATCAATTTTATGTCAATTGAGTTACTCCAGATTTACACTGATGTATGTAAAAGGATAATTATGCTCCTACGGTAGTTTTGGTATATGTTATGTTGAGAAATTTTGAAGCAAACCTGAGAAACAACAAAAATTCTCCATAGCCAATTGTTAAAAACACTGAAACCAACCTGATGAACCCCAATCCTTCTCAGCTAGAGGAAAGATCACTTTATTACCAGGAGCAGGGGGGACACTGAGCACTGACATGTGTGCTTGTGCATGGGGAATGGGTGGATGAGGAGGAGAAATAAAGGATGCCAGTAGTCCCCTGGAAAAAAAAAATCACCACTTAGGCCTATTTCAGATCCTCTAAAAACAAATACTGAGTAAAACCTGTCCTAAATGACCAAACAAGGAACTGTCAAAAATTAGTTGTTTAATGGAGGTTGCTTAATAAAAGTGGAGCAGGATTGTATTAGAACGCTTGGTGACACTTGTGGTAAGTCGGTTTAGACAAGAGCATGCCAGTAATGATTATCTCCTGTACAGGTTTCATTGTGATAAACTGTGCTAGAATGGTTCATAAATGAACCAAGATGACACTCACCATTATTAGCTCATAAAAGGAAGAATTTGTAAGCCTCAAGGTTGCACTAATTTTCACCTCTGGACCAACCTGGCACCAGGAAATAAGAAAAACTGCAGTATGATAAATGTTGCTTTTTAATGGTGACCACCAGATAGGAATGGAATTTAAGTGCATGCTGTGTGTCACTGCAAATGGACACGGTTGTGAAGAGTCAATCAGAGATGCTGCTGTTCAACATCATCAAATGCCCAACCCATAGGCAGCCCTAGTTCCATCAGCAGTAGCCTGGTCAGCACTGAGCCCTACAACTGTCAACTTCTCTGTAGTCTTCTTCTTAGTCATAGTTCTTGATTTGGGCATGGTTTTTCCAGACCCCAAAGGCCAGTCTTGGATGGCTGCAAGGGGACTGGACAAATCGCTGGCAACTTAGGCTTTCAGGGCTACAGGTCATTTTACATCTTCAAGGCTATCTTCATAGGGAAATGATATATCTAGGGTGACATCCTGGCCCCACTGAAGTCAGTGTCAAAACTCCCATTTATTTCTATAAGGCCAGGCTTTCACACAGTTAGGCCAGTTCCACAAAGGCCAGAACTGCCCAAAATTCAAAGTTTACCTCTTTAGCTCAAAGTTAACCCATCCAGCTTCATCTTGTGCAGTGGTGACTCATGCTTTCAACATAATTCTATAAATGAGTCAAGCTTCATTCATGAGCAGGGGGATCTCAGTGAAACACATTGTCTATGTTTACTGTTTGTTACAAAACCCAAACTTGAATAGGTCTGAGTTACAAAATTCCACCTTTTGAAACTCCAAAGTTCAGGTGTGTTTAGATCTGTGATCCTTTCTGGAGCCCACTCTGCCTGAAATCAGGTGAGTTTCACGTGCTTCTAGGTTTCGTTGAAAATATTTTGTACAGTTTTACTCATAGCAGAGCAATACAAACACAGAGGCATTAAAAACAACAATGTTTTATTCCACTCAAGAAGGAAGCATTATAGCTGTTGTAATCTGAACCTACCCTTCAAAAACAACCATAATTTGTTATATCTGTTTCCCTAAACATTTTAGTTTTTTGGTCTTTATGTAAACACTCAAGTGACCTTCCTTATGTACATCATTAAAATTTGCAAACTAACCTTTTTTTAAAGAGCTTTACAATAACACAACTGGGTTTTTTTGGGGGGTGGGGGGTAGAGAAGATTCGGAATGTGGGTATTTAGGCTGATTATCATGTGTGTAGAATCTGTATATAGTTATTTAATTCAAACAGATGTGAATTATGATACTGATATATAAAAATGTATTTCGTGTCAGTGTATCTTTTAGAATGCAGGACTGGTAAGGGGAAGGACTATAGAGGAACAGTATCTGAAACTCAGAGTGGTGTGCCCTGCCAGAAGTGGAGCAACAGTAAACCTCATTTACCTAAGTATGTCATTTACACATTTGTGTATATGTTATTCTGAACATATTCCAAGCCATCCATATTAAATGTGTACTAAATCATTTTATAGTGTATATTATTAAAGTGAGTTGTTCAGCATTCAAACTCATTGGTAAGAAATCATTTCCTCCTTGTCTTGATCACTGTGATCTACCTGTTCTCTCAAAGACCTGCAAGGCTGACATATTTCTAAGCATCTATTAAATGTATCCTGCAGCGATTCAAGGGGATGTACTAAATGACCTAAGGGATGATTTCAAAGATAGCATTTCTGGCCAAATTTGGTGGCCCTTAAGCAAGCAAAACACTCAATGGATGAAATCCTGGCTCCGTTGAAGTCATTGGCAAAGCTCTCACTGACTTCAATGGGGCTAGGATTTCACCCATTTGCTGCAACAGGTGCTAAAAGTGGCAAAGGAGATAGAAGTTATGTCATCTTACTGGAGAGCCCTTTGCATGTTTCCATGGCAATATTTTATGGCTTTAAATGAGAAGCAGTCAACAAGATCGAACCGTTAACCTCACATTCACATAGGATGTGTTAGTATCACATTCAAGTTGTTGACAACTCTCATGTATTTAGTTAATGTCCTTTTTTGCATTCCCCAGGAAAGTGTTCCATACGAAATATTGCTCTTTTTAACTATGTGCGTTAGAAAAACACAACAGTTATTGATGGAGCTCAGACCCTGGCAGTCCGACAGCAACAATCCATTGCAAGTGTAAAAGAGCATTCTTGGACTATGAGGTTGTCATATTTCCTGTAAACTGTAGATATGAAACTGTTGGCTTTTCCCCAGAGCCATCAAAGAACTGACATTCAGTAGCTATGAAGAGGCTACTAATGACAGCCACAGAATGCTCTTCCGATAAGGATTTCAACTCTGGGCAACCAAAGGGAGCATCTATTTCTCTGGCCTTTCATGTGTATGACTAGAGTCCAAAATCACCTGAGAAATTTGAACATTTCACTTTTGCTGTAATGGTATTTTTATTTTATTTCAGCTATACACCTGACAACGCCCCCCTTGCAGGGTTAGAGGCAAACTACTGCAGAAATCCTGATGAGGATGAAAAAGGACCCTGGTGTTACACAACAGATCCTAATATCAGATTTGATTACTGTAACATCCAAGAATGTGAAGGTCAGGATACACACACCAAAGATTTTTACATCACTATATCTCTAAGTATGTTAAATTGTGTGCTTTTTTTCAAAGTATGGAAATGTTAGCTCCTTGACCCCATTATCCCTTTGTTTGAGACCATGCCAGCAAATTTTAATCCAGAAGCTGCAAAAAATTTCCTCAGGTGGGTAGTCTTTACTCAAGTGACTTGCAGGATCAGGCTCCTTACTGTTCTTTTGGATAGCCTCAGGGGTATCCCTAAGGTCAACATACAAGTACATCTTTTCCAGAGGACATATCCCTTTGACAGTGACAGGAGACCTCTTTTCTTGGTTAATACTATTGCACTGCATTATGATCACATCCTATTTTTAATCATCAGACCGATCCTTCCATAATATATCTAAGGACATCAAATCTGAGGCCCTGGCCCATTTTTGTGGTAGTTAATATGGCTAGTACCATTGGCCTTAATTCAGCAAGGCACTTAAGCACATACCTAACTTTAAGCATGTTAATAGTCCCATTGATATCAATAGGTCCCCTCATTTACTTAAGATCAGGCATTCGCTTAAGTACCTTACTGACTCAGGGCCTTGTTTGTGTATGACCTTGTTTTTAGATGTTATGTTTAGTAAAATGCCATAATTCTGTCTGGAAACTTTCAAAACTAAAAAATAGGGTTTTTGACACTTCCCAAAGGTTTTGTTTCAGCATCCCACTTTAGAGTCAGTTAACATTTCCATTAGAACAGCTCCTTGCCAGATCATTGTATGGGATGAAAGGACTCATAATTAGAGACGAGCCTGATCCAAAAATCTGGATCTGAACAAACTCCTATTTGCGGGAGTTAAAAAAGCAGATACAGATCTCAGTTTTGTGCTTCAGGTCCATTTGTGCTTTTAATTCAGATTCAGCTGGGACTTAGCATAAAAGTTCTCAACAAAAAGGACGTCTCCCTGAATGGCTTAAATTGTATAAATATTTAATAGATACAGAGGAATCACAATTTTTGGTTGGTTTTAGATACTTTTTGATTTGCCCTAACTAGAAAATAGCTTATTTAAAAGAAAAAAAAAGAAAAAAAAGAAAGAAAGATTGGCCTGACGATCATAGTCATGCAGGCAACATCTATTGACATTAGTGAGAGTTTTGCATGCAGATATATGACATGGGCCAACCCTGAAAATCTTGCATTCACATAAAATTTGATTCAGTTGATGAGCATAAGCACGAAGAACTTCTAGGGTTCCTTTGCTCAGTGCACAAAGAGATTAATCTTGGTTCAACTCCCCTATTCTAAACATATGGCTCTTCCTTTATTTTCCTTCTATAACTCACACAGACAATTCTACTGAACCCAGGTGGGACTTCCTCTGCCGCATAGGGCACAAGCCACTTGCAAGTTTAAACTACAGTAAATGGTGGATTCTCTGTAACTTGAAGTCTTTAAACCATGATTTCAGTAACTCAGCTGGAGGTTAGGGGGCTATTATAGCAGTGGGTGGATAAGGTTCTGTGGCGTGTAATGGGCAGGTGGTCAGACTAGATGATCTTGATGGTCCCTTCTGATTTCAAAGTCGAATCTATGAAACTTAATGGATTATGTTCAGGAAACCAAATGAACATCAATCCAGAGGGTTGGCCTCGCCATGGTCTGATTGCTGGGAATAGTGGGAGAATGTTAGCTGTTCAGTGTCATCATATTACATGCCATGGAACCAGCATCTTCATTATCCAAGTCATTACTCTTTAAAGGAATCTACTTTGCAAAGGAAGCTTCTCCAGTAATATATACAACCTACTAGCTCCTTAGAAATCTTGTCATATCATAGTTTTTTTAATTGTAGTTTTCATTTTAAAAGATACACTATAGTGTAACAAATAAGCCAAATAAAATAAATGTAATTAAGTAGGTGAAGTCACCCACCAGTAGAAAGAAACTTGCTGTTTTAGAATAGTTCTTCACTCTAGCTTTGCCTTCTGATTGGTCTCTTGAGCTGATGGCATGTCCAAAGGGAAAGTTTCTGGACCAATACTATTCTTGATTTTTTCCCGTTTCTTTGTTTTCACTCCTGCTTGTCCATACAGAAGAGTGCATGCACTGCAGTGGCGAAAACTACCAAGGCAAAATTTCCCAAACAGAGTCTGGGATTGAGTGCCAGCACTGGGATGCTCAGAAGCCTCACGCTCATGGGTACATCCCTTCAAAGTAAGTCACAACCAGTAATGAAATAACTGATCAGCTAGATGCACCAAAGACCAGGGAAATAGCCCCTGGGGTCTGGAGCCAGGAGGAAAAAAGGATAGATTGTTTTTCATAGTAATTTTCCATTTTCATTTTGATAATACTTGATCATGTTTTTTGTTGATGATGTTTTTTGGTGGCCAACCTCTCCCTTGGCCATTTGAGCCAATGCATTTTTGCATGTGCTTGATGTTTTGCTTGTTTGCCATACTAATACCATAGGCAGCATTTGGGAGTGCGCATGTGTGAGGGAGCTATGTTTTTAACATCCTTCCCTTAAAAAGAGAGGGTTGGGGAGTCAAAAAGTTCTGTTTCAGTCTAGGGCAACAAAAAGGCTGATCTGCTACCTCTCAGTGCAATGGAAGAAGGTAAGTCATCAATCCTTTCTCTTTTCTTTCTGTTCCTTAGGCCTTGTCTACACTACAAGACTATTTTGAATCAACTTAGTTCGAATTTGTGGATTCGACCTTATGAAGTCGAATTTGTGTATCCATACTAAATACACTAATTCGAATTTCTGAGTCCACATTCATGGGGCCAGCGTCGACTTTGGAAGCGGTGCACTATGGGAAGCTATCCCACAGTTCCCGCAGTCCCCGCTGCCCATTGGAATGCTGGGTAGAGCCCCCAATGCCTGCTGGGGGGAGAAATGTGTCGAGGGTGGTTTTGGGTAAGTGTCGTCATTGAACCGTCAATCACAACCTCCCTCCCTCCCTCCTTGAAAGCGCCTGCGGGCAATCTGTTTGTGCACTTTTCTGGTCAGTGACAGCGCGGATGCCACAGCACTGCAAGCATGGAGCTCGCTGCGATCATCGCCGTTTTCTCCTCCTCGCACTTTATCGTCCACCTCTTCCACAGTCAGCTGCTGAGAAATTGGGCTACTTTTCAATGGTGCTGCAAGCACTGGGGGACCATAGGGGACGTTTTACAAACATCAACGTCGGGTGGCCGGGCAAGGTTCATGATGCGTGTGTTTTCAGGAACTGTGGGCTGCTCAGACGCCTGCAGGAAGGTAGTTTCTTCCCGGACCACGAAATAACTGTTGTGGATGTGCAGATGCCTATAGTCATCCTCGGGGACCCAGCCTGCCCGCTAATGCACTTGCTCATGAAGTCCTATACAGGCACCTGGGGCAGCGACAAGGAACTCTTCAAATACCAGCGAGCAGCGTGACCTGTGACTGTTCAGTTTCTTTACAGAGAAGCTGAACCTGCCCCTGTTTCTTTACCCAGTTACTGTTGACTCTCCTCTTCAGTTACATACCCCGTTCACCCCGTTACCCCCACTTCCAGCACACGTGTAAAAATAAAATACATGTCCCATTATTACTTAACAAAGGTTTCTTTATTCATGACTTTTCGTGAAAGGGTTGAAACTGGGACGCAGGCTGTGCTAGGTAGGGTGTGCGGTGATGTAAAGACCGCCTCTAAACTCAAGGAATGACAGGCTCCTGCTCCTAGAGTGGTCCGCAGTGCCGGAATGCTTCTTTCAACGGAGCCTGCCATCCCTCTTTATGGAATTCTGTGTGCGGGCGGATATGTGACCTTGTGGTGGAGGAGGACGGATACAGATTCCTCAGCTGCGTGACTCAGCGGTCCAGGACAAGGACTGCTGTATAAGATCTGTAACCGCCCTCCCCCGCTGCAAAGTCACATCTCCCCCGCCCACACAGATCCTGGAAACCACCTCCAAAAACCGACCAGGGTGCCTACTGACTGCACCGTGTGTGTGACCCGCTGCTGATCCTGCCCCCGTGTCTGTACCCTGGGAAAGGTGACTGTCCTATGCAATTAACCACCCCCTTCCCCACGCCCCCATTCAAACACAGTCTTCTTTGAAAAAACATAACGGAAACAGTAATTAACAGCAAAGCATTTTTATTAATTAAGTAGACATGTAGGGGATGGGACTGGGATTGGGACTACTGTGAGTCTGGAAGTGAAGGACTTCGGCAAATGTAGGGTATGAGAGCTTTTGGGTACTTGAGCACTGTGCTGTGGTGCAGTGACAGTATTCACGTCCCCGGCCGCCCCTCCTCCTGATTATTTTCGGTGAGGGGGGTATGGGACTTTGTGGCAGGGGAGTGCGGTTGCAGATACACTGCAGGGTGTCTCTGTCCTCCTGCGGTCCTGCAGAACATCCACAAGGCGCCTGAGCGTGTCCGTTTGCTCCCTCACTAGTCCAAGCAGCGTTTCAGTCGCCTGCTTGTCTTCCTCACGCCACCTCTCCTCCCGTTCGCTGTGTGAGCGCTGGCACAGAGAGACGGTCTCCCTCCACTGGCTCTGCTGGTCCGCCTCTGCTAGGTAGCAGCCCATACGTTCCTCGAACATCTTGTCCCTTGTCTTTTTCTTTCGCCGCCTAATCTTTGCCAGCCTCTGCGAGGGGGATGCTGTGGCAGGTCTGGAGACAGTGGAAGCTGTGAGATGGGAAACAGGGAGTGAATTCCTTGCAAAGATACATTTTGGCGAACAATTAACTGAGTCTAGGCTGTCTCTGTGAATTCTGGGTTGAGACCCCTGTGCCTGCTGGGGCACAAATAATTTTCGCGGTGGATTCTGGGTAAATGTCGCCAGTCATTCCTTCCTCCGGGAAAGCAACGGCAGACAATCATTTCAAGCCCGTTTTCCCAGAATTGCCATCTGTCCGTAGATTTTTTAAAAATACTTTGGACCAGGCGTAAAATTACAGTAATTACCCTAATTAGATGCAGGAGTCTCCGAGCGAGATCACCCTGAGGAGGGTCACTAAAGGAGATAGAGAGCGCATGCTGCGTGAAAGCTAGCACGAACCAGGGCCTGATGCAGCCGTGCTCGGGGAGGCAGTGCTTCCTGAGTACCTCATGAAAGCCTTGCGCAGAAAACTGTGCTACCACGGAGCACCCAATAAGGCAGCTCTCCCCAGGAACCTCCTGCTGATGCTTTTCGATTAACGCAAGGAGAGCTTCGTGGAGATCTCCAAGGATGATTTCTGTTCTATCCCCATATCTAGAGAGACCTCCTTTTCACACAGTTAAGATTCCTGTTATATTAAGAATAAAAGTTAACATGGTTAAAGCACTTACCGACTGCTCCTTCCCCTGATTCAGGGTCCGGGTTAATGGCCGGGGAGGGTTGTTGGGGGATCTCCGTGACGGTGATGAATAGATCCTGGCTGTCGGGGAAACCAGCGTTGTAAGCGCTCTCGCCTGCCTCGTCCTCCACAAACCCTTCCTCATCTTCCCCGTCCGCGAACATCACCGAGGAACTGGCCGTCGACACTGTCCCATCGTCAGAGTCCACGGTCACTGGTGGGGCAGTGGTGGCAGGCTCCGTAGCGTCCGTTTGCCGCTTTGATTTTTTGGTAGCCTTGTCTGGGGTCCTTGATTTTCACGCGGCGCTGTGTTGCATCCCGCCTGTATCCTCTGTCTCTCATGGCTTTGGAGACCTTCTCGTAGGTCTTCGCATTCCCTGTTTTGGAGCGCAGCTCCGAAAGCACAGACTCCTCGCCCCACACATCGATCAGATCGAAGAGTTCCCAGTCAGTCTATGCTGGGTCCCTCTTTCTATTCACAGATAACATGAACTCCTCTGCTGGAGAGCTCTGCATCGTTGCAGGTGCTGCGGAGCTCGCCCCGATGTCCAGCCAGGACGTCAGATTCAAAGTGCCCAGACAGGAAAATTAATTCAAATTTTCCCGGGTCATTTCCTGTGTGGCTGGTCAGAGAATCCAAGCTCGGACTGCTGTCCAGAGCGTCAACAGAGTGGTGCACTGTGGGATAGCTCCCGGAGCTACTAAGTTCGATTTGCATCCACACCTAGCCTAATTCGAGCTAGCCATGTCGAATTTAGCGTTACTCCACCTGCCGGGGTGGAGTACCAAATTCGAACTAAAGAGCCCTCTAGTTTGAATTAAATGGCTTCCTGGTGTGGATGGTTGAGCGGTTAGTTCGAATTAACGCTGCTAAATTCGAATTAAAGTCCTAGTGTAGACCAGGCCTTAGAGTTGCCTCCAACATTATCTGAAATTCAAGGTAGGGAAAATGGTAGTGACAGAACAACCTCAGAAGGCTCTGAGGTTTGGTTCTAATAATAATAATAATACCTAACACGTACATACAATTTTCATCTGTAGATCTCAAATTACTTTACATTGCTAAGCATAATAGTCCTCATTTTACAGATGGGGGAAACTGAGGCACAAAAGTTTTTTTTTAAATATCTCATTGTTTTATTGTGCTCCCCCTGCCTGTCTCTTTCTACTTATTGTCTCATCTTGTACTGTATGTAAATTGTAAGTTCCTTGGGACATTCTTTCTGCAGCGCCTAGCATATTGGGGTCCTGGTCCATTGCTAGGGTTCCTAGGTGCTACAACAATACCAATAAATAGCAAAAAAACAAACAAACAATACCAATAATATAAGGGCAGAGATTTCAGAGATGCTCAACATCCAGAGTCCAATGACTGGAGTTGTTTGGGCTGAGCACCTCTGACTATCAGGTCCTAAGTGGCTTGCCCAAGGTTACATAACTGCTCAGTAGCAGACTAGAAGTAGAACCCAGGTCTCAACTCTCAGGCCAGTGCCTTATCCACTAGACCATGCTGCCATTCATAAAACCTCTAATAAGCACCTTGTAAAACTTGAATGTTTGGCCATATTTATCTGAAACGTTTAAGATCTTTTTAGTGCTCCCCACTCTCCATTGATGTATAGAACATAACTGATGACATGAAACCTCCTCAGGTGGCCCTTCATTCTTGTCTTATGAATCAGAATGACCAAGTAAGAGGTTGAATCTGAAAGCCAGTAACATTTTAAAATAACCCTCCCCCTTTTGTTAAAGACAGTCTCTAATCACCACATTGAAACAGACAAGCTTACAGAATATCAGAAGAAAGATGAGATATTATGAAAGTTTTCTGCTATGAGATCTTAAAAAAATGGAAACCAGAGAAACAGATTTGTATGCTTCACAGCTTTAAGATGACCTGCCAGGAAGGAATGTCTCCCCCAGTGTCACAGCATTGAACACATTGGCTGGGTGGCAAGGTCATCATAGGTGGTGGTTTTGGGATTCCCTTCCTCTGAAGAACTGAGGTTGGTATAGGTCTAGACAGAGCAAAGGTTTGATCCCCTGGGGCAAATGCTTCATTTCTTTTATCTTCTTCCCTTCCTCATGCTAAACCAGTTCTCTTCACCCCAACCTCCTTCACCATCACTGTCTCTGCTGACCTTGAAAGGTGTTTGTGTTCAGGGAATAGAGAGATGGTGATTATGTCTAGACCCTGAGCAGTCGGCTGGGAGGCAAGCGTCCTGCACCTTCTCCTACACATGTGGAATCAGGAAAAGCTAATCACACCAGCTAGTCCAAAATGTTGAGGGGAAAAGGAAAATAGAAAACTAGACACAGGTCACTGAGAGCGGGGAACACCACAGTGGCGCACGTGGGCAATTTCAATTTACAGCAAATGTATTCAGATTTTTAAAGTTTCGTAGGATGATACATTGCATAGAGGCAAGCTACTTGGGAAACCGTACAAACAAAGCAATATCTCCTTTTAAAAATAACTCACTCTTAGAGAAGGGTCTAGTAATTCCTTTAGGCCCCAGTCCAGGAAAGCTGTTAAGCACATACATAAGTTTAAGGATGTTCTGCCTCATGGTACAGTATTTAATTAAATTATCACATGCCAGTTGCTGTACAAGACCCCGTCTCATCCAGTGCACAAAATAGACAGTGAATGAGGTTGTGGGTTGTAAGAAGAGAAAAGATGCTCTCTTTCTCTTATGGGTAAGACACTGAACTGGGACTCTTATTGCTGGTCTGCCATAGACTTACTGCATGATGTTAGGCAGAACTACCATAGTGCATATGAACAAAGGGCCCAAATGGAGGTGGCACAGGTAACTTTAATTCCGGCATTTCCTATCTTTGAGTGTTGACTTTGCAACCTTATTGTTCTTTTAATCTAGTTTTTCCTATGTAATTTATATCTCACTCCGTAGCCCAGTATCTGAGTGCCCAAAAAGCCCATTGTGCCACAGGAGGGGCAATTCATACCGTCAGCCGTTAGTGAATTAGATTCTTAATTCAAACTTCTAATTTTCAGCTTTCCAGAGAAGAATCTGAGGATGAATTACTGCCGTAATCCTGATGGTGAGCCTCGGCCCTGGTGTTTCACTACCAACTCCGCGAAACGCTGGGAATTTTGTAACATTCCACGTTGCAGTAAGTGTTACTTATGGATATTGTAGAACCCAAGTTAGCTGTCACTGCAGGCAGTTGCAACAGGTAGACGGTAGAACCAAAATGTAGGGAAAAGTTGGGGGTGAGGATAGAGGGTGGAATCCATCAACAAATATCCCAAGAAGAGCCTTCTGTACCAGGGAAGGTGCATCATTAATAGAATCATTTACTAAGTTCCAATCATTTAAACCCGTGTAAGTGCATTGAGAGTGATGGGGCTGCATAGGTTTTATTGAGTACATAATTTGCATAGTTGTATCTGAAATTCAAATTTGCCCTGCAGAAATGTTATTACTGATAATAGCACTAGAGGGAAATAACTCAGATTGACTCTCAGAATGCATCTTCACTAGGGAAAAAAAGGTGTTTTTCTTTAAACTCAAGTTAACTAACAAAGTAAAATCCTAGTGAAGTCAAGGATGTAGGTAGTTTTCACAAGAGTTTGCAGCTCAAGGAAACTATGGGCAGGGCCGGCTCTACAGTTTTCGCCGCCCCAAGCAGCGCCCTAAATTGCCGCCCCGGGCGGTGGGGCAGTCCGTGTGCCCTTAGGGCGGCAGGCGCGTTTCCGCGGCGGCAGCAATTCGGCAGCAGCATCTATGTTTAGCTGAAGCCGCCCCGGACAGCTAAACATAGAAGCTGCTGTGGAATTGCTCTCACCGCAGAAATGCGCCTGCTGCCCTAAGGGCACACGGACTGCCCCCGCCCTCCGTGGGGGTGGCAATTTGGTGCGCTGCTTGGGGGCAAAACAACAGGGACTGCCGCCCCTTGCAGAATGCCGCCCCAAGCACCAGCTTGGGATGCTGGTTCCTGGAGCCGGCCCTGACTATGGGGAAGCCTAGGATTTACGTTGGCCTGTTAACTCATGTGAAAACTACAGACTGTGTTGTCATCACTAGGATTTTATCCTATGTTAGCTAACTTGAGTTAAGAACACATCTTTTTTTCCCTAGTGAAGACAAAACCTCTGAGATTAGGGCTAGCAGTTAAAAAAAATCCATTAAACTGAGCACATTTGACATGCAAATCATAAAGACAATAAATATGGTGCACCATAATGCCATTTTTAGACCAGAATTACACTTTGAGGATCAGGCTTATATTTATGTCACCAGTCCTAGTCTTCTCAAGTATTTGCTTTTCTCACTGCTTTATGAAGATTCATGTATTTGCTGGATAGAGATCAATTAAAACACCTATTTATTGATGGAGGGTGAATATTTGACAGGTTTCTCTAAAGTAAGAAATGGGTTGAGAAACTGTAAGATCACTGATACTGAGTTTAGAATTTTAACTAGTTTTATGGAACATGTTGACCTTTTAGAATCTTTTATTCTCCCATCAGGAAATTATATGTACAGTCAAAATGCATGTTCATTTTCATCTTGAAGTTAAAAAGACCAAATAAATGTGGACTCACAACCCAATCTCCTTTATGCCTTTCTGCAGAACCAGTGCTCTGGTTCTCCTTGGAATACTTGTGGGCTGTGGCTAATAGACACCTACCTTTCTTAATGCTTATTGCATAAGTACCTGAGTAGTTCTAACCATCTTCCTTTCTTCAGCATTCCTCTGCTGCTGCTAGACCATCTCAGGCTCCTTGTTCCAAGACTCGCACTTCCCATTAGATCTTCTCCCTTCAGATTTGTTTTAGCTCTAGAGGCCCCATTCCCTGCTGTGATGCTTCTCTTACAACCTCTCACATGGCCTCATCCTCACTACCTCCTGTCCTGACAATCTCTGCTCTTCCATCCTACCTCTCAGACTCACCTAGCCATCCTCCCTCAGCTCACTTTTCTCACCTCCATTGTGGTGAGACAGCTAGGCTGGAGGAAAGGATGGATGGTTTAAATGTGGTCATGTTGTCGCCAGATGTTTCAGAGGGTTCGGCATAGAATGGAATTCACTGTTTGGGAAGTTTAATTCCTTTTGAAAATTTTATGGCAACTTAAAATCTAAGTGAGAAGAATCAAGAAGGAGTATCTGGATGTTTTCTCTGTGCTTTGGCTTATGTCTTGCCATAGACTTCGGAAACCTCAACAATATAGAAACAAAAAAGTGCATGTTCCACATTATGCAAAGTTAAGCTGAGTTATGCAAAGTTAAGCTTACATATCTTGAAGGCATTGTTTATATTCATTTCCTTTTTTGGTATAGCTACACCACCACCAGTTTCTGGCCCAGGACTTCAGTGCCTTTCAGGAAACGGAGAGGATTATCGAGGCAAGATAGGTGTCACTGTGTCAGGAAACACTTGTCAACGTTGGAGTGCTCAGTTTCCCCACAAACACGCCAGGACTCCAGAGAGCTATCCCTGCAAGTATGTAAAATCTCTTCATTATTTGGTGCCTGCTGGAAGTACCATGGAACACAGTTATTTCATGATGATGTAGACATAATATTAAGGTTGGCACAATTTTTCTCCAACTATATTGCTAAGTTCTCCTTTCTCCATATTATTTCAGCTCTCTCATTATTCTTCTTTGATTTCTTCACTTGATCCTGCTCTGATTTTTCCTGTGTTCCTCCTCTTCATCTCTCATTCTCATGTACTTGCATCTTCCTCTCCAGCATTTATGCTCTTCCTATTCTTCCTTTCCTCACTCACATCTATACTTTACTATGTTCCATACCCAGGTGCTTCCATGTAGAATAAGAGTGTTAGAAAAGTTTTTTCCCCAGTGATGATACTGTTCCACAATGTGCTTTATCTGCACTACTCTTGGTGTCCTGTCACAAGTGAAGGAAGTACAAGTGTGATTGACTGGTGAACGTGTGTTACAGAGTCTCCTCTGTGCTGATCTGCAGAGGATATGAGTTGTTACAGCCTCCAGTTATAGAGTCTTGGCTCTTAAGCTCCATCTGTAGCAGCACATGCTTTAAGTCTCCAGTTCAATGTGATTACTGCTATCTTGGCCAAAATACCAGGGATCTCCAGAGCTAAAAGCATGAGCTGCTACAGTTTGAGCTGAAGAGTCAAGGCTGTAAAACTAGGGTTTGTAACAACTCATATCTTCTGTGGATCAAAATAGAGGGGAACCTGTAATAGTCACCTGGGGTTACATAAGCATCAGAAAAGCTGCTCATAGTCTTAGCATGTGGACCTCTCTTACCTAGAATGCTGATCAGACTCACAACAATAATGCATTACAGTAATTTGCCTTATTACGGATAAATGTAATTACTGAGCAACATTTTGCTGCAGTAGTGACTCACCAATAAATACAATCGTAAACAGGTGTTCTTGGCCATTATCATTTTTCCATGCAAAGCTAATTTTCACATAGTGCTTTTGCTTCAGGGCTTTAGAAGAAAACTACTGTAGAAATCCTGATGGTGAGATCAAGCCATGGTGTTATACCACCAACAGCACAACACGATGGGAATACTGTAACATACCCAGCTGTGATGGGACAGAAGCAGTAAACACTGGTAAGGAGAGTGGATGCACCTGTGATATGGAAGTTGAAGTTGACAGTCATTCTTTTGTACCAATTGGAAATAAATCATTGTTGATTCATATTATTAATTTGTTGATCTGAACACTCTGCAGACCACATCTGAACATTAGTGGAAGGTCGAACCTGTTGAGGGTAGGATTTAAGGCTGGTAGGAAAGTGCAGTGTGAGGAAGAAAGATTTTAGATCATATTGT
This sequence comes from Mauremys reevesii, assembly GCF_016161935.1. NCBI lineage: Eukaryota > Metazoa > Chordata > Testudines > Geoemydidae > Mauremys > Mauremys reevesii. Next base: position 91,324,660 of record NC_052625.1, read on the forward strand.
TCTGCTGACTGCCTCGGCTTTGGAAAAGTTACCAAGCAGTGGGCTTACGGAGTTTCATTTTTCCTTTTGAACTTAGGATCTTTTCTAAGATCAGAGAAGATTTAAGAAGTGTGGAAAAAGTTAAAAACAGGAAAAGAAAAATAAAACCCTAGAAAGCATTCAATGGCAAGGAAGAAAAAAATGTAGATCAGGCAGAAAAACATAGGAATTAAAAATTCAATAAATATTCAATTTTTGAAAACTGAAATGAAAATTTTCCTTTTGTTTCAAAATTTCTCATTGCAATTGTTTTAAAAAAATGGTTAAAATAATTTTTAATAGAGAAATGTCATTGTTTTGGACAAAACTCCATTTTTAGTGAGAAAATTTTTGGCTCAAAAATTTTGACCAGCCCTACAAATGAGACAAGTACAGTAGGATCCCAGTTACCCAAATTGCTTGGCACCATCAAGTATGTTTACATACACCAGATGTGTGTCCATCGATAACAAATCAATAGAAGCTGCAATAATGTAAGAGAAAACATCAGCCTCCAAACTCCAACCCCTGAAAAATCCAACCAAACACGGATTCCACTTGTTTACATATCCTAACTAACAACCCCAAACTACTTCAGTACAAACAAAGGGAAATCACCTGATGCAAGGTCAATCCAACCACTAGAAATGCATCTGATATAAAACCACAACTTTGGATCCACATTCTGAACTTTGTGATTCTCTAATCCAAGTAGGACCATAAACACAAAATTGACATTGAGATTGCATCTAAGGAACAGCATCTGACTCATGAAGGTAACCCATTAAAATCTTCCATACACCCTCAGAAATGCCCCTTCTGAATGAGATCTTGTCATAAGAAGGTATCTGTGACAGGCAGGCTAATTGCTCTGACTTGTTTGTTTATTGTTTCTATTTGTTTGTTTTTCTGTGCTCATTTATCAAAGTAAAATTCACTTTTCAAGCACTGTTTTTTATTGTTCATTACAGATGTACTTGTGATTCAACAGGATCCAGTCATTGAGGATTGCTTTCGAGACACTGGCCTGACTTACCGTGGCACAACTTCATTGACTATCTCAGGAAAGAAATGCCAAGCATGGAGATCAATGTCTCCGCATAAACACACAAAAACCCCAGCGGAATATCCAAATGCGTATGTTTACTTCTACCACTATCACAAAATCAGCGTAGGCTTTGTCCAGTAATCTATTAATTGTGCCATCCACTTAAAGGGACACTGTCAAGTTAAAATTCACACTGCAAACAAATTTCTTTACCAATTTACTAAGAGTGCCTTGAGAGAGAGAATTTTAAAATCCAATTCAGTTGTTGCTATTTTAGCTCTTTCTTTAATTGTTTTAGTTTCTCCCACTTGGACAATGAAAATCAGCTAAGCCAGTGTCACTTTCAGCATCTTAATACTGCAGTGGCTTCAAAAACTGCAAGAGGATGCATTTCATTTAAAATAACATCTTTCATTATTATTTTTTAAAACATTGAAACATTTATATTGGTCGAAGATTTAAAAAAGCTTGTTTTCACAACATTTAAATTCTGGGCTAAATGTAAGTGTAGTGTCTTTTTAAATTGCCCTTAAAGAAATTAAGACTTGTCATAAATATTCCAAGAATCAGATTTATGGCCAAATTCTGCCATCAGATCCACACTGTAGGTCATAGAAATATGCACTGTGTTATGTATTTGAGAATCTGACAGCTGCCTTTAAACCTGCTCCAGAACACAGGGAGAATCTAAGAAAATGGAAATTTCTTATGGACACAAATAATGTTGCAATACAGACTGGTCAGAAATATGTATAGTATTTAGTATTGCTAAATTATATGTATTTTGTGACTGCTGTAGTCATAATCAGGAGATGGGGGTTGGGAATATTATATACAGTGCTTAACCACCCCAACAGTTAAGAAGTTTTTCCTTATGTTCAACTTAAACCTCCCTTGCTACAATTTAAGCCCATTGCTTCTTGTCCTACCCTCAGCAGTTAAGAAGAACAATTTATTGCCCTCTTCCTTGCAACAGCTTTTTATGAACTTGAAAACTGTTATGATGTCCCCTCTCAGTCTTCTTGTCTGCAGACTAAACAAACCCAGTTTTTTCAATCTTCCCTCACAGATCATGTTTTCTAAACTTTTAATAATTTGTGTTGCTCTTCTCTGGACTTTCTCCAATTTGTCCACATCTTTCCTGAAATGTGGTGCCCAGAACTGGACACACTACTCCAATTGAGGTCTAATCAATGTGGAGTAGAGCAGAACAATTACTTCTTGTGTCTTGCTTATAACACTCCTGCTAATACATCCCAGAACTATGTTTGCTTTTTTTTTTTTGCAAGTGTTACACTGTTGACTCATATTTAGCTTGTGATCCACTATGGCCCCCAGATCCTGTTCTGCAGTACTCCTTCCTAGGCAGTCATTTCCTATTTTGCATATGTGCAACTGATTGTTCCTTCCTAAGTGGAGTACTTTGCATTTGTTCTTATTGAATTTCATCCTATTTGCTTCAGATCATTTCTACAGTTTGTCTGGATCATTTTGAATTTTAATCCTGTCCTCCAAAGCACTTGCAACCCCTCCCAGCTTGGTATTGTCCACGAGTGTTATAAGTGTAGTGCTCTCTATGCCATTATCTAAATAATTGATAAAGATATTGAATGGAACTGGATCCAGAACTGATTCCTGTGGGATCCCACTTGATATGCCCTTCCAACTTGCCTGTGAACCACTGATAACTACTCTCTGGGAACAGTCACATATCATATTGTTGTCTCATATTCAATTTGTGATCCACTATCACCCCCAAACCTTTTCAGCAGTACTACCTCCTAGCCAGTTATTCCCCATTTTGTAGTTGTGCATTTTTCCTTCCTAAATGAAGTACTTTGCACTTGTTTTTATTGAATTTCATCTTGTTGATTTCAGACAAATTAGAGAATTTGTGAAGGTCATTTTGAATTCTAATCCTGTCCTTCAAAGTGCTTGTAAAACCCTCCCAGTTTAGTGCTGTCTGCAGATTTTATAAGCATATTCTCCACTCCATTATCCAAGTCATTAATGAAAATATTGTGTAGTACCAGACCCCGCTAGATATGCTCTCCCAGTTTAATAACAAACCATTGAGTAGCAAACCTACTCATTGAGTAAAGCCTCTCAACCAGTTGTGCACCCATTTTATAATAATTTTATTTAGACCTCATTTCCCTAATTTTCTTATGAGAATGTCCTATGGGACTGGGTCAAAAGACTTATTAAAATCATACATCAGATCTACTGCTCCCCCCCACCACCACATCCACTAGGTTAATAACCCCATCAAGGAAGGTAATTAGTTTGATTTGACCTGATTTGTTCTTGACAAATCCATGCTGACTGTACTTTATAACCCTATTATCTGCTAGGTGCTGACAAACTGATTGTTTAATAATTTTTTCCAGTATCTTTCTAGGTATCAAAGTTAGGCTGACTGGTCAATAATATCCTATGTCCTTTTTGTTCCCCTTTTCAAAAATAGTATGTTTGCCCCTCTCCAATCCTCTGGGACCTCACACATCCTCCAGGAGTTCTCAAAGATAATTGCTAATGGTTCCAAGATTGCTTCAGCTAGCTGTTGAAGTACACTAGAATGAATTTCATCAGGCCTTGCTGTCTTGAATACATCTAACTTATTTAAATAGTCTTTAGACTGTTCTTTCCCAATTTTGGCTTGCTCCTTGTTGTTAATATTAATTGTGTTGTGTAGCAGGTCACCGTTAATCTTTTTAGTGAAGCCTGAAGCAAAATCGACATTAAATACTTCAGCTTTCTTGATGTCATCAGTTATTAGGTTCTCTTTCCCACTAAGTAGTGCACCTACACTTCTCTTCATTTTTCTCCTCTTCCTAATGTATTTAGAAAACCTCTTCTTATTGCCTTTTATGTCCCTTGCTAGATATAACTCATTTGGTGCCATAGTCTTTCTGATTTTTGTCCCTACATGCTTATGCTATTCTTTGTAATCCTCCTTAGAAATTTGGTCATGTTTCCACTTTTTCTAGGATTCCTTTTTGATTTTTCAGGTCATTAAAGAGCTCCTGATGGAACCATATTGGCCTCTTGCTATTCTTCCTATCTTTCTTTTTCATCAGGATAGTTTGCAGCTTTGCCTTTAGATTTTCTTCCCTGGGACATTACCTACCAGTTCTCTGAGTTTGCTAAAGTTTGCTTTTTTTAAAGTCCATTGTTCTTATTCTGCTTCTCTCGCTCCTTCCCTTCATTATAATAATCATGAAATCTATTGCTTCATGATCACTTTCACCCAAGTTGCCTTCTGCCTTCAGATTCACTATCAATTTCTCCCTGTTGGTCAGAATCAAATCTAAAATGGCTGTTCCCATGGGTACTTCCTCCACTTTCTGAAATAAAAGGTTGTCTCTGATACATTTCAAGAACTTACTGAAAATGTAGTATTCTGCCATATTATTTTTCCAATAGATGCTTGGGTAATTAAAGTCCCCCATTAATACCAGTTCTTGTGTTTTGGAAATTCTGTTTTTTGTTCCAGAAATGCCTCCTCCTCTTCCTGATTCAGTAGACTGTAGTATACCCCTACCATGACATCACCCTTATTTTTCCCCTTTTATTTTTACCCAGAGACTTTCCATTAGTCTGGCTCTTACTTCCATCTTGACCCCAGAACAAGTGTCTATATTATGGATGTATAATGCAACCCCTCCGTCCTTTTTATTTTGGCTTCTCTTCTTGAACAAGCTATACCCCTCTGTACAAATATTCCAGTCATGAGACTTGTGCCACAAAAATCTCTATTGCCAGTTAAGTCATAATTTACTTTATGTACTAACACTTCAGTTCTTCTGTTTATTCCCCATACTCCTTGCATTTGTGTATAGGCATCTAAAATATGCTGGTCTGTGTTATGCATAGTAAATAAATAACTAGGAAACTCATCTTGGATTGATAAATTAGAATGAAGGTTGGTGAGATCAATGTAAATAGCTACTCACTGGGCTTCTTAACACTCACTTCTGCCTTATTTAGTCTGTCCAAAATAAAGAAGCTTAAATAATCCTGTCACAGCTCTCTAACCATGTTACTGTCTTCTCAAGTTCCTGTCTCTTTCAACATAAATTGAAACCTTGCTTACATGTCAACTCATCTATTCCACCCCATCTTGTCATCTGCACTTTGACCAACTGGTTGCTCATTTTGCCTCCTCCTCCTCCAAGTCTGGCCTCTGGTACCATTTTTCATGCTGCTACCTGTGCCTGGAAATACATCCTTTTCTTCTGTGCGCCACCCATCTCTCTTCTCCACTTTCAGATACCTACTCAATATCCACTTCTGTGGCCTTACTTTCCACAGTGTCCTCCATTCCTGTACTATCTGCTTCTCCTCTCGTGCTGCACCTCAATCTCTAATTAAATATACCAGTATTTATATGACTAGCAAACTATATAATATATGTCCCACATTGTTTTCATCTAACCCTCATCCCTCTTTTCCATATCCATTTCGTCCTCCTTCATATTCTTTTAAGTGTCTCTATTTTATGCCCCAACACTGCAAACGCTTATGCATGGGAGTTGTCCCAATAAATTCAGTGGGACTATTCTTACACAAAGTTATTCACATGCAAAAGTATTTGCTGGGCCTTAGACCATAAGAACTTCGAGGGAAGGACCTGGTATTTTCTTAATTTTTATTTTAAAAAATCCTTCATTTTGATTTCTAAAGGTAACCTCCCCCCACCAAAAGTTCTGGATCTGTCCTCCCCCTCTCCCCCCACCAAAAGTTCTGGATCTGTTTGAATATTTATTAATATATAGTGTCTAAGGCCCTACTTGAACTGCAGGATGATTGTCAAAAAATTGTGGCTGAGTTGCAGGCAAGCCATGGAAAATTGCAGAAAAGTAATAATGGATCTTATTATTTGTGGTAATAAAGTCCATTGTTTCTTTTCCATGATTTTTCCACTGTCAGCTGCCTAGAGCTGAGAGCAGGGGGCCCAGGGCAGAGAGCAGCATGCGGCAGCCAGGGCTCCTGTTGTCAGCTCCATGCATGGTGGGGCTCCTGCTGTTAAAATTATGTTGGAAGCCTAATACCATGGAATCCACAATTTTCACAATATCGCCAGTTAAGTAGGGCTTTAATAATTGCATACTGTTCTACTATTGTATACATTTGACTTTTTTAAAAATAATATTATGACACCAGTCATTATTCAGCAAATCAGGATATTGGCACAGCTTTTGGCTAAAATTCTGCAAATTTTGTTTTATGTTTCCTCATGCATAAAAAAGGATCATGTTACCAGTTATGATGTGAATATGAACTTCAGCCCTCTGCTGATATAATAGCCATAAAGGATGTTTTCTTTTCACATGATGGCAATAGAATTTCTGCTATATATGTTAAATAAATATATTGTGACAAAATGGCCAATGTTGGTATGGTGGGTCCTGCACTTTTCTTGGCAGGGGGCTAAGATGCCTCCCTTTGCCCCTGCTCTTGGGGCACCAAGGGCCCTGTTAGTGGCCCAGGAAGGTGGTAGAGAAAGGAAGCAGGGGAGGGGTCTGAGTTTGCTCCTCACTCTGAGCCCCAGCCCCTCTCAACCCCTGCAGGTTTCTTACCCTCTTCCCCCTTGGGTAGGGTTACCCTCAGTCCTTGTCCCTGAGGCAGAGTCTCCCTTCCTTCAGTTCTCTGGTCTTTCAAGTCTCAGCAACACACCTCCAAACTCCAGTCCTCTCTCCTTCTTCACACCCCCTGACTGCCTGAAGCAGGGGGGTTTATTAGGTTCCTGACAGGGCCTTAATTGACTACCGGTGCTCCAATTAACCTGTAGCAACCCTCCCTAGTCTACAGGGAACCACGCCTTAATTAGCCTAGGGCTTATATATTTCCCTTCTACCACTCTCCTACTGCTCCCTGGTCCTGCTGTATCACAATATACAATTTCTTTAGTGCCTACATGCATACTTTGTTTTTGTAGGAGGTTCCCGTAAACTCTTTCAGTGCCTTAGCATGAATAAGAACACTCTGTATTTACATTTGTAGGGACTTGAGGGAGAACTATTGCAGAAACCCAGATGATGATAGAGCCCCGTGGTGTTACACCATTGACCCCGGTGTGAGATGGGAATTCTGCAATCTGAGGCGGTGTAGCAATGCACAACTAACTTTACCAAAGCCCCCTCGGCCAACTATCGTATCAACCCTTCGTACAACGACAGCCACCCAAACAGGTAACCAGCAAAATATAATCATTATGTCAAAGTCCTTTAGCATTTAATATGGCTTCCATCCATCAAAATGCTTAAGTACGTACTTAACTTTAAGCATGTGAGCAGTCCCATTGAAGACAACCCTTAACAACTTGCACCATCAAGCCCGTATGCATTAGTGCTTCAGACACATGCCTGAGGCCCTGACTCCTAGAGTCATGTGAGGTCAGATGTATCTAACCTTTCCTTTCAAAAATATTTTCTAACACTCAGGGCTGCCAGGAAAAGCTTCAAGATGTGGCCCCAGTGTAAGTGATGCATGATGTCTGCATACGTTTTCAGAGAGCCTGAAACTGGAGCTCAGAGAAGTGTGAACTGCCCCATTCATCTTCATTAATTATTAACGCTGAAACTCACCTGAGAGTGCCCCAGTGACACCAACCAAGCAAGGAACTGGTGTAATGGGAGCTTTTTCAATTGTGTTTTCCTAATTCAATTGTAAAAGATATTTGGCCTGATATTTTATGAAATAAAATTGGGATTTCATAAAATTGCTCTAAATTCACACATTTTGTGAATTTCCAACACATATTTTGACAAAAAACAAACAACATTTTCATTATCAGTATTTTGCCCATCTCCCGCAATATCCTAGCCTACACTATCTTATACTTTCTTATACCATCCTGCTAGTTTCTTTTTCTGTTACACCCCAGGGCATGTAAGTATCAAAAGTACATAACCTCTGAATTTGGCCCAGTGATACATAGCAAAGAATCACCCTCTTGTTTTCTTTCCTAGTTGCAGACTGTGTACTTGGCAACGGTCAAGACTATCGTGGTACAATAGCAACCACTGCGAGTGGCAAGACTTGTCAAGAATGGAGTTCGCAGAAACCTCACCGCCATGATTATTTCACGCCAGTGACTCATCCCCGGGCAGGGCTGGAGAAAAACGTAAGCAGCGGTTCTGACAATGTTTCCTGCTGTTGAGCAGTCACTCTTTCTGCTCTGACATATTTATGGAACACTGAAGAACTCTTCTTACTTTAATTTACTTTTCTCAGGACAAACTTAGAACTTGATCATGTAAAAACTCTTATTCAAGTGAACAGATCTGCAGGTAGCCTCCCCTGCTGGAAGGAGCAGTTTGCGGTAGCAGCCGGGACAGAAGGGGTGGGACACAAGACTGGTTCCAGGCTTCTCCAGCCACAGCACACTCCTCAAACACCCCTCTAGACAGCACCTATGGCCCATCCCAGGACACAGCCATCCCACAGCCACCCTCCTACTCCCAGGGCCGGCACAACCCATTAGGCGACCTAGGGCGCTGACATTTAGGGGGCGGTGACCGCGATGGCCAAACATCCGGCCACTGCAGTCGTCGTTGGTATTTCAGGGGTGGAACCTTCCACCGCTTCTGTTGGGGGCACCATTTTGGGGGCAGGACCTTCTGCCGCCTAGGGCACCAAAAAGGCTACCGGCGCTCCTGCCTACCCCAGTTCCCCTCCAGCTACCCTGACACTCCCCCTTGCACCCAACAGCTGCTGAGTTTTGTATGGTTCCATGTCCTACCCCTGCCATGGCTTGCAGCAGGGTGTATGTGGGACACAGGGGGCACTCTTAGCATTGCCAGTTTCCTCCATTTCATCCTCAGTAATGTGGTTTTGGCCTCTGCTGGACCCAGACTCCCAATGATGTGAGAAATTCCAGTCCCCAAACCCCACTCGGGGATAAACTTCCTCTGATTGGGTGCCTGCCCCACTTCCCTGCCCGCTGGGCTGGAGCAGGGCTGCAGCAGGCTGCGCTCTCCCTCCCCGTAGGAGCTGAGGAGAGTTTTGAGGTAAACTGATAGGGCAAAGGGAGCAGCTGACACCATTTTCACAGAAGGAGGGGGCAGAAAAAGTCTCTCTCCCTCTGTACTCCCTCCTCCTCCTCCCGTCCTGGGAGTAATGGGTCCGTCTGCTGTCCCCCTCCCCCTTCCCCTCTGCAGCCTCCAACACCTCATATGGGAACAGGGGGATGAAGAACCTGTGGAGCTGCAGTCAGAACAGAGGTGCTCTGAGCAGCAAGGGGAAGATGTGTGGGGGCTGGGGTGCATAATTTATTGGGCTTTGGGCAGATATGGGGCTGTATGGCAGCAAAACTGATGTGGGGATTAGGAGGTGCCTAAGTAATTGCTGGGCTAGTGGGATAGAGAGTTAGAATATTAGGGGTCCAGGAAGAAGCTGCTTGATGGTGTAGACTAGATTCCAGCCAGCGAGAGCTCCTGCAGCTGGGCCAGCTGTGCTCTGCACGTTTGGGGCTGCCTATAAATTATGTAACATGCTGTTTGGTGATTTTTCAAGACCCATGACCCCTTGGAACAGCAAAACAAACATGCACAATTGAGGACCAACCCATCCCCTAATGTGTTATGTAATTTATGGACAGCCCCTGTGGGGGAGCTGGCAACCCTTTAACTGCCACACACCCCGGGGGAAGTTCAGAACTCAAAAGAAACACTGACAGCAATTGCGTTAAAAAAAATTCTCCTGATTTCTGAACGTTTGGAGTTGGAATTCTGAACTCTCATTCATCCATGAGAAATGCTGCACCTGGAGAAACCCAAATCTTGGCAGCTTTGATAGACCCCTTGACATTAATGGATCTGCAAGTACCAGTAAAGTCTACTTGCATGAATACGCTTTTGCAGGATTAGGGCCTGTTTGTTTGTTTTTGTTATGCTTGTAATCTACTGCAGAAGTGCTTTTCTTTCATGAACTGAAATTAGGGCATATTTATCAGAACTGTCCATTGCATTTGGGTGGGGGTTGATTTTGGGAAAGGTTAACGGATGCATCCAAACATAATTCACTAATTTGATATGAAACGTGTATTCCTCAGAGAGGGAATCACATGGGCTATGCTCTGGTCATTCCTTGGTATTTGGAGAAAGATTCATTCCCCTTCCTACCACCTGCACAAATCCCCAGCACCTGGCCCAGCATTTCAGATTGAGCCCAGGGAGATGGATTTGCCCCTAAGCTGTGGCTAGGTGGCACAACTGGTTAATGCTGTAGGCTGAATTTGGGGTGAGAGCCTGTTTGACATAGTTCTTTTTTCAAATGCATTGAGATAAAATTCTGAGTGCAGATAAAATCAATTACATCTTACACCATAGCACCTTCCCAATAGAAAAGACTCTAGCTCCCACCCCACATCCAAAGCACTCCCCTCCTTCCTAATTATTAACCTTAGGAAAAAGCCTGTGTAAATAAACATATGCTAATGATATTGGGTATGTTTATTCACGAAAAAACCCACAAGAGAATTCAGCAGATTTTCAGGGGGCAGCTCACAACTGACACAAATGGTGGAGAGGAGAGGAAACATTTAGACATTTCTTAGCACTGGGGTGTTTAAGTATTGATATGCAGGTTAGGATTAATGTACATTGGCAAGCTATGTAAGAGAAGCTTCCACTGTACCTGCCTGGCCCCATGACATACGGGGTCCCTTGCAAACCTCAAAACAGATGCTCTTTGCCATCTCCTCAAGGTCTTGAAAACAAAGTGGGATTTGGAAAGGCGCTTAGCGTTGGCTTAACCACTGTGATTGACTTCAGTGATAACAGAGTTAGGTCAACACTGAGCGCTGTAGGAAAGTCCCATCTTATGTTTGTTGTACCCTTGAGTCCATAGGAGCAATTGGAGTTTCAGGCTGGCTCTGCTATTTGTGGCTTGCCTGGCTGAAGAAAGTTGTATCAGTTTTACTTTCATGACATTTCACTAAATTCATCTAACAGTTTTGAGAAAAAGAGAACAAAGGATTTTATTGCAATGAGAAAAATTGATTATCGACAAAACAGTGAAATGGTGTCTGGGGGAAAAAAGCCAACATTTAGTTTTATATTATAAGAGCATAAATCAATAACTTTTTAATTCCCTTCTTAATGCACAGGGCTTCACTGGTTGTTTTTTCATTTCTGTATTTATTACAGTATTGCAGGAATCCTGACGGAGATATTAATGGTCCTTGGTGCTATACGACAGACCCGAGGAAAGCCTGGGAATACTGTGAAATCACTAAGTGCCGTAATTATTCTTTAAAGAGTCTTGTCTCCCCCATTTACACTTTTGAAAATATTTTATGACACTTGCGATAGGTAATTTTATTTTTTAATCTGAGTGGAAAAGACAGGCTTTAACAACAGCTTTATATTTCAAATTATAGCTCCATGTAACTGACAACAGCATCTGCTGGTCATAATCAGCTAAAGTTTAGGTAAGAAAGTGGTGTCTAATCGCTACAAGATTGTCTGATCACTACAGAATATGCTGTTTGTCATTGCTGGAGGTAGTCATCCAAAAACTGAAGCATCCCACATCACTAGTCACTATTAAAACATCTTGGGCAAACTCGACACAGAGGTTCTTATTCGCGGTTGTAACTAAACCCCACCCCAGAGTATAGGCCTGATCTAAAGCCCATTGAATTGAATGGGAGTCTTCCCATTGGCTTCAGTGGGTTTTGGATCAGGCCCTAAATCTGCAGGTTGCTCTCACTGCTATTCTGTCAACTGGCACAAGCAAGGAGAAGGCTGAGCCAGGCTGACCTAGAGATATTCTTATTTAGTGCATCTCCCTGGGCTCCTCTGCTGGAGGGGAGCAGTCCTAGACATAAAAATAAATCTGCCCTTCCCTGGCAAAATGCCCTTCACGGGGGCTGGGGGGTGCATCTGGCCCTAAATATTTAAGGGCAAAGCCCCTTAATTTGTTTACTTACAAGGAAAGGCATTTGGGGGTCAAGAAAGGGAAAGCGTTGAAGGTGCATGTTTTACTCCAAGCTTTGTATTGAATGTAAAGAGCAAGGCTCATATTCTAGCTTCTGGGAGACATGACCAGGAGCTGCAGGCATGCATCTGACAAAACGCAGGCAGCCGGTGGGCTGTGACTGCTGCTTCCCACACTGATCGTAATCACCTCACTCTTACCTTGTGCTCTCCACCCCAACGTTTGTTGTATCCACCTGTTCTCTTGTGTCTTACAGTTACATTGTAAGCCATTTGGGGTAGGGGTTGGTATTTTGTTATGTATGTACAGTGCCTAGCGCAATGACGTAGTGGCCAGTAGGCCATACTGCAGTACAAATAAATAACCACAACAACAGTGACCTGAAATGAGACTATCCCCACTACATGCTTTCTAAAGATTTTATTTTGCAAGGGTTAATAATTCATTTCCAAGACACTGTGTGCAAATCAAACCCCTGGGACTCATTGAATTAAATAGGAGGTCTGACTGCATATGGAAGTCAAGATGTAACTCCAACTTTTGAGCTCTCTGGAATAGGATTTTAAAAGTGCAGAAAAACACGAGCACTCTGGTTTGCTTGTAATGGCAAATATTACATGGACCACAGACATTTTCCCAAAACAAGTTATTTGAAACAGTAACTAAGAAGAGGTGGGTTTTGAGAGATCTCGCCCTAAAAATAGCCAAACTAGCTGAAACCTTTTAAAAATTAAAATAATGTATATGCAAATATGTGCTTACACTGTACCTAACGTGCACACACAAGGGCTTGAAAATACAGCCTATGGCTGGGAGCTGGATTGCCTGGCAGTTAATTAATTATGTGTTGTTGTACTACAGTAGCATCTAGAAGCCACGGCCCACTGTGTTCAGCGCTGTACAAGCATAAAACAAAGAGACAACCCCTGCCCCAAGAATGTATATAATTTCTCCACTCGGTGTTCTTGTAAGATGGACACATGATGCTTGTCCTTTGGGAGTATCCCTTACCAAACCCCAGAATAGAGCAAGTAAGCAGAGTAAGGGACTCTGCAAGATACACACACCACAACTGTAAACCAACCTCACTGGCTTTATTGTAGGGTATACAAACTCCACACTAGAGAAGAAGAGGTTAAAGAGCAGTTCTGGGCCCAGGCAGCCTCACCACACCCCACCTGCAAAGGCTGGAGGAGGAGGTTAGAGAGAGTAGCTGAGTGGCAGGCAGACAGTGGAAGTAAACTGCACTCCCCAGTGAACTACTGTGGCCTGACCATTCCTGCAAAGAAAGGACTGGTGAAACTGTGAAGGGTAGAAACTATTTTTATTTTCAGTTCTTTACTTTATCTTGTGGGAAGAGAGGGTAGCAAGTTATCCAGGGAGGTAGCCGTAAGCTGCCCTCCATTATGCCCTGGATCAGGCCCCGGTGGAGAGGATGGCCCTGGATTTCCCTAACACTTTTAAAGAGGGACAGTTCTGAAAACATCTCCATTGGTGGGGAACACAGAGACAGTGACTGAACTTCATTTACCATTGCTACAGATTAGCTTAAATGCAGTCAGAAGATACGGTTTTTAGGGTTGTTGTACTCAGTCAGAGATGGAAGGATACTTACTGAGGCAATTTGGGGAATGTGTTTTCTTATTTTTCTTTTGTTCTTTCCCCCCTTATTTTAATTTTAGCCCCATTTTGTTTCTGACTCGCTGATATCCAAATGATACATCTGTAAACTTTTTGCCATGTAAATCAATGTGTTGTCATCTTTAAAGCAATATTTTGGTCACAGACATTATTAACTGTTCCAGGGAAGAATAACCTAACAATGTTTATGCAGTTTTTGCTGTGTAATCGCTTCATAAAGAGTGACAAGCTAGAGAAGGTGTAATGATAACCTTCCTCTCCCCGTTTATTTAAATATATTGTGGATGGTATAACAGCTGCTTTAAAATTCTTCAGGTTGACTTCATTTCATTTTTTAGCTCCTCCCGAATATAAGTGTGGAAAAGCCAAGACCCCTCCAAAGCTGTGCCCTACAAGGATTGTGGGCGGGTGTGTTTCAAATCCACACTCTTGGCCCTGGCAAATCAGTCTCAGGACAAGGTATAACTATTCCACATTGCATTACAACTTACAAAGCACCTCAGTAACAACTTTACAGAAAAGACTTAACTCTTCATGTTTCTGTATGTGGAGCTGACGCCTTCTGGAGAGTAGTCTTGATCTCTCCCTAAAAATGCCTCCAAACTGAAATGCCTCTAAAATAAATCTTTTAAACAAAATATATTGCACAACCTTTTTTCCTCTTGACAAGATTGCCCTGAGCTAGTAAATGTAATTTAGTTAACTAGAACCCCTCCTATTTTGTCCTAAACATTTACATAGGGCAGTTTTGAGCCACTAGTCCAAAATGTGCTTTAATTTTACTGACATGGGAAACAAATAATTCCCATTGAATGCAATGGGAGTTATTTGTATTCTGCCATCGGGATTTAGACCCGGGGTGGAGCTAGCAATTTAAAATTTGTACAGATGGATTTCTGTCATCCCTGCTTATACAGGATCCAGTCCTGTTTCCATTTCAGCCAATGACAATACTTCCATTGACTTTGATCACAGCTGCAGCAAAACCATAATCTCCATTTTCAGTGTCATGTTGGTTGTGATTAGTTATAGAGATCTAGCAGTGCTAAGAAAAGGACTGATGAAAATGCCCACAAAAATCTGCTGGTCACCATAAAAAATATTGTCCTCAAGGCAATGAAAATTGTATACCTTGGCATCCGTTATATATGCCTATCTACTGCTATAGTTCAAGTCACCTACTCACAGCTATGCATGGTTGCAAGCTTTTGCAATTTGTCCAGTAGGACACCACAAACCAAATGGTTAAGATTAGGGCTGTCAATTAATCACAGTTAACTCATGCAATTAACTCAAAAAATTATCATGATTAAAAGAATTAATCACGATTAATCACACTGTTAAACAATAGAATATCAATTGAAATTTATTAATTTTTTTCAGATGTTTCTACATTTTCAAATATATTGATTTCTATTACAACACAAAATACAAAGTGTACAGTGCTCACTTTATATTTTTATTCCAAATATTTGCACTGTAAAAATGATAACAGTATTTTTCACCTCATACAAGTACTATAGTGCAATCTCTTTATCATGAAAGTGCAACTTGCAAATGTAGATTTTTTTGTTACATAACTGCACTCAAAAACAAAACAATGTAAAACTTTAGAGCCTACAAGTCCACTCAGTCCTACTTCTTGTTCAGCTAATCGCTAAGACAAACAAGTCTGTTTACATTTACAGGAGATACTGCTGCCTGCTTCTTATTTACAATGTCACTTGAAAGTGAGAACAGGCATTCACATGGCATTTTTGTAGCTGGCGTTGCAAGGTATTTACGTTCTAGATATGCTAAACATTTGTATGCCCCTTCATGCTTCGCCCTCCATTCCAGAGGACATGTTTCCATACTGATGATGCTCGTTAAAAAATAATGGCTTAATTACATTTGTGACTGAACTCCTTGGGGGAGAATTGTATGTCTTCGGCTCTGTTTTACCCGCATTCTGCATATATTTCATGTTATAGCAGTCTCGGATGATGACCGAGCATATGTTTGTTTTAAGAACACTTTCACAACAGATTTGACCAAACGCAAAGAAGACACCAATGTGAGATTTCTAAAAATAGCTACCGCACTCGACCCAAGATTTAAGAATCAGAAATGCTGTCCAAAATCTGAAAGGGACAAGGTGTGGAGCATGCTTTCAGAAGTCTTCAAAGAGCAACACTCAGATGCGGAAACTACAGAACATGAACCACCAAAAATGAAAATCAGCCTTCCGCTGATGGCATCTGACTCAGATGATGAAAATGAACATACATCGGTCTTCTCTGCTTTGGATCGTTATTGAGCAGAACTCATCATGAGTATGAACGCATGTTCTATGGAATGGTGGTTGAAGATGAAGGGACATATGAATCTTTAGCATCTGGCACGTAAATATCTTGCAACGCCTGCTACAAGAGTGCCATGCAAACGCCGGTTCTCACTTTCAGGTGACACTATAAACTAGAAGCTGGCACCATTATCTCCTGCAAATTGTAACCAAGTTTGTTTGTCTGAGCGATTGGCTGAAGTAGGACTGAGTGGAGTTGTAGGCACTAAAGTTTTACATTGTTTTATTTTTCAATGCAGTTTTTTTGTACATAATTCTACATTTGTAGGTTCAACTTTTATGATAAAGAGATTGCACTGCAATACTTGTATGAGGTGAATTGAACAATACTATTTCTTTTGTTTTTTACAATGCAAATATTTGTAATAAAAATAAATATAAATATAAAGTGAGCACTATACACTTTGTATTCTGTGTTGTAATTGAAATGAATATATTTCAAAATGTAGAAAACATCCAAAATATTTAAATAAATGGTATTCCATTATTGTTTAACAATGCGATTAATCGTGCAATTAATCTTTTTAATCACGCAATTAATAGCGATTAATTTTTTTAATCGCTTGATAGCCCTAGTTAATATATGTCATAATATTGATTATACTTCTGAACATAGAACACTCCTGTTGAAATTGGGACAATCTTTCAAAATTCAAGATAGGTGTCAACTATCTTTTCTCATGTTTTGAGCCAACCAAACCTCAGCTCTTGATAAAAATCAGTATTTACTTTCTCATGATCTGTAGAATAAAATCTGGGAATCCTAAAAGCTCCTGAATAAGCAAAGATGATAGTTTACTAGTAGTCCTCACTGTGCATTGCTGTGATAGTGGAGAATTAACTTCACATTCTCAAACTAATCTCATGCCTTTCCTTTCTATTCCAGTTTCAACATGCATTTTTGTGGTGGCACTCTGATAGCCCCAGAGTGGGTTCTTACCGCCAAACACTGCTTAGAGCGGTAAGTGTCTATTGTAGCCAGCTGCAGATATTTCCTACAACTGGAGAGGAATATCAAAGGGGAAAAAAGTGTGCCTGGCAAGGTGTTTCTTTGATCTGTCTGAACCAGAAGCTGGTTTTTGCCAGAAGCTGGGAATGAGTGATGGGATGGATCACTTGATGATTACCTGTTCTGTTCATTCCTGCTGGGGCACCTGGAACTGGCCACTGTTGGAAGACAGGATACTGGGCTAGGTGGACCTTTGGTCTGACCCAGTAGGGCCATTCTTATGTTCTTAACCAGCCAATGCTGCACCTACATGATGGCTCTTAGAGTGGTTAACTGCTCTGTTACTTCTCATCCCCAAGCTCAGTTCATTCAAGTTAGAGCAGATAGAAAGAGATAGGGTAACAGTGAGGATCCTTACTGAATAATGTACCTGTTCATATCTGTAAGGGCAGCACAGTCAGGCCCTGATTTTGTGCATGTGTAATAAGCAAGAGAGATGCTCAGATATCTCAAGAGAGCAACTTACTATCTTGAGGAGTCACCCAGCTATGTGAAGCTGACACACTGATGGCTGAAAAGAAAGCTTCATGTCATAATAAATGTTAGTGGGATACGTGAAGAGACCTTAATAAGCAAAACTCTGCGTCCAAAACAGAGTATCTAGTCATCTGACTTCATGGTTGCTGTAGCTATAAGAGTTAGTATATTTGCAGTTTTATTGTTGCATTCAAACTGTCACGTAGATGACATTTATAGATGAAAAATCCCAGCTGAGACCAGAACATGCTTTGTTTTTCAGATTCTGATACAAAGAGATGACCAAAAATATGATTTCATAGACCTAAAGGCCACAAGGGACCATTGTGATAATCTAATCTAACCTCCTGCACATTGCAGACCACAGAACCTTACCCACCTTCTCCTGTAATAGATCCCAAATCTCTGGCTGAGTTCTCAAATCCCCCATTTACTCAAGTTTAAACCAACAAGTGGCCTGTGCCTAGGGAGACCAGATAGCAAGTGTGAAAAATCAGGATGGGGTTGTGGGGTAATAGGTGCCTATATAAGAAAAAGCCCCAAATATCGGGACTGTTCCTATAAAATCAGGATATCTGGTCATCCTACCTGTGCCCCATGGTGCAGAAGAAGGCGAAAACCCCCCAGAGTCTCTGTCAATCTGACTTGCAGGAAAATTCCTTCCCATCCCCAAATATAGCGATCAGTTGAACCCTGAGCATGTCAGCAAAACCCACTGACCAAACTCCTGGGAAAGAATTCTAAGTAATAACTTAAAGCCCACCCCATCTAGTGCCCCATCTCTGGCCATTGGGGATTTTTGCTAGTAGCAATCACAGATGCGCCACATGCCATTGTAGGTAGTCTCATCATACCATCCCCTCTATAAACTTATCAAGTTCAGTCTTGAAGCTGGCTAGATTTTGCGCCCCCCACTACTTCCCTTGGAAGGCTGTTCCAGACCTTCATTCCTCTGATGGTTAGAAACCTTCTTCTGATTTCAAGCCTAAACTTGTTGATGGCCAGTTTATAGCCATTTGTTCTTGTGTCAGCACTGCCACTTAACTTAAATAACCCCTCTTCCTCCCTGGTGTTTGTCCCTCTGATGTATTGATAGAGACCAATCATACCTCCCCCGGCCTTTGTTTGGTTAGGCTAAGCAAGCCATGCTCCTTGAGTCTCCTTTTATAAGGAAGGGTTTCCAGTCCTCTGGTCATCCTAGTAGCCCTTCTCTTCACTGTTCCAGTTTGAATTCATCTTTCTTAACCATGGGAGACCAGAACTGAACACAATATTACAGATAGGGTCCGACCAGTGTATTGTATAATGCCAATAGCACTTCCCTATCTCTACTGGAAATATCTCGCCTGATGCTCCCTAGGATTCCATTAGTTTTTTTCACGACCGCATTACATTGGCGGCTCATAGTCATCGACAAATACACCCAGATCTTTCTCCTCCTCTATCGCTTCCAACTGATAAATCCCCAGCTTATAGCAAAAATTCTTGTTGTTAGTCCCTTGCACTTTGCACTATTAAATTTCATCCCATTTCTATTACTCCAGTTTATAAGGTACCCCAGATCTTCTTGTATGATATTCTGGTCCTCCTCTGTATTAGCAATACCTTCACACTTTGTGTCATGTGCAAATTTTATTGGCACATCCCCACTTTTTGTGCCAAGGTAATAAATGAAAATGTTAACTAAGATTGGTCCCAGGACTGATCCCCGAAGAACTCCACTAGTAAGCTCCCTCCAGCCTGACAGTTCACCTTTCAGTATGACCCACTGTAGTCTCCCCTTTAGCCAGCTCCTTATCTACCTTTCAATACTCATATTAATCTCCATCTTCCCCAGTTTAACTAATAATTTCCCATGTGGAAGTGTATCAAATTGCCTTACTGAAATCCAAGTAGATTAGATCTAGGGCTTTTCCTTTGTCTAAAAAATCAATTATCTTCTCAAAGAAAGATCTACCTTTTGTAAGACCGTGTTATACTTTATCCCAATTACCCTTTACCATTATGTCCTTAACTATTTTCTCTTTCAAAATTTGTTCCAAGACCGTGCATACAATTGAGGTCAAACTAACGAGCCTGTAGTTTCCTGAATTACTTTTTCCCCTTTCTTAAAAATAGGAACTATATTAGCAATTCTCCAGTGATAGGGTACAGCCCCCGAGTTTACAGATACATTAAAAATCCTTGCAGTTGGGCTTGAGATTTCATGTGGCAGTTCCTTTAATATCCTGGGATGTGCAGTGTGACAAATTTTCTACTAGCTAGAGGACTCTACTTACTCCAGGCTTTAGTGCAATATGAAAGATTTAGTGGGAATAACAGTGAAAACACCCTGATGAGAAGCCTATCCACTCCCACCACCCTAGCTTCAGCTAAAAGGAAGGATGCTGTGATTAATACCAGGGTGCTATCTCCTGAACTTACTGAAGGAGCTCTCCTTCATATCAGTGTCTGGTAGGTCGATGCCTGATAAAAGTGTCGCTCCCTTGTTTATGTAGGCTCTTGAACACCACACGCATCACTGTAGTAATCTGTGCACCCCATCCACCCCTCCCATGCCTACCTTCCTCTGGTTGCTGATAGAGTTCCCAGAGTTCCTCCTCTCTCTACCCCCATCCTATTCCTAGCACCTCATTCTAACCAGGGCACCATTCTGCCCTCCCCCACTTTTCTGGGTGTTGCAAAAACAGATGGGCTCTCCACCACTCTAGTGATCCCCCGAGCGGCTGCTGCTGCATAGGGAGGGTTTATGTCAACACTCTTCTACCCTTTTCCCAGTCTCTTGGTTGCTGGGGCAGAGGAGGAGAGCGTATGTCTACCCCTTGTTTCGGGTCTTCCTCCCCAGTAAATAGCTCCGCTACCTGCCTCTGTTGCTGCTTGTATCTTGGTCAAACATTGTCATTTTCACTGTACCCCCTATGCACCTTCCCTCATAGGATTTTGAGTAGCAGCTGTGAAATTGATCACATGTTCACTGTTGCTACTTGGCAAAGCTCTGAGCAGCAGCAAAGCCACTGGAGCAGTATATCTGCAGATTCAGGAAGAAAACATGACATCACTTTATAGACTCTGGATTTCTTGATAACTATAAGAGCTAAACATTTAAAAAAATAACTAATGCTTAGATTTTTGCAAAAATCATCAGTATGTCCCAGCTCCCTATCAACTACAGTTCTCCAGGACTTGCTCCCCACTCAGCAGGGGTGCAAGCCCTGATTATCTGTATAGAACCTCACCATATGCAATCACCTCTTACAGGTCATCCAGGGCTTCTTCATATAGAATCTTCCTTGGACTACACACTGAAAAGGCAGATGAGGCGTCTGTGCAAATCCGAGATGTTGAGAGAATATTCAAGGAACCTGGTGGGGCAGACATTGCCTTGCTGAAGATGCGCAGGTATTGTTTCAGCCAAAGCTTTCCCCCTAAAGCCCTTTAGGCCAAAGTCATGAGTGTCCTTGTCTGGATTTAGATTTGACAAATATGTGGTGTGGAAGTGACTAGTTAATGGACAGTGGGCAGCTACCCATACCACAAAGTGTATAAAGTCATTTCTAAGCATTTCTTACAAGCTTCAAAAATGTGTTTACATCTATGCAGAATACATATTAATGACAGATAAGCATACTGAAAATACTACAGAACAGACCAGTTTCCATCATAGAAATGTTGGACTGGAAGAGACCTGGGGGCATCATCTAGTCCAGCCTCCTGCACTGAGGCAGGACCAAGTAAACCTAGACCATTCGGCCAGGTGTTTGTCTAACCTGTTCTTAAAAACCTCCAATGATGGGATTTCCACAGCATCCCTTGCAAGCCCATTCTAGAGCTTAACTACCCTTATAGTTAGAAAGTTTTTCTTAATATCTAACCTAAATCTCCCTTGCTGCAGATTAAGCCCATTACACTTCTTGTCCTATCTTCCATGGACAGGGAG
This sequence comes from Mauremys reevesii, assembly GCF_016161935.1. Taxonomy (NCBI): domain Eukaryota; kingdom Metazoa; phylum Chordata; order Testudines; family Geoemydidae; genus Mauremys; species Mauremys reevesii. The sequence continues at coordinate 91,346,081 of NC_052625.1, forward strand.
AACAACTGATCACTGTAGCCCACGAAAGCTTATGCTCAAATAAATTTGTTAGTCTCTAAGGTGCCACAAGTACTCCTGTTCTTTTTGCAGATACAGACTAACACGGCTGCTACTCTGAAACCTGTCCTCTTTATAACAGCCTTTAACATCTTTGAAGACTGTTATAGGTCCCCCATCAAGCTTCTTTTCTCAAGATGAAACATAGTTAAATTACTTGATTTGACTAAAGAGATTTTAAAGGAATATGGCAGGAAGAATTTTCCAAGTTGCACTTCTGTAATACATAAATCAAAATTACACTTACGTGTCAAACACATTCCAAAAGGATTCCAAGAGGTTTAATAATGCCCCCTGCCCTGACTCCTGCACCCCTCTTTCACCCTGTCCTCTGCCCTGACTTCTGCATCCTCCTCACACTTTCCCAGCCCCCTGCCCTGACTCCTGCACCCCCCCACACTCCCAACTGACTTCTGCACCCCCTCACACACACACAGCCCTCTTCCCTCCCTGACTCCTGCAACTCCCCACACCCCTGCCCTCCCTGCCTCCTGCACCCACCTTACACACTCCCAGCCCTGACCCCTGCACACACACCCCACATCCCCACCTGCACCCCTCACATTAAACAGGAGCTGTCTCAGGTAAGTGCTCCACACCCCAACCCTCTGCCTCAGCCCTGAGCCCTCTATCGCACCTAACTCCTGGCCAGACCCCGCACCCCAAGAGTTTTTTTAAAATTTTTTTATAAAGTGCTCTAATCCAAAGTGCTTTACAATAGTTAGCTAATGGTGCAAACAATATTTGGAAAGACCATTAAGTGGTCCGCTGAGATCCTCAGTGATTTTCACGTGGTCTGTGGAAAAATAAGTTAGATTACAAAAACAATCAAGGTACCTCACTTTATTTTCATTTACTTCCTATTATTTATAGGAAGAGGATGAAGAAAAAAGATTGAAAAACAGGAGTTTGTGTGGGGGCAAGATAAGAGAGAATGTTCTTTTTCTTGGCTGGGTCCCAAGGAAGGGCCTCAAAAATGAAGCTGAGCCAAGGGAGCCACTAACCCTAAATCTGCCACTGCCTAATAGAGAATTTCTAAAATTAGGAGTCAAAACTTGGAGAGAAGTCAGAGGTATGGTCTGATCCTGAAAAATCTCTGTTCCATTTTCAACCTACGCAAGCTACAATTTGAAGTCTAAGCAGGGCCCCTGAGTTAGTCAGAAGCAATTCATTTAAACTTGGCTCTTTGTCAATGCATGGAAAATGACCTGAGACCTGCTAGGTTTTGTGGTTCTCTGCTGCAGAAGATATTCTCTCCAAGATGAAAGAGATGGGTGTTATGCTCATGTCACACAGGTGTAAATGATTGCACAAGGTGCAAGGAAAGAATCGGATCCCCAGGCATCCAGCACCTGAATCTTGGTTGAATCCCGAGCAGTCCAGTTGCATTGCTAGCAGATGGGCAGTTAAGACTCAAGATGGTTATGTTTAGGCATGTGACAGATGCATGTGGAGGGCCCCTGCCAACAGAAACAGTGTGGTTCTGTTACACTATTTTGGGAAGGAAGGAGACAAATTTGGGGGATTGAAAAGAGGGTGCCTTCCTGACTCCCCACAGGCTGGAATTCTGCTAAGTGGCAGCACCACTGAGGAGGGGTGGGTGGAAGTGAAACAGCAATAGGGGTATGGCTGAAGCATCTTCTGCCTTGAGGCGCCTATCATCGTCTCCCATCTTGAGGAAGGGGTGAGATAGGGCTGCAGTAACGGCCATGGGGTGCCTCCATAGCTGCTCCTTGGCCTGGGTGGGAGGATTTCTTCCTCTGGTGGAACTACCCAGTGCCCAGCCCATCCGAGTATTTAATGATGGGCTGAGCATTTGGGTCCTGATACAATAATAGTCAGGCATCTCTTGTGGTACACTGAAAATGCCTGTGTACATTTGCATGTGCCTGAAGCCCTGTCCAGGGTTCTGCTTAGACATCCAAGCAGGCATCTCTGAAATCAGATCTGTCACTCTGTGGCTTGGCAAATTCTCTGATTTATTTAATGTTATTTCTTCCCCTCCAGAAGGATCTGCCAAGTCTCTCCAGCTGCTTGTCACTTCTCCCCTTGCCTGTACATGCACCACCCTGTGGGAGGGTCCTAAGGAGAAAGCTGTTTTGGGCTGGAGAGAACACCTCACTTAAAAAAAATGTTCTACTTCAAGACTTGTAGGGCTGCACATAGGTGCTGAGCACCAACAGCTCTCCTTGACTTCCTTTGGGGATCGGTGCTCAGCACTTCTGAAAATCAAGCCCATTTTGCACCAATTCTCCCTCCAGAGCCTCAGAATGTAGATGGCATCAGGGACAAGCCAGCTAAAGCTATGCTGCTGTGGATTTGGTTTTCATTTTGTTTTGTTTCAGTCCTGCAGTGATCAACAATAAAGTGATCCCAGCTTGTTTGCCTTCAGAAAATGTGATGTTAGGAAACAGAGCAGAATGCTATGTGACTGGCTGGGGAGAAACCAAAGGTGAGGCACAGTCAGTGCAGTTGAAAGATCAATGCAAACCCCAAATGTATGCACCCTCTGTGCTCGAAAAAACAAATCAATATACATCAGTATTTACCATACAGCAAATATCATTGAGCAATGCCATTCTTTCCATCTCCCTCTCTCTCGAAGTTTGAGTCTCATAATTCAGGATTGCTCCATTGAAATCAATGGAGTTACACCTTTATAAAAGTAGTATAAAGCGAGAGGAGAATCAGACCTAACAATCTGTCAACCCATTCCCTCTTTATCCTCCTGTCTGGTGCCCCAGCTTGGGTTTCTGCACAGTCAGGAGGGATATTTTTCTAGCCTTGCCCCTACTGTAAACTGCATGATGTTGACTTAGGTCATTCTCTTGAATGACTTTCTCACAAAGGACTCCAATCCTTACTCAGAAGGCGACTTCTTGTCCACACTTTCAAAATCTGCCACATTGCCCTGCCTGACTAGAACATTGCCTCCTATTCCAATCCCTTTCTCCCCTCAGTTACACCAGTGATGCCATTCCCCCATCCTGTGTCTGTCCTGTCTGGTTAGGCCGCAAGCTGTTCCAGGACTATCAGCTACTTTGTGCGTGTACAATGCCTAGCATATTGGGGCCTATTCTTGGTTGGTCCTTAGCCAGTACACATGGTTCATAATAATGACAATACTCCCATTTGATTCCCACTCCCATCTCTGCACATTTTTCCATCTTAGCCCCTACAGAAGAAATGTCTTTCACATACCTGTTTGCCAGGCCACCACTCTCACTTTAAGACCCTCCTCTTAAAAACCCATCTTCTTCAAGATGAGAGGCGTGTCTGTACTCAGCATTCCCAGTCTCCACAGTGGTTGGGACCTATGTCTTTATGATGTTTCAAGCAAACTGTCTGTCAGATTCCTGCTCTCAACTGTGGGTTTCTTTGGCCTCGGGGGGTTCTGTGGCATCTTGCAGGTGGGTAGATGCATATTTGAAATGTCATATCCCAACATCAGACTGGCTTCCAGGTGTTTTGACCTTTGCAGATTTTCCCACCCTGAGGTTTAACATACTTGAGCTAGATTTAAAATAAATCCAAGCTAATTTCTTCATCTTTTTTGCTGAATCAGCCATGCTACTATTTCACCCTAATGGAATCCTATCAATACTAAACAATCTGTGTCAATACTAATACAGTATTGACTGCTGCTTTTTATTTATTTATTTCAAAGCACTTTACAAAAGGAAAATAATCAGTATTATCTCCATTTTATAGATGGGGAAAATGAGGCTCAGAGAAGTTAAGTGACTTGGGCAAAGACTCCCATTGACTTCAATGGGCTTTGGATCAGGCCCACAGTGAGTCAGTGGCAGAGCCAGGAACAGAAGCCAGGTTTCCTGATTCCCAGGCTAACACCTTATCCACGGGATCATACTGCCTCTGCTATGGAGTTTTTTTTTCTGTGAAATTTATACTTAATTTGTTGTTCACTCACAAAGGTACTGGTGGAGAAGGTAAACTTAAAGAAACTGGCTTCCCTGTGATAGAGAATAAAGTGTGCAATCGCCCCGAATTTCTGAATGGCAGAGTTAGAAACCATGAGCTCTGTGCTGGGAATATTGATGGTGGTACTGACAGCTGCCAGGTAAGAAAAGACTGGTGACATCAAAACTGACTTTAAGCATAAACAAGACAAATGACACTTGGGGCTCTGTCCTTTAGGGGCACAGTATTAGCCTCAGCAACTCATGGCTCAATACGAAGTGAAGAGCTGAAAATACATAGAGAATCTAGTTCTCCCTCATTCCTTCTTCCATTGGTACAACCAGAGCTGGAGGTCATTCATAGCTGGATTGTCCCCCTCATCCCAAGCAGTGAATAGGTGTGAAAATCTACAGTTCAGCCCATGTGTATGTATTCCATGCTGTATTCCTTAGACCCATCTCTTGTTAGAGGAAAGTGTGTTAGTGGTGAACGTTCATAAGTGTAGAAAGGCTTTTTTTTTAGTCCAAAGGATTAGGACTGAAGTGTTTCCAGTTTTCTGATTTCCTTGAATATGTGAAAGGACTTTAGAAATTCTCCTTAACCTAACTGAATAAAGGGATCAAGCTGGGAGCTTTCCTCATTGAAAAGCTGGGACTCCTTGGTAAAGAAGGCTGAAAGGAAATATGAACCTGCCTGAGCAGGCCTCCTGCACCAGCAATGTTAATGGTATTTCCTGAGCATGCAGAAATTTCCATGATGTGCCTGTCGCCCAATGGGCATATGCACTTGAATCAGGGTTGCACTTGATATTTACAGGCAGTAAGTTTATGACCAGGTGGGACATAGGGTGTGAAGAAGCTACTGAATGTCTAGAATTTGGACAGAAGCTCAGATCTGTTGTCTTGCTCCCTAGCTTTCCAGTGCTGCCTCCTGCTTTTCCAGCCAGCTGCCAAAAGGTTTTTCTTTAACCCTTTGATCCTGCCACTCACTCAGAGGAGATGCTCTCTTTGTCAGCTGGGTTAGCGAGAGGGTAGCTGCTAAGGTTCCTTTCTCTTCCCTGACCAGCTTATTTACTACGCTCACTGCCCTCTGCTTCTCCCCCAGCTCCCAACTGGTGTGTGGGTCTCACTGTGTAGGAGGAATTGGGAGTAAGAAGGCCGAGGAGTCAGCTCTCTCACAGGCAGCGGTAGCAACAGTGGTAGTGCCACCCCACTTGAAGAGCCAAGGCTTCAGCGGGCGAGGAGTAGGAGAACTGATGGGATGTTCTGAAGGAAGGAAGTGGGGGTGGGAGGGAGAGGAACTCAATGGAGGAAGAACAGGGTTAACTGTGCAGTCAAATGCCCCTTGACATCATTCTCTGATTCTACAAATATGTTTCATGCCTGGCTGTCTTGAGTACTGTGGATAAGATGCAGCTTTACAAAAAAGCAATATTGTCAATTCAGATATTTCAGGGGTGTGTGTGTGAATACCAGTCCCTGCCCACCCCCTGCAGGGACCCTGTTCTGGTGCCTGCTCATGCCTCTTCTCAGCAGGGACCCCAGGTTTCCCTCGGCTGGGGAGTCACCCCCAGCAGTGCAAGTTAGGGTGGGATGGTCTGGTACGCCGTACCAGTAAGCTATTTATAGCCAGTACGCCGTACCAGTAAGCTATTTATAGCCGGTACGCCGTACTGGCAAGACACAGGACGAGCAGAATGTGGGGTGGCCCCACGCCAGGAACTCCTCCAGTGCAGCTGTACCACCCCATCCCTTCCACACAGCTGTATGCCTGTGTCTCCTGTCTGGGGTCTGTACAGCAGCCCTGCTGGAGGACAGGGCTGGAGGTGGGGCTTGGGGCCCTACAGTTCAGGACTCTCCCAGGAACCACAGCGGCGAAAGGAGCAGAAGTGGGGCTGCTGTACAGACCCCGGACAGGACTCAGGAGATGCAGTTGCATGGAAAGGCTCGGGGCGGGGCTGGAGGTGTTACAGCCGCGCCGGAGGAGCTGCTGGTGCGGCCCCACATTCTGCACCTTTCACCATTGCGGTTCCAGAGAGCCCTGTGGTTAAGATGTCTCCAGCACAGCAGGAGGACAGAGCCCCCCAGGTAATATGAAATGGATCATGGGGAGGGGAGCTGAGGGGGAGAGCATGGGACCCGGGCTGGGGGTAGGGTAGGGTCAATTGAGGAGTCACATGGGGAGATCACATGCCCCTCTCCCCCTTTAGCTGGAGCAGTGTACCAGTAAGAAATGAATTCTACTTGTACCACTAGTCTCCCCTCTCTTACATGAGCTGGTGCTGCCAGGAGTCGAGTTCTCCATGGACTCCCCTGCACAGGAACAGACTCCCTATGCACCAAGTTGCAACACCATTTGGCCTGGCCATTCCTCCATCCGGACGGAGGGGTGGCCGGGCCAAATTTCAGTGGCATTGCACCCACCCAGCTGAAGTGATGCAACAGCCATGATTTACTATAAGACTGCTGCTTAAAAGTGGTGACGTAACGGTCTTCACAGCGTATGGAACTTTGACCAAAAACCTTGGGGCCAGACAGGGGACATTCACACCCCACCAGGTCCCTTAATTGGCACCACTGCAAAAAACAAACAAACAAAAAAAAAAAAACAAAAAAAAACCCATGCAGGCAGGGAAAGCATAGCTCCCTGGCCCCAGCTGAGGTGTTTTCTTATGACCACATACTTGGCCATGGAGATATTTCCACTTCTGTGCCTCTGACCCGAATGTTACTGTTTGCATATCGTGCTCTCAACAAGGTAGCAACCCTCTTTCTTCTTCTTTGTAGGGTGACAGTGGAGGACCCCTAATATGTAATGAGCAAGAAACATTCTTCGTTCATGGTGTCACCTCTTGGGGTCTGGGCTGTGCTGAGCCCATGAAGCCTGGTGTTTATGCCCGAGTTTCTAGGTTTGTTGGTTGGATTGGGAGGGTAATGAGTACCGGCTGAGTTCTGGGGATTCACTGACCCCTCCTGGAATGCAATGCACAAAGTAGAGACATAGGATTCCAAATATAGTATTAAAATCAAAATTATTTACAAGAATCTGAAATAAATATTGTCATCTATTGTAAGTTACTGTAAATTAACAGTCATTGCCAAGAAACCAAACTGACTGTTAGCCTCCTTTGGTGTGTTTTATATTCTACAATGAACACACGTTTGTGAGGTACTTGTTGAAAAATGTCCTATTCTCTCTTTTCCATTACTGGACCCAAATACTTTAATCTTTGCTACGGTACCAGAACAATAAAATAAATTGTTCACAAAGTGTTTAATTTCCCTTCTGTTTTTGTGCTCTCAGGATATTAATAGAACTACTCTATCGTCACTAGTTACTGCAGTTCAAGTTTACTTTTCCTAGCCTCTAACAAGACACTAGTTGCACCCAACTGAGTGGTGTAAAGCAGTGGTCCTCTATATATGGATCTTGGACTACATGTGGTTCTTCAGGGCGACAGCAAGTGGCTCTAATAGAGTTTAAGAGTATGATACATTCACTGTCTGATGCACCCCACCCTCTGCCCTATACATGTCAGAAAGCAGGGGGAGTCCTCAGCCAACTCCCTGGTGCTAGGAAGGCTTTGCTCTCCTCCACACTCTACATAGGCAGGGGAAGAAAGAAAGAAGCCACTGGAATTCTCTTTCACTCTCACCAAAAGCCAGAAGGGTGCAGCAGGGAGAAGGAGAAATACCCTCACCAGACACTATCTGTGAGCCAGAAAATGGGGAAAATTCATCCCTCCTGGGGGGGGGGGGTCAAGAGAAAGGGGAGACTACGTACCCTCATAGCAGCCAAGTGGTAGGGAAGACAGAGGAGACCCTTTGTATTTCAGGTGCCTCGCGTGCATGTCAGCTTATGCATCATTTTCCTGTGGTGTTCTATACATCCGGCAGGAGATGGGAGAAACTCATTTTTTTAGTAAATGCACAGTTTTTATTGTTACGGACACTTCTGTATCAGCACAAAGGTACGAATGTGGCGTCAGGAACATAAGATGCTGAATAGCAAGTAGACCTTCCCCTCCAACTAATCCACGGTGAAGATAGAAGCAGCCAGTGATGTAAGTTTTTACTGCAGTGAATGATGGCCCACAATGGCACATAATAAAATGGCATAAGAGCCTCAGTACCAGTCTTGCCTCACTATACAAGCTTTAGTTGTATATTTTCTGCTCCTGATAGAGAAGGATTTACACCCTTGTGTGATTAATGCTAATGAGAATTCTGTCCATAAAGAATCACACATTAAGCCACAGCTAATACCTCATGGTGCTACAAGAACAGCTTTCCTCATGAAGTCCAACAGAGGGAAGGAAAAAGAGAAACAAATAATGTTGAGTGCCTACCAGCCAGAGAGATTGTTATACATTTCCGGAGGCCAGTCACCTGTTCTGTGTTCCATATCATAATAAACTATCAGACCTCAAACATTTTAGAAAGACTTTCTGCTCCACCAGTAGAATTTTTACATTTAAATTTGCTATATGAGTTTGCACCTTGATTCTTCAGTAGTTCATTCTATAGACATCCCTGCCTCCCAGAACACGTCAGAAATGTGATTGTTCTTGTGACAAGGTCTGAAGTGCCGCCCATATGAAGACCATCATACTACTGTCAGTAAACCCAGTACTTCACCTTCCAGCCATATCCCTGGAAACAGTGATGAGCTGCCAAAATCTTAACAACGGGTTCCCTATAAAAAGTTCTGATTTAAGGGATGTGCGACAGCATGTATTTTTTGTACCAATAGGGTTACCATACGTCCATATTTTCCCAGGAGGTGATTAAGAACCGAAAAGCCTGACATGTCCAGGAAAATACAGATGTATTTTAACCCTACCTAAAGTTCTTTTTTAAAAAGATGGGGCTGAACTAGAAATGAGCTCCGTTTCACATGTGTGGGTGGTGATCAGGGACAGTCTCAATTTTTGGGTCTTTTTCTTATATAGGCTCCTATTACCCCTCACCCCCGTCCCGATTTTTCACACTTGCTGTCTGGTCACTCGAGGGTGTGCACATGTGTGGGTCCCAGCTGCTCCCTGCCCCCCCCCCCATTGAAGCAGGTGTGCAGGGTTACTGCCCTGGGAACTGCAGGGCACCAGTGGATGTGGGGCTGGCTGCAGATAGGGGCGTGGGGCAGGGCTAGCTGGAGGCAGGGAGTGACACGGGCTGGCTGTAGGCAGGTGATGCAGACGGGCGGGCTGCGGGTGGCTGTGGGCAGGGGGTGGTTGCGGGCGGCTGTGGGCAGGGGGTGGCTGTGGCAGGGGCTGCAGGCAGAGGCTGGCTGCGGGCAGAGGGTGGCTGTGGGCAGGGAGTGGGGCAGAGGGCGGCTGTGGGCAGGGAGTGGGGCAGAGGGCGGCTGTGGGCAGGGGCTGGCTGCAGGCAGGGGGGTGGCTGGGGGCAGGGGGTGTCTGCGGGTGTCTGTGGGCAGGGGGTGGGGCAGGGGGGTGGCTGGGGGCAGGGGTTGGCTGCGGGCAGGGGCGGCTGTGGGTGGCTGTGGGCAGGGGCTGGCTGTGGGCAGGCTGTGGGCAGGGGCTGGCTGCGGGTGGCTGTGGGCAGGGGGTGGGGCAGGGGCTGGCTGCGGGCAGGGAAGGCGGGGGAAGGCGCAGACACTCACATGGGGGGGGGCTGGGAGCAGGGGCTGGCTGGGGGAAGGGGGTGGGGCAGGAGGCTGGCTGGGGGCAGGGGGGCGGCTGCGGGCCGGGAAGGCGGGGGAGGGGCGCAGATACTCACACGGGGGGGGGGCTGGGAGCAGCAGGACGCAGCTGGGGACTCACCGGCAGCAGCAGGAGCCCCAGGGCCAGAGGTCCAAAGAGCAGGAGCAGCAACAGGGCCAGGAGGCAGCTCACGTGGCTCTCGCAGCACAGCGCAGCGCCCCCCGGCGGCCGGGAGGAGGAATTACAGGCTTCCCAGGCAGAGCCCATCAAAGCTTCCCTCGCAGGGAAGCTAGTTAACAAGCGGTTCTAAAACCGCTTCTAAATTTAACAACGGGTTCCCGCGAACCGGTGTGAACCGGCTCCAGCTCACCCCTGCCTGGAAATAACTTCCACAATGGGCTTCATAATGATCACACTAGGTTTGACTGAAATAGCCACCCCTCTCTGTCAGCCATTACACAAAACTGCCATCATCACACTCTTCATCTGTAAGTTTTACAGGAGACCTCTCACTTCAGGACTTTAAAATGATTTTGATCCAGAAAATCTGCTTCCTGTGGGGTTTTTTAGTCAAGTCTGCTTACTTTCACAAAACCGAATGTTTGCTCCTGTTAACCCCTCACAGAGTCAATACAAGCATGGAAGAATGACCTGATTTCTATTGTGCCTCCAATTCAGCAGCCCTGTCAAATTCTGATGACAAAATCTTTATTCCTAGTGATAGTGTAAGAGGCAGTCAGAATACATTCCTTGATTTCCATATCCCATGTTGAGTATGCTGTATTGACAGTTGGAAAATTCACAGTTTGACTTTTAAACAGATCACACTTGATATAAAGGCACTAAAAGATGATATGTAAGAAACTCCATGATAAATGAAATCACATCTTAACTGTCCAGTCCTAAGGGTATTTGAGCCCCTTGCCTCGTGCTGACTGCAATGAGTATTGAGGGCACCCAGCACCTCTCTGAAGCAGGCCCTAAATGTGTTTCTTGAATCATTCCTTAACCAGTGCTCAGTTTGGAGGGCATATGGCTGGGTATACCATGTCTTCACTTATTCCTTCTGCTGGCTCAAAAATGTTGAGAAAGTGTCGGAGCAAACATTGGAAGTACTGCCTAGAAGACTGATAAAATGTTCCCTTTTTTCTTCTCATAGAAAAGTCCTGTAAAAATTAATAGGGATGAATCCTAGAGGGTGATCTCCTCTTGATAGAATTTTTAACATTCACCTATAGATTTTAATAGAGAATTATATTCCTGCTAGAGAAATTTGTAGGACTCTCCCATAAGGCTCAGAAATGATTAACTCATTGAAATTTAGTCTTAAAAGCAGATGTGACTTTGCAGTTAAAAGAATTATTTTTATAAGCAGCATAATTATTGGTCCATATACATATAAGCCCTATTTCCCACTGTGTGGGGGGGGGCGGTAGGAAGTACATTGAGGTTTAGACCTCAATGTACCTCCACCATCTGATCCCTCTCCTTCTACCAAAATATTAATAAAACAAGCCAAAAGACTGTGTAAAACAAAGAGAATGGAACCTAATTAAGGTCACCAAAGGGATTTTGGCATTTCTGGGTATTAGAACAGATCACTGTATAATGTGCTACAATTAATATGGAGGAACTCTCACAGGGACTGAGATTTTACTTCTCCGTCTGCTTATCAGTGAACATTAGCACAAGTTTCCTCTTTCCTGTATAATATACATACTTAACCTGAAAATATAACCCAGGTTACTATTAAAATAGTATCATATTAAAGAGCCAGAAGGCATTGACAGATACATGCCTGACTTATTTAGCAGCAACACTTTAAGTTAGTTTCCCAGACCTGAAGTAGAGCTCCGTGTAGCTCAGAAGCTTGTCTCTCTCACCAACACAAGTTGGTCCAATAAAAGAAATTACCTCACCCACCTTGTCTCTCTGATCCACTCGCAAACAATTGTAAGCTTAAAAAGACCTTAAATTCCTAACAGGGAGTATGCAGGCATTCAGTTATTTTAAATACTGACAGACATTGTCTACATTTTATTCTGGACAATACCGAATGCCACGCTGAGCAAAGTACAATTAGAAAGGCCTGAAAAATAAGTTCTCATGCCTTAAGTTCTCAATCACATATCAAGCAACAACAAAGTGCAACTGCAGGCAGTTGACCAATACAACACAAACTTCCCTCTGCCACAGAAAACGTCAAGCAATTCTCCTTATAACCAATATAATTAAAATTACCCACGGATTCCTCTGCAAACCACAGACACCACTGCAGAGCTGAGGGAGCTCTTATATTGAGGTACATTAAGACTTGAGAAAAACATTAAATAAACAAGAAAGGTTAAAATAAGTCCACTATCCACTTAGGAGAATGTCTATTTGATTAGGTAATCCTGGCATCTCTTAGTAGCATAAGAACAATTGTCTCTCAGGGACAGCATCAAAATACAATGTGTTCTAATTTGGCATTACAAACCGTCTAACCAGGTATTTTAACAGAGGTGCACATTTGGTTCCATTCCTTTTAGTCTGTAGGGAGTTTTGCCAAATGTCTTATTGTCATTTGACTACATGTCAGGGGAAATTCTTATTGAAAAGCACTTCTGCTGGTCTTCTCCATGGACTCTCCTTCTTTTGCCTGTTCCAAGCATGCATGCATTTTATTGCTAGCATGGTTCCTATTTTCCTTAAGCAGACATGGCAGTTGGGTGGAATGGGCCGGGAAGAGTTAAGAAGTGTTGATGTACAGTATATAGCTCACCAAGTTGCAGTAATGAAGGAAGCACCTTGTATATTGGTTATTTCCCCCTATGGTTTCTTGAAACCCCATCTTACATATAATTGCTTCTCCATGCCAGGCTTTTGGCATTAACTGTTCAACCACAATGCAGCGCCTGCTAAATTTAGAAACTCTATCCTATAGTCCCTTCACCAACTCTGCAATACCAATCCATCCCAAATATTAAGAATATCCTGTTGATACCTACACATTAGAAATGAGGCCCCACTCTCTCCATCCATAATGTCATCAGTTCCCTGGTTCCCTAAGCAATTCCTCGTTTGCTTTTCTGATTTTTCAGAGGCTTTATCGCTCGGTGGGGCACAAAACTACTCCAATTCTGCTTCCCCCAAACCATCACCAGTTTAAACCACAGTTTCCCCCAAATTATTGTAATATCAAGGATGAACAAATGACTCAAACATATACAAATAAGTAAGAGCTTACTGGGCCAGGCAAAGCAGCTGATTTCAGTGGGTATTCTCTAACAAGAACCACACAACGCCCCTTCCTGGAAACAATGGACTCAGAAAATATGTATTTATTCTGTAGCTATATAAAAATACAACATTTCTTTAGAACATCTTCATTCTTTAAAGAAGTACTTGGAGGTGTCTTTTGTTACACAGCTCAATCCAGAGGACTTTAAAGCAGTTATCAGGAGGAAACCAAATTCCCAGTGTGAGAACAGAAACGTTTTGCTCAGTGCTTTTAGTGAAAAATCATATATAGGAGGTATCTTGATGCTTCTTTTTCCTGCCACTTTTACTTTGGAGACTGAAATAACAGAGGGAGAAAAGAAAAGAGTTATATTTCTAAGCTGTAGCACTGTCCAATTTATTTTCAGTACAAATGTACAATTCCCTGCCCCTTGCTCAGAAAATCACATCAGTGTAATATCGAAGAAAAGACAGAGTACCTGGAAAGCTGTTCCACATCCTCCACTGTCTCTGGTAAGGAAATTCCCTTTGTCTCAGGTAAAAACAGCACTAAGATCCCACAAATAACTGCAAGTATACCTATGACAGGCATTGAAGAAAAAAAACAAGAACCAAAACTAGTTTGCCATTTTTCTCATTCTCAGGACAGTTTTGTGGCACAAAATAAGAAAAGGGTAGAAAGACCTGAAGTTGCTCCCAAACCACTAAGTAAAAGCTGAAGGCCCCTTTCTCCCCTGCCTTGCTTCTCATTTGGTCATTTACATTTTGGGAAAGTAGATGTGAAATTTTACAATCAGCATGGTAACGTCTTTGGGGGCAGGGACTGTTTTTTTGTTCTGTGTTTGTACAGCACCTAGCACAGTGGGGTCCTGGTCAATGACTGGGGCTCCTGGGCCTGATGAAAATACAGATAATAATTTTATACCCAGCTACACAATGTTGTTGAGGATCAGGTCTTCAGAGTGCAGCAGAAATTTTGAATACAATGGTGTAAACTGGAACTTCTGGATACTGCTACAGTTGGAGTAATATTAATTTGAAAAATATTTTATTTTCTTCTCTCTTTTTTACTCTGTATTTCAAATCCTCTTTATCTGCCTCTTTCTTTTTCTGTGTTCTGCCCCTCCTACTCTTTCCTCATCATATTTCTCTTCAGAAAAACATGATTTCGTCTTCAGACTCAGGATTTCCTACCAAAAGGAAATACTTTGCTCACACAATTAGCCTGTGGAACTCATTGTCACAAGACACCACTGAGGCCAAGAGCTCATGGGGGAAAAAAGATTATATATGAATAACAAGAATATCCAGAGTTAGAACAATATACACTAACAAATTAAACAAGGTTTTTTGGAAGGGTTATAAATCCTCATGCACTAGGGAGTAAACCAACCTGGAAGTCAGCAGGAAAATTCCATGTGACCAGATTATCTGGCAGCAGGGTTTCTTGCATCTAACTTTGAAGCATCTGGTACTGACCCCTGTTGGTAACAGGATACTGGACTACGTGGACCACTGTTCTGAACCAGTATGGCAATTCCCATGTTCCTGCAAAGCAGGACCTTAAGTGGGAGATAGCCCAGGTTATCTCCTTTTGGCCAGATCTTCTCTGTTGACTTAGATAGAGCCATACTAACTTCCAACAGCAGAGAATGTGGTCCTTTGTTTATCTGGTCTGATGAAAGGTAGTCACATATGAAAACTATCCAGAAAATGGTAGAAATCCATTGCTGCAAGGGTTGTTTTGATAGATAAACATATTTTTAATGGCTTTTGAGGGGTCTTCCCCATGGGAGTCAGGGCTTAGAATTTAGGAGGGATACAAATGCAGTGGGACTCAGCCAGAATGCCTCCTGGAGCTCCATGTGTGTGGGTGCGCAAACTGATGTAACCACCATCATTGAAAGGATGCAGCACAGCTCCCCTTTGCACTTAGGTCATCTGTGCTGGCCAATGAGGATGGAGATGATGGATTGGGGGAAGATAGGTCATGCAATAAAACTCTTCCCAAGAAAAGAAGCTGTGTTAGGAAGCAGATTAAAAACAAGTTGTAATAAAGTAGTCAAGGAATTAACTGGATTATCACAGTATTGTGTATGGGAGCCATGCTTCCACCCTTCCCTTATTTCCTGTTTATTTAGTGGGTGTTTTCACCACTGTGTTTGTCATGGAGCTGAATAAAGCTGCACTTTCCAAGCCTGCAGTACTGTAAGTAAAGTATGTCTCTTATGCACTGAACAGTCCCTTTGCAAAAGTAATAGTCTATCCAAGGTTGCATTTTAAATGATTTCTTACTAAAGATGATTAAAGGTAGCTCCATCCAGATGGCTGCTAATCGGAAGAGAAGAAATGGGGCTATGATACCTCCTAGGTCACACAAACTTGAACACAGGGAAACACCAAAGTTTCTGCAAAAAAAAATATATATATATATATCATTCATTTTAGAGGGGTTAAGACAATGTAACCTAGGAGATGCATGTGTTAGGCCCAAAGTTATCTCATAATCAGGGCATACAACCCACACTTACATAAGCAAACCAGTGCAACGAGTCTAATCAGTGAACTCACGGGAAAACAGAGGCTTACTGAAAAATAATATATTGAACATAGCGGGAACTGGTGGGAATTTTTAAAAGAATTCCAACAACTTTAAGGGCCAGATTCTGCCACTGGCACATCAGATTGTGAATTACCCAGTGATCTTCCCTAATGGGATTTCAGAAGCTGTACCTCTGTGGAACACTAATCCTAAATCACTGCACACAAAGCCTTCCTGTATTCAGACCTTTAAACTAACCAGTTTCTAAGATGAAGTACTATTGGCACGATCCTTTTGCTTTAGCTACAGCATGGACTTTAGTGTGGGTAGCTGCCCAAGTGAGTACCCACAGGGCCGGTGCTACCATTAAGGTGAACTAGGCGGTTGCCTAGGGCGCCAAGATTTGGGGGCACCAAAAAGCGGTGCCCCCAATTTTTTGTTTACAGCAGTTCCTCCCTGAGTGTGCACGATTGCTGCTCCACTTCTCCTGCCTCCCAGGCTCACAGCGCAAATCAGCCGTTTGGCGCCGCAAGTCTGGGAGAGGAGGAGAATTAGAGCGGGGGCCGCGTGCTTGGGGAGGATGCGGAGCAGAGGTGAGCCGGGGTGGGGAGGTGCTGCATGGCTCCGGGGCGGGGAGCTGCCGCAGGGGGCGGGGCGGGGGGCGCCTCAGGGCAGAGAGGGGGCGGGGAGCTGCCGCAGGGCTGGGGTGGGGGCACAAGGTGGAAGTTTCGCCTAGGGCGCAAAACTTTCTTGCACGGGCCCTGAGTACCCAGGGTCCCTGGTGGGCTTGTACAGCCCATGCTGAAGCCTCAGCTGCCACGGCTCCACTGCTATTGCTACTTGTGCTAACTATGTTAAAGCTAGCTCAGGCGTATCTACACATGCTACAGTCACACCTCCATTTGCAATGTAGACATACTCTAGGTTGATTGGGATTCTGTAATCAGCTTTGTCACAGTCTTCCTGGATAACCTGGGGCAACTTCATTTAAGTT
Source organism: Mauremys reevesii (assembly GCF_016161935.1). NCBI lineage: Eukaryota > Metazoa > Chordata > Testudines > Geoemydidae > Mauremys > Mauremys reevesii. The sequence continues at coordinate 91,362,476 of NC_052625.1, forward strand.
CTCTGTGCCTGTTTTCCTACCTTTAAAATGCTCAGACTCAAGCCAAGTTAAATTTAATGTTGAAAGAGTTTGTGAAACACTGTATTAAATGCTTTACTAAAATCCAGATATATTGCATAGCGATTCATTTTCTTATTTTATCTTTAAAAGTTATTAAGACTGTTGCAATATACCAAAGATCTTCTAATCTAATTTCAACAGGATGCAGGTGAGAGTCAGAAACCGACAAAAAGAAGCGGAGGAATGGAAGACTAAGGGTAACAATTACCAGTTTATCTAGTTACTCAGTAAATCAAGTGTCTTGACAGTAGGAATGTTTTATATATCATTGATTTGATGCACAGATAATAGGTTAGTTAAACAGGTCTATTTTCTTAATGGGTACATTTTCTACTACATTTTATCTTTAGGGACACTCAAAGTTTATTTGATTATGGTGGTGGGGCAAGTGCCCATCCCTGCCAGGAGGGATTAACGAGCTCCTGTGGGCGCAATCAAGTCCTACCTGGAGCATGCTGCCTCTGAAAAAGGGCGGTTCCTTAAGAGAGTAAAGCCAAATCCAGAGCTAGAGTGCCAACCCCTTAAATCCACAGAATAGCGAATGCTGATTTGAAAGGCTGCTGAAGATCCTCTGTTGCCTAGACCCTCTGGATAAGTAGAGGAACCTCTAAATTATTTTCTGTTCTTTCAGCCCAGAATGCTCAGCCTGGGCCCCTTGGACTGCAAAGGGGTTAGAGAAATCCAGCCCTAACTCAAAGAATACCCATCTATTTGCCTTGCAAATCATGCCAGGTGGACCTGGACTGCTTTGGGGTTGAAGGACTGTTATACTTTGCCCTTTTTGTTTGGACTCCCCGTTGGGGGAGTGCTGAACTAATCCCCTGCTACTTGTAGCTAGAAAGACACTGACTCGGTAACAACCCCTGGAGCTGAAGGAAGGGACTAGGAACAAAGGGAGGTACCCCTGCCCACTCTCTCAAAAGGGGGCACTCTAGAGGTAAATACTGTCATAATTAGCTTGTTTATTTCTTTAATAGGAATCAATTTAGACAGGGTTAGCTGCATTGCTACATAGGTTTTGGCTTGTTGGATAGAAAATACATTCTTCTGAGAAATGTGTCTCCTTTACAGGTCTTTGATTAAGTTGTCTCGTCTGTAATTTATCTCCCATGGGACGCTATAACACTACATTTTCAAATTAAATAGAACATCTTAAATTATGGTGACACCAGTCACACCTCCCTATTTATGGTGGAGTTGAGTTTTGCACTTAAAATGCATAAGAAGAATGGCTTTCATAGAGGTACTGCCAAATTAAGTTTGAACATTGGCACGGTTACACTATAATACCATTTACTATGCAAATATGTTTAATGCTACCGAAGGCAACTTCCTTCAGCTTAATGTGGATTTCAGCTGTGCATGAAACAACTGCAGTTACCTTAATGTTGTAGGATACAATTCACTGTTCACAAGATACACAATTTCAAAAGCCATGGTGATTCCCAGTCTTCCCAGGGTGGCTACTGAGGTTTTCAACCACAGGATATCTGTTAACAAGGTAAATTCAAAAAGCAAGGTTGATTAAATGTGTTTTACCATGTCAGCTGGAAATCATGGGGCTCATTCCACTCTCCCTTACATGGGTTTCACACTGGTGTAACTCAGCTGAGTTCAGTGGCATAACTACTGATTTATATCAGTGTAAGTGAGCAGAAGCAAACATCAGGGCTAGATTCACAAAGTGATTTAGGCACCTAATCCAACATTTAGGCACCACTGACTTTCACAAAGCCACCGCTCAGCCTGTGCCTACACTGGGAAGTGCCTAAATTTCTGCTGGGCGGGCATGCACAAAACTGCCTAAATCCTGATGCCGCCTCACAGGCAATGGAGCCCTCTTTCATGCCACAGCCCCAGCAGAATTCTCAAGCGAGGTGTTCCCCTGCCTTCCTTGTCTGCAGGGCCCACTCTGGTGGGTGTGCTCAGAACACGAGAACCTACGATTTAGTGAGCAATTTCCGGCTATTCTGGCTGTAACTGAAAACTGATCAAGGGAAATACTTGTCACACAACGCATAATTAGACTGGGGAAGACATTGCAACAGAAAGTCACTGAAGCTGAGATTCACAAAGAGACTAGACATTTCCAGGGCTAATAAGACTATCCAGAGTTATCATTATTAATCATTGTTAATGCTAACAGAAGATTTGGAAGGGATATTGGGTTTAAGCCATCTCTAACAGGAAGCTGGATGAAACCTGAGGTGGAGGCAGATGACCCCAATCTGCCTACCACAGAGTTTTGACACTTTCCCTAAGGCATCTGGTGTTGGTCACAGTCAGAGACAGGCTAATGGACTAGATGAACATTGGGTCTGATCCAGTCTGCCAGTTCATGTTTTCCGGTGCCTATATCTTTCTCAGAACTACCCTCCAAGCCCTGTCAGGAAGAGTTGCATCAGAAGGACTCTGGATCAGGTTCAAGGAAGAGTAGAACCAAAAGGGCATTGCTGCCAGGGGCGGCTCTAGGTATTTTGCCGCCCCAAGCATGGCAGGCAGGCTGTCTTCAGCGGCTTGCCTGCGGGAGGTCCCCAGTTCCGCGGATTTGGCGGCACGCCTGCAGGAGGTCTGCCGAAGCCGCGGGACCAGCGGACCCTCCGCAGGCATGCCGCCGAAGGCAACCTGCCTGCCGCCGTCGCAGCGACCGGCAGAGCGCCCCATGCGGGTTGCCGCCCCAAGCACGCACTTGCCGTGCTGGTGCCTGGAGCCGCCCCTGATTGCTGCCAGATATCAATGTGTGCTGGCGTCTATGGGTGTTCAAGTTTTGGCTACTCGTGCTTTGTTGTGTCACCCAGGCCAGTTTGAAGACTCAGAAATCAATTCCAACCCACTGACTCAACGAAGACGTGTTGCATAATGCCAGGTGTGGGATAATGAGTGGTAAATGTTGTTGCCAAGCTCCCATGATCATACCCAGATTGTGCAATCCTTTGCTTCAGGCAGGCTGCTGGTCGTTATCCAGGTGTGACATTTCCCCCCTGCAACATTTTTCTAAATCAAATTATAATTAGAGCTGAGTCAGACTGACTTCTAAGTAGATCTGGGAAAAAATGTCTCTTGGCCTCATAGAAAAGGCCTCTAGAATTTAATAAAAAAATGACAGTTTGTCTATAGTTTTTTTCATCATCCTATAGATTTTATAACAGAAAATTAAATGCCTGCTATGGAATTCTATAGGATGGCTCAAACTCTAGAAGGGACATCATTGTCTTTGAAATCTGATAAGATTTTACAGTAATTTCTAGAGAACCCTATCAAATGTTCAGAGGTCTCTATAGATTTCATCCCTATTTAATGGTGTAGGATCTTTTCCATTAAAGACTTTAATAACACTATTTCATGAAAAAGAGAAATGCACCTATTTTCTTTTTGTCTTGAATTTTTTGAAAAAACAATTTTTTTTGCAGGTGGAAATACGTATTTAATCCCCAAAATCTGTTTGTAGGTGTGAGCATGTGTGCGTGTGCATGTGAAAATAGTGACTTTCTCCTGGCAGCAAATTCAAAGAAATCAGACACACACAAAGGTGACATTTGAGGACAGAAATGGTACAAAATTTCATCCTGGATCAATAAAAAGCAATCAAGAGTCCTGTGGCACCTTATAGGCTAACAGGCATATTGGAGCATAAGCTTCCACTACATGCATCTGACGAAGTGGGTATTGACCCATGAAAGCTCATGCTCCAATACTTCTGTTAGTCTATAAGGTGCCACAGGACTCTTCGTCACTTTTTACAGATCCAGACTAACACGGCTACCCCTCTGATACTGGACATCCTGAATCAAATTCATGAACAGAGTTGAAGCCGTTTAAATGGGAGGATGATGACTGGGACAGCTGCTTTCATAGGACAAATGTAAAGAAAATATTTTTTTCCTATTAAACTGAATGACTGTTCAGTTGCTTTAACAGAAGGATTGTAATGACTGGAACCATGGTACTGGGCTGTCTGGTTGCATGATTGCCCTGTAGATTACCGTGACAAATTACAAACTACTCACTTTTAGGCAATAATAAAAATACCTGATGCATAATAATGCCCATCACTGGCACCATACTTTCCATCCAAAGTGCTCTGCAGAGGAGGGTAAGTACCATTTCAAACTGCTTTACAAACCAGGTGACGTGACTTACCCAAGGTCATAAAGGAAGCCAGTGGCAGAGCCAGGAACAAAACTCAGATCTCCTGATGCTCAGACCCTTGCCATTGCGGCTGGATTTATTGAAATAATTGAGCTGCTTAAACGTGTGGCATTGTCTTAAAGTAACTTTTGAATAAACTTTAAAAATTAGGCTAATTGTAGTAAAACTGGATTCACTGAGGAATGTGTTTCTATGAAGGATCTTTTATTGTGCTTCCAAACCCACCCATTTTCATAGGCTCCATTTTACAGCTCTTCTCTTGGGATATCTGCCTGCTAATGGTTGCCTTGTGATATAATTTCTGGAGTTGACACCGCTAAGGCTAACTAGTATTCACAACACTGGCTTCATTCTGCTGATGACATCCTTAGGGGGAGGTGATCCTTTCTAATACATCCGATGTAGCTCCAATCTAAACTACTCTGAAGCAAAGAGCAGGGACTTCACAGTCAGGGTAAGGCTCTCTGTTCTCTGTCTGCCTTTAGTGTGTCGCACCTCTGAATGTTTTCCTTGGGATACACAGTTCACTGTAACCACATAGTGGAGAGACATCAGTTTATAGAAAAGAATCCCTTGTCAGCAGTGCTGAATCACACCCCACAGTTACCCTGGTAGTCCTCGAAGCAGGACCAAGACCTTTGCGTAAGGGAAACCCATGGGGGTGTCAGGCCAGGATAGCTGGCTCTGTGCCACCTGCTTCTGGCCCTTGCCCCATGCCAGGGATAGGATGGATGAAATGAGGAATGGACAGCGCACACTGCACTCTGGCAAGCCCAGGCCAGTGGAATGGCCTGTTACTGTTACTGGAGCTGAGAATCTGACTCAAGATCTGCTAAGACTGACCAGCAGGAAATATATCATTTAAATAGGTTTGTTTCTTTTCTTAGACACTCATTTATTTGGAGATGGGAGTTTCCCCAAACTACCAATTTCCTAGCTCCAGATCTGTATGATAAATATCTTCCCAGCCAGGGAATGAGTGTATTTCCCCCTTCCTCATATTATTGTTCTGTAGTTTGCATTATCATTTGCTAACTGTATCACAACACACTTTTTATCTTCGTCCACCGCTTCGAAATCTCTGTGTGGCTTCCATCTCTCTACTCTAGGAACTTCACAGAGTAAATAGTGGATGTTCTGTAACCTGAAGTCTTTAAATCATGATTTGAGGACTTCAGTAACTGAGCCAGAGGTTAGGGGTATATTACAGGAGGGGGTAGGTGAGGTTCTGTGGCCTGCAATGTGCAGGAGGTCAGACTAGATGATCATGATGGTTCCTTCTGACCTTAAAGTCTATGAATCTGTGAGAGAAATCACTGATCTTGGGAAGCTAAGGAAAGACTTACCTTCTGGTAAGAATGCAGTAATTAAGCATGCCACTCCTGCCACTATGTTGCTTATGGCAAATGGAAGGCGTCGGCCAATTCGGTCGATTGTCAGTAAAATCAAGAGAGCTGCAGGCAATTCCACAGCTCCGGAGATGAAAAAGTCTAGGTAGAGGTTTCCTCCTATAATTCCTAGGCGCATGACAAGCCCTTGGTAAACCAGGGCACTTGTAAACCTAAACAAAAAACATTGAGACAAACACAAATGAGTGTAAGCAGCTGACTCAAATTTCAAGTTTGAGAGAATCACAATACTGAAACAATATGATGCTCAAAACCCAGCAAAATTGGGACTTACCAGGCATACATTAGAATCAATGTGTATTTTCTCATATGGGGAGTTCTAACCAGATCAAGAAATGATGGATTACTAACCTCTTCATCTGTAACTGTGATCTAAAGAAAAGCAAACATCAGAATCAGCAGATCATAGGCAGGAACACAGGCCACCACAGCTGAGCTAGTACAGCAGCTATGGAAGAGGGCTCAAAATGTAATACAACTGCAGACTAATTTCCAGCTCCTTAATCTTTTGTAACGACAATATATATGCCAGAAAAAAAACCCAGCTTGATTTCCAGCTCCTATTGCGTTTCAGGAGAAAAAAACCCCTCATTTTTACTTGTAAATGGAGAATTGGACTCAGAGGTCCCTGGGAGGCAATAAACCTGGCACCTTGCAATGCCATTTTTACAGCTGCTTTTCAGTGCAGAATTGAACTTTAAGGGTGACTCAGAGAAGGCACTCGATTGTGAGTTCACAGCCAGCCACTGAAATTGTAATAGGCAATGGTCAGAACAAAGGGGTGGGTCTGCAGAGAAGTAAGAGATGGGGAGAGTAAACAACAATGGCCTTGAGAGTGTTTTTTGATCCTACAGCTGAGTAGCAGGAGGAAAAGTAGGGAGGAGGACACTGTCAAGAAGTGAAGCCAGGGTGGAAAGGCCCAGAACAGAGAAAGATTAATGTTTGCCTTCCCCAAAACATTTAAATGAAGCAGAAGTCAATGGGCCTTCAGAATGTGCTTATAGTTAAGAATGTGCACATGCATTTTGCTGATTTAGGCCTTTTCCTTAAAAATCTACAAATTATTTAGAAATATCAGTTAAGCAACCCTCCCCTGAGATGAGGAGGAAGTATCATTTTCTCCATTTTACAAGTAGGTAAAATGATGATGAGAAAGCACACATGATTTAGGGCCTGTCTGTACAAACAATTAGACTGTGGCAAACTGGGGTGTGAATCTATCCCATGCTAGCCGCCTGCAGTTTAACTGTCTGTGTGCGCTCTGCGGATGCATGTTAACAGTTCACTAATGCACTTTGAGCTACTCCCGGTTCATGGAGGACTAGAGCAAAGCTCTCTCACGAACTGTTAATGCGCATCAGCAGGGAGCACATGAACAGTTAGACCCACAGCTGGCCAGATTCACACCCAAGCTTGCTGTGATCTTCATGTAGACAAGCCCTTAGCCAAGGTAATACAACAAATCAGCAACAGAATCAGGAGTAAAACCCAGGAGTCTTGATTGAGAATTTTAAAGCAGTGCAAGGGATTTAGTCCCACATAGTCAGTGGAAGAAGTGTGGCTAAATCCCCTGTGTTGCTTTGAAAATCTCAGTCCCTTGACATCTACATCTTCACCTGTACATCTACCAATGTGATATATGCCATCATGTGCCAGCAATGCCCCTCTGCCATGTACATTGGCCAAACCAGACAGTCTCTACTCAAAGGAATAAATGGACACAAATCTGACATCAGGAATCATAACATTAAAAAACCAGTAGAACACTTCAACCTCTCTAACCACTCAGTGACAGACTTGAAGGTGGCAATTTTGCAACAGAAAAGCTTCAAAAACAGACTCCAGTGAGAAACTGCTGAGCTTGAATTAATATGCAAACTAGATACCATTAACTGGGGTTTGAATAGAGACTGGGAGTGGCTGGGTCATTACACATAGTGAATCTTTTCCCCATGTTAAGTATCCTCACACCTTCTTGTCAACTGTCTAAAATGGGCCATCTTGATTATCACTACAAAAGTTTTTTTTCTCCTGCTGATAATAGCTCATCTTAATTAATTAGCCTCTTACAGTTGGTATGGCTACTTCCACTTTTTCATGTTCTCTGTATGTATATAGATCTTCCTACGATATGTTCCATGAAAGCTCATGCTCAAATAAATTTGTTAGTCTCTAAGGTGCCGCAAGTACTCCTGTTCTTTTTGCGGATACAGACTAACACGGCTGCTACTCTGAAACCCATAAAAAAAGATGTGATTGTGGAAAGAGAAAGAAGGACCCCCCGCCACTTTCTACCATCTGTGCTGTGTAGTCAATGGAAATTACTTTGTGTTTTGGAGGGAGAATGGGACCAAAGGGAATGTAGAGACAGAGACCATGCTGATTGGTGAGGAGAACAGTAAACTAGGACAAACAGCATTGTTCAGTGATCTGATTCTAGTTCAGCCAAGGCTGTACACATTAATTTTATTTGTATTTATTCCTCATGTCATAAGATATAACCTAAACTTTTCAGAGAGATAAACAGCCTTAGAGTGGACTTTTAACACCTCCTTTAGCAAAAAAAAGTGTCCCAGAACATTGGAAGTGTTAATGAAACCCCAGTCTGCCTTGGGTACTCTTCCATTCCCCCTCATCATTGCTAGAAACCCTCGTTCCATCTTTACAGCTACTTTGTTTTCTGTAATGCAGTTAGACGTTTTCTCAAAGTTGCTTCCACTCTTTACATGCTGTGACGTTATGACTGTGATATAATATCTCATTGAAAGGGGAAAGGGCCAGAAAGAGTTAATTAACTCACCTCACCGACTGACCTGACCCATGAGTGAACCTTAAGGACTGGTTAGGAAGATATGTAAATGAATAGAGCTTTGAAATGCAAGTCTGCATTGTTAGAGGTAGAAGGGGAGATGTTTGCTCAGGTCTTGTGATGCAAGCAAACAAGTCTTGTCTATTGCTATAGTGTTAATTCAAAGATCAAAAAAGGAATATTAACATTTATGATAATACTTGAGTAAAATAGTATTATTGTCTATGTGTCTCTTTGAAGGTTGTGCTAGCCTGTATCTAAACTGTTTAAAGGATAAATTACTCTGTGCTAATTGCCAGGATGTTTGGGAGAAGGAGTTGAGCCTATTGTTTTCTCAGGCCGAAAGGCTGCTGGAAATGTATAAGAAGCCTGGGACCATGATCCTTCTTCATCTCAGATCTGCTTTGGGTTTCAAGAGGGGGAAACCTTAAGCCATAAGGATTAAGATCCCCAGTCATTGACTGGAGCCACCCTGAATATGAACATTGGACTATAACCTATGGACTATTTCTAAAAGGACTTTTGGCAACTACAAGCTCATCTCTGCTGTGTATCTGAACCTCAAGAATTGAATTCAAGTCTGTCTGTAGATTAATCTTTTAACCAACACTCTCTATCTTTTCTTTTTTAATAATTTTTAGCTTAGTTAATAAGAATTGGCTATAGCGTGTATTTTGGGTAAGATCTAAGTTATAATTGGACCTGGGTATGTGGCTGATCCTTTGGGATTGGAAGAACCTTTTCTTTTATATGATGAAGTAAGATTCTCAGAAATCATCATCATATCTGACAGGTGTGTCTGGACGGAGGCCTGAGGCTGGGCACTTTAAGGGAACTGCGTGGTTTGGACTTCTAAGTGACCAGTAAGGTACTGTAGAAGTTGTTTTGTGCTAGTTGGTAAATCTAAGTATTGGAATAACCACCAGCGTTTGGGGTTTGTCTGCCCCGTTTGGTTTGCAGTTCACCCTGATTGAGTGACCTCAGCTGGCTCCCACGGGCAGCACCGTCACAGTGGCGTAGTCGTGCTTGGATCCACAGAACCAGGTCAATTAAGCTTTGGGTCAGAACCCCACGCTATCCAAATTGGAATTTTGGTATTGAGAGTTTGGTTGGTTAAAGAACAGTTGCAATGGATGAGCAAAGAGCATATGAGGGTCTTGACAAAAAAGCCCTGGAAGATTTGTGTTCAGGAAAGGGGATAAGCTTTAGAAAGAAAGCTACAAATCAAGGAATGAGAGATCTGTTAACGGCCAGTGATCAGGAGGCAGGAGCACAGCCCTTACCTGATGCTGTAGAAACTGCAGAAACAATTACAATGAGAAAGGCAGCAAATAAACTGCAACTGGAGCATGAACAGAAACTAGCAGATCTTCGATTGCTGGAAAGGCAAAAAATAGCTGAATTAGAAAGAGAAGCTGCTAAAAGAAAGAAGGAGGCTGATGAGAGAGAAGAAAAAGCTCGTAAGGGGCGTCTGGAATTACTGGCTGCTGAAGAGAAAGCTCGCCAGAGGCAACAGGAGACTCACAAAATGAAACAGGAGACGCACAAGATGGAACAGGAGACAGTTAAACTCCGGCTCCAAGTGATGGAAGAGCAGAAAAAGTCATCACCCCCTGGTACTCCACTTACCCACCACCGGGAGAAAAGCTGGGAAAGGATGTGTCCCATCTACAACGATACTGAGGATATAGAGGAGTTTTTGTCTACCTTTGAACGCCTCTGTAATCTGTACCAGATCCCCGATGATCAGCAAATGCCTGTCCTGCTGACCAGACTGACTGGAAAAGCCAGGGAGGTATTTAATGAATTGGGGGAACAAGAAGCCTTGAACTATGGGCAGTTTAAAGATTCTGTGTTAAGGCGGTTCAAGGTTACTCCTGATTCTTACAGAGTTAAGTTTAGAAAGTTTAAGATGTCTAATGATTGTACTTTTGTGGAATGTGCTCATAAGCTGATGGGTTTTGTTAAAAAATGGGTTATGGGAGCACAGGCACATGGGAGTTTTGAAAAGCTGCTGGATTTAATAACTTTGGAACAGTTCTTAGACATTGTGCCTGACCATGTGAGAGCAGCTGTGTGTGATAGGGACCCTGAGTCAGTCCTACGGGCGGCAGAGATTGCGAATGCCCATACCCAAAACAGGGCTCGAGAAGGGTGTAAAGCCCTGGGGAAAACTAATCACCATTCTCCCCAGTTCAAGAGGAGGGAAGGATTTAAAGGTAAACCTGGCCCTGACTCTTATAAGGTTGCTCACAGGGGCCCAGAGGGTGGGAACTCTCACCCCAAGAGTAAACCGGTTAAATGCTATCACTGTGGTATGTTTGGCCACATAAGACCAAATTGCCCGACCCTAAAGAGCAGCCCAAAGCCAGCAACCCCAAAAGCCACAGTAAATGCCAACTCCATTACCCTGAGCTCCCAGGCTGAACCAAGTCCCAACAGCTCCACCTTAAGTCCAGGTGCAAGCAGAGCAGTGGCTAATGCCAACCCCATCTTCTCCAGTGGTCTGGGAGGAGGTGATAAGCTCACCAGTTATGTCAGGACTGAGGCTTGGCAAGGAAGTGAGAGGTTTATTAAGGAGGCAAAGGTCAATGGTGCTGAATGCATGGGGTGGCGAGACACTGGCTCGGATGTAACTATAGTCAAGGGACATCTGGTGAAGCCAGAGGACATGTTGCCAGGGGAGTATGTGACGATAGTGGCACTATCTGAGTACTCCGTGGACCTACCAATGGCTAGAATCCACCTTGAGTGGGATGGCTTTAAAGGGGATGTGAAGGCTGCTGTCCGGGATTTGATTCCGGCTGATGTTTTGGTAGGAAATAACATACTGGGGGTGCCTGGCCAAGTTAATGTGGTGACCAGATCACAGAAAAACTGTGGGTCAGTGGCAGATACCCTGACTGACTGCAGTGAGGGGGATGGAAAACAGACAGAGAGTGTCTCTCAAGATGGATCAGGCGAGGGTTTGTCTGAAATATCAGAGATGGTTCTGAATTTAAACGAAACCCAGAGTAAATTCATTGTGGCTCAGCAGAGTGATGGGTCCTTAGAGAAAGCCAGAAATGAAGCTCAGAGTCAGATCCCAGTTAGTAAAGAGAGAGGCAGGTTTTTTATGCAGGATGGTCTGTTGTATAGGGAACCGCCTAGGGGAAGGAAGAATTCCCAAGCGTCAGTTCGCAAGCAGCTTGTGGTACCTGAGAGTTACTGCAATGATTTGTTGAAGTTGGCTCATGATGGTCCTTTTGCAGGACATCTGGGTGTAGGCAAAACGTGTAACAGACTAGAGCAAAATTTCTACTGGCCTCACCTCTTTGGGTCGGTGAGGGATTACTGCAGGAGCTGTGAACTGTGCCAGAAGCGTAAGGGGTTAAGGGGGCCTAGCAAGGTGCCCCTCCAGCCTCTGCCCATTATTGGGGAGGCTTTTGCCAGAGTGGCTGTGGATATTGTGGGGCCATTCCCCAAACCTTCCAGAAATGGGAAGAAATACATCCTGGTGTTGGTAGACTTTGCTACCAGATATCCTGAGGCTGTAGCCTTGGCTAATATTCAGGCTGAGACAGTGGCAGTGGCTTTGTTCTCTATTTTTAGCAGAGTGGGTTTTCCCAAGGAAATACTGTCTGACCGTGGGTCTAACTTCATGTCTGTGGTTTTCAGGCAGTTGTGGGAGTTATGTGGGGTAAAGCACCTGAAAGCTGCTCCCTACCACCCCCAGACTAATGGCCTAGTGGAAAGGTTCAACGGAACCCTGAAGTCTATGCTGAAAATGTATGTGGATAGACGCCAGAATGACTGGGATGTCCTGCTGCCGTATCTATTGTATGCATACAGGAGTGTGCCCCAAGAGTCTACAGGGTTTGCTCCCTTTGAACTGCTCTATGGGAGGCAGGTCCGGGGGCCCCTAGATTTGGTCCGTGATTCATGGGAGGGTAATGTGGAGGAAACAGAGCAGCCAGTGGCAGAATATGTGGCTCAGTTCAAGGAGAGTTTGCAAGAGATGATGAAGTTGGTTGAGCAGAATCTGAAAGAGAGCCAGGATACTCAGAAAGCCTGGTATGACAGAGATGCTCAGGAGAGAGTGTTTGAAATAGGGGACATGGTGTTGGTGTTAGATCCTGTCCGGAGGAACAAAATGAAGGATGTTTGCACCTGGAAATGTATAAGAAGCCTGGGACCATGATCCTTCTTCATCTCAGATCTGCTTTGGGTTTCAAGAGGGGGAAACCTTAAGCCATAAGGATTAAGATCCCCAGTCATTGACTGGAGCCACCCTGAATATGAACATTGGACTATAACCTATGGACTATTTCTAAAAGGACTTTTGGCAACTACAAGCTCATCTCTGCTGTGTATCTGAACCTCAAGAATTGAATTCAAGTCTGTCTGTAGATTAATCTTTTAACCAACACTCTCTATCTTTTCTTTTTTAATAAATTTTAGCTTAGTTAATAAGAATTGGCTATAGCGTGTATTTTGGGTAAGATCTAAGTTATAATTGGACCTGGGTATGTGGCTGATCCTTTGGGATTGGAAGAACCTTTTCTTTTATATGATGAAGTAAGATTCTCAGAAATCATCATCATATCTGACAGGTGTGTCTGGACGGAGGCCTGAGGCTGGGCACTTTAAGGGAACTGCGTGGTTTGGACTTCTAAGTGACCAGTAAGGTACTGTAGAAGTTGTTTTGTGCTGGTTGGTAAATCTAAGTATTGGAATAACCACCAGCGTTTGGGGTTTGTCTGCCCCGTTTGGTTTGCAGTTCACCCTGATTGAGTGACCTCAGCTGGCTCCCACGGGCAGCACCGTCACACATGCCAGCTCCATTTTTTAATCCCACAATTTGTTTGTCAGGTATTCATTTACATTCCAGATCAGAATCTGCTGTTTGTTGGCAGTTGTTATGCTTACACTCATGAAGGTGATAAAGCTGCCTTAATTTTGTTTATAAGAACATGTTGGCAGTGACCAGTATGTGAACCTTGTGCAAATATGGTATTCATTTTCCCATGCAAAGATAAATCAAGCAGTCTTAACCCAATGCACTGTCTGTCTCAAGTGCCACTAACACTAGTTGGAAATAATGTTTGAGTATGATTTATGGGCTGGGAGGAAAGGACATTAAAATCATTGCAAAAAACCTCTTAACTCTTTTAAGGTCAAATCTTGGCCTCACTGAAATCAATGAGAATTTTCCCATTGACTTCAGTGCAGTCAGAATTTCACCCTTAGTACCCAAATACATGTTATATCCTAACCCTGGGAAGAGCAAAGACATTTTGTATAAAATGATTAACTTCATCAATTCCTATCTCATTGTAGAAACAATGGTTTTAAAAATTCCAGTAAAAGTTGTGCACTTCACAAGCTTCGGTGCTGATCCAGCAAACTTTATGCACTGTGATAGTCTCCAGTTCAGCAGCCCATGCCTATTCAGCATAACAGCAAGCCTAGTCTTCACTACGGGAGATAGATGCTGCTGCAATCGATGTCGCAGGGATCAATTTAGCGGGTCTAGTGAAGACCTGTTAAATCAATGGCAGCGCGCTCTCCGGTGGGCCTCAGTACTCCAGCTCTCGGAGACAAGTAAGGGAAGTCGACTGGAGAGTGTCTCCCATTGACACAGTGCACTGAAAACACTGGGGTAAGTCAACCTTAGCTACGTTGACTCCAGCTACGTTATTCACGTAGCTGGAGTAGCATAACTTAGGTTGACTTACCCCCGTAGTGAAGATAAGCCCTAACAAGCTATTGAAGTCAGTGGGACTTAAGCATACACTTTAAGAGCAGTGCTGAATTACAGTCACAACGTATAAAATTAAGAATATGTGTAAGTCTTTGCAGCATCAGGGCCTTAATAACATGAGCAAAATCTTCTGTGCATGTTCAGAGTATGATTTTCCAAGGCTTACATCTCTGTCTAATCAACATCAGTTTTCACAAGAATACTCCAAGTCATTTCTCCTCAGAGAGGATAATATCCACATCTATCCCAGCCATTTTAATGCAAGAGGTCTTTTTTTAAAAAATACAAGATATTTTTCTGTAATGGGAAAATAATTTGTTCCTCTCTCCTGTAACTTAAAAATGGATGAAGTCATTTTGCACAAATGTTCACAAAACATTCACTCTTGGGCAGAGAACAACCGTGAAACATTTCAGCTTGAAAAATGAAATTTGGGGGAAATTATGCACAACTGAGAACGGGGGTTACACTGGAAACAACATTTAATAAATTATGACCAGTCCCCTACTATCACAATGCTGTAATACAAATACTGAACAAAACAATGCTCATCTGTCTTTGCATCACACTCATTACTAGAACTAGTCGGCAAATATAGCAACAAAACAGAAATGTTATGCAGAGACGTATTGGTTTCAATGAATATTTAATCAGGAAGGTTTCAGGGTCTGAGGGAAGGGAGCCGAGAGAGAGACCGAGAGAGACTCTCTTGATGGTTAGGCACTGGTCTGGGATGTGTGACACTCAGGTTCAAAGCCCTGCTCTGCATAATTCAGAGTAGAGGTTTTTCATTCCCAGATCACTCTGAATCAGGCAGAGCAGGGTCCTAACCCCACCCCCTCTCTCTCACGCGCACTCATTCTCCATCTCTCTCAATCAAAAGTTCAGGTTTCAACACAATTATGTTTTTGAGAAAACATTCGAAAGGCTTTTGTCTTGTTCTAGTGTGGAACAAAACCAACTTTTCAGAACCGTGAAAGTTGCAGTGAAATAGAAGTGTCCTCCGGTCACCTCTATTCATCAACATGGTATCTGACTGCCAAGAAAGGCTGCGATTTTCTGGGCATCTAATCTTAGCCAAAGTCCATCCATGTCATGATGGATTCTCTCTCTCTCTGTCCACACACTAATGGCTTTATAAAGCTGGAGATAATTATCTGGAAGAGAATTCTGGTGTGAGTAAAAATGAGAGATGTACTTGACCGCCTATTAATGCACTTCCTGAAACATCACTGTCTCCCGGGCACAGCACCAGGAATGACAGAAGTTGTATATCAAAAAGGTCCCAGGAACAGATCCAAAGTGCAGCTCAGATATTACTCAAGATTAAGCAGTTGCAGCTGTGAACTGGGGTCATGACTGTGACTATTTCTTAAGAATGTCAGCTAAGATCTTAATAAGCTTGATGGGAAAAGATACATGTCTCTATATTCTAAGGTCCAGGTTTTTAAAATACTGAAGTGTAGAAAGGAGAGATTAATATGAGAACATGAGCAGTTTTACTCACTTCTATCTCACTCATGTGTCTTTCCACTTCATTTCTCTCTTAACTGTTTCAGTTTACACTCCTGTAATTGCAGAAGATGCTATTCCAATCTGGCTAGTTTACCCCACTCAATCGCTTGAGCTGAGGGTGAGACTGACAACATCTTGGCCTGCATAATGGAAATGGTTTACTAATTTCTGGCATCGCCTTTCACTGGTAATCAAAACCTTGTCCATCATACAGCTTCACTTATCTACAGCCATCCGGTCCTCTAATTATATTCTGTTGGCCAAGTAAATGAGTGGCCCAATATGCTGCCTATTCTCACACACAAAAATGTCATTAATGTAAGGTTGCTCCTGTGATTAATATAATGTTCATGGAAACTCCATAACAAGAACATTATGACAATTACACAAAACTATGCACTAAAAAGCATGGAAATGAGTAGTTAAAGAAATGTATATGAATATTTCCACATATCCATCCCTGCTAATATATGAATATCTATAAAACATATAACTAATGATATATAACTAATGATATATGTGTGTGTTAAAATAGTTTGTAAGGTTGTCAGGCAGGTCAAAGTTTAGCTTGTTTGTGAAATATGTCGGGTGAACTCTTACATTTCAAAATTGTCATTAACTGAATGTATGAATTACAAAGGTAATGGAATATTTACATACTAATTTCTGTGCTTTTTCGCACAGGTTTTTTTTTGCAATGGAATATGCAGTTTTTATGAGGGCTATATTTATCATAGGAGCAACCATGAGTAAGTGACTCTGGGTGTGAGTTGTGACTAAGAAAAATGTCTTTGAATTACAGTGTAAATAAAATCATGCAGATTTGGGCAAAGCTGTCCACTTTTGTGGAGGAAGAACAATAACTTGAAGGGATGATGCCTAGTCTTCTGTCCAAGGTGGGTGAGGAAATATATTTTATTGGACTAACTTCTGTTGGTGAGAGAGACAAGAT
Source organism: Mauremys reevesii (assembly GCF_016161935.1). Taxonomy (NCBI): domain Eukaryota; kingdom Metazoa; phylum Chordata; order Testudines; family Geoemydidae; genus Mauremys; species Mauremys reevesii. The sequence goes on from NC_052625.1 coordinate 91,379,113, forward strand.
TTCGAGCTTACATAGAGCTGAAGTGGAGCTCTATGAAAATCAGAGTCAACATAGTATATTGTGGCACAGTCTCTTTCAAATTAGCATGTGTAAGGCTGTGAGTCTGTCATGGAGGTCACGAATTCCGTGACTTTCCGTGACCTCCATGACTTCTTCAGCAGCAGGTGCAGTTGGCCTGGGGGCTGCCTGAGCAGCTCGGACAGCCCCTTGGCCAGCCACACCAGCCGGTGCTGGGGCAGGCTCGGGCCACCTGCCCCCTCCCCCAGCAGCAGCAGGAGTTTGGGTGTGGGAGGGGGCTCAGGGCTGGGGGTTGAGGCATGGGAGGGGGTGAGGGCTCTGGGTGGCACTTACCTCGGGGGGCTCCTCAGCAGGGCCGCCCAGAGGGGGGGCAAAAGGGGCAATTTGCCCCAGGCCCCGAACCCCACAGGGGCCCCCAGCAGAGTTTTTCGGGGCCCCTGGAGCGGGGTCCCTCACTCACTCCGGGGGGCCCAGAAAACTCTTGCGGGGCCGGGCACAGGAGCTTCTTCGCTCCCGGTCTTCGCCGGCGGGGGGGTCCTTCCGCTCCGGGGCGGAAGGACCCCCCCCACTGGCGAATTACCACCGAAGACGGAGCGGGACCCGCCGCCGAAGTTCAGCCCGGTCTTCGGCGGTAATTTGGCGGCGGGGGGGGGGCCCTTCCATTCCGGGACCCGCCGCCTAAGTGCCCCGCAGACCTGCGGTGGAGCCCCACCCCCCCGCCGCCGCCGAATTACCGCCGAAGACCGGGCTGCGCTTCGGCGGCGGGTCCCGCTTTGGCGGCAATTCGGCGGCGGGGGGGGGGGCCCGCCGCGGGTCTTCCAGGCACTTCGGCGGCGGGTCCCGGAACGGAAGGGCCCCCCGACGCCGAAGACCCCGGGCCCCTGGAATCCTCTGGGCGGCCCTGCTCCTCAGAAGTGGTGACATCCCAGTGCTTGGGGAGGAGGCAGTGTGGTCATGCCTCTGCCTAGTAGCTGAGGGATGTTGCTACTTCCCAGACCCCCCAGCCCAGCACCCTTGGCACCCCCTGGGGCCATGCCCCCACCACTCACGGCATCCCCTGGGGCTGCTTGCCCCAAAGCATCCACGGTGCCCCCCAAGCTGCCCCACTCTGAGTACCTGTGGCACCCCTGGGCCAGCTCCCTCCCCAGGATTTAGTCGGGGTAGATAGTACACGTCATGGACTGGTCACAGGCCATGAATTTTTGTTTACTGCCCATGACCTGTCTATGACTTTTAATAAAAATACCCATGACTAAAATGTAGCCTTAGTCATGTGTAATAACCAGAAGGCCTCCCAGGGTAATGAGTCTCTGATATGCAGACAAACTCAGGTCTGCATGCTCAGAGTCTGTAGGAACCATCTTGTTATGTAACTTTTAAAGACGATTCTAGTTTAAACTTAATATCCCTGGAGTCACTCTGGGTTCCTGAGGTACAGGGCTGCAGCACACCCACAAGGAAGATATTCTCAACTGCCTGACCGTGTTAGAAAGCACAACAGTTAGTGTTCAAGCTGCACAAAAAAGTCATTGACAGCAAACCTCCCCGCCCAGTGAAAAGAGAGAATGGCAGTTTTGTTACTTCAAACCCATGAATCATAGATAAAATCTGTCCTCTAACCCATTTGGGAGTTATTGTGAAACTCTACTAATGATGTGCTTAGTGAATATTTCCCATAAACATATTTTCTTTACTGTTAAATTAATTATTCCTTTAAAAAGATCTTAATATGGTCAGTGATGGATATACTGCAGTCCTCTAGGGATTTTCGCCAGTGAAGCTAATGATTTAAAACATCTTCTAAGGCGAGCCTGTGGAGTTCTGAAGTCTGGCATTTAAGTTCCAAGCCTAGCTTGTAGACAATGCCTACAGATCTCTTAACTCACTGTTGCTGATAGGCCATTTGTCTACATGTCCAACGCTAAAAAGTACACTTTTGAAACCATTCAGTGTGATGAGATATAGTCCATGGCCATATGTAATGCCATAACACTATGACAATGTATACTTAACCACATCAGTCCTTTCACCTCCATCTCGGGCCACAAGGGAATTCTGATTCCATCAGGTATCCTCCCTTTTGCAAACGGTGAACTCATAGTCAATACAGATTCTGCTTCCCCTAGTTTAAATTTTGGCCATCCCTTCCCTCCTGTGGAGAAACTCTTGGGAGGAGGGCAAATCCGTGGGTTTAAATTCAGAGCTCCTGTTAGATCCTCCCTTTGGGCAGGAGGGGTTTGGGACCCAGTGGACCAGCCAGAGGAAGCAGCAGCAGCTCGCCAAAACCCTGATGCCTCCATGTGATTTGCCAGGTCTCCTGGACCTTCATTCCCTCAAATGATGGTACAGGAGTACTGGCAAACCACGTGCAGGTTCAGTGTGTAAGTTCATGCTGCAAGAAGCAGTACAAGCTTTCATGCAGCTATCCATATATGATGGACTAGGAGAGGAGCATGAACAGCGGTGTCATTGCACAGTAGTGCTGATACTGCTCACTTAAAACTGCAGTATGCTTGAATAACACTCCCATGCCTTAGTACTTTCTCCTCCCCCTACAATCGGTATGCCCTCTAAAATTCAGTGCAGACCTTAGCAAGCAGAATAGGCATGGAGGGGCTATTGTGCTGTGCACACTATGTTTAATAACATAGCATTACAGTAGCAATCAAAGGCTCAAATCAGGATTAGGGTATCCTTGTGCTAGGCTTCCTACAAATACACAGAAAGACACAATCTCTACTCTGCAACACAATTTAATGCCCCTTTGCCACGTTGTTCCTACTCCTTTGCTCTGAACCACAAGGTCTGTAATTAGGGCTGACCAAGAAAAACATCATTACAAGAAATATGACCAAAAAACAAAATGAGAAACAACTTTGTTAGGGAATCTTATTAACCAGCTCCCTCCCTCCCCCCTGCCACTAAGTACTTAGAACCCACTCCCTTGTTCAACCTTTATTTTTTAGGACTGAGATAAATATCAGCTCCACAATGAGACTAATGGACACATCCTCCACATGGGGTATGTCAGAAGACAGACCACTGCACAATACTGTCTGAGTATAAGCCATTATGAAGCCATTACGATGGCCCCTAATGATTTAAGATGTCTAGTATAGTTCTTTAAGATATGGGATGTTTAGTGGGAAGTTTACATTAGTCACTCAGCACTCCCACCTCTTATGACTTCTTGGAAATGTTCTAATATCAACCCGTGTCCTTTCAATAAAACTACTTCTTCCTTCTCAAGAGAAAAAAAAAAGTGAGACAGACAATCTGTTCGTGATGTTATACGGTAAAATTCTTCTAAATCAAACAGAATATATTCTAGCAGAATTGAAAGGACACTGGTTAAAGATCAAACAAAACTGGAGCAAACATATGGTAAGTACCTCAGAGTAATGCGGTGAGAGATATTTTCCATTGTGCTTGGCAATGTTGTGCATAATGTTTAATGCCTTTTCTCCTTTTTTGCGTGTCAGTAGCCAGCGTGGAGATTCAGGAACTGCCCTGTAAAAGCACATAGGGAGGCAAGGACTTTGCTTAATTGTGTCTTTAGAAAACCATGGGAATCATCGCCTGCATTAACACCTAATGCAGGGATTCTACAGCCTCTCAACAAGATAGAAATTCTACCCAGCTCCGCAGTCAACTTTCAGCTTGACTCTCAAAATACTTCATGCCATGGACAACCAGGAAGGTCCATGGAGCACAGCTTGAGAACTAGTAGATTGTTTACAGTTCACATGCAACATTCAGCCATTTATCTTTATCATTTTATTCAAATCGTTGTTAGGTCTTGCTCAACTTTCCTGAAAGTTTCCTAAGGCCCAGAAGCTGGGTGACATAAGGAATTGGTGACAGGACATGTAACTTTTTGCCTCTACATTGGAGGACCTAATCTAGCTCAGATCAAATGGTTGATTGACGGCCTGTGTGAAAGGAGTTGTTGACCTGGCCTAGTTATTAGCATTGCCCTGCAGTAGTAGCTGTGTTGGTCCCAGGATATTAGAGACACAGGTGGGTGAGCTAATATCTTTTATTGGAACAACTTCTCTTGGTGAGAGAGAGAAGCTTTTGAGCCACACAGAGCTCTTGGTCAGACCTCCAGATTTCTTCAGCTTATCTCTCACCAACAGAAGTTGGTCCAGTAAAAGATATGACCACACCCACCTTGTCTCCAGTGCTTAATTTATAATGAAAGAGGTGCTGGGACTCGAGTAATTATATGTTGGGGCTCGAGCAATTTTGTTTACTTTCAAAACTGATGTGGCAAGCCCAGAGGCTATGAACTGCCAAGCTTAGAGGTGCTGGAGCTCAGCCCTGGCACAAATTAAGCACTGCTTGTCTCTCAGTTAAGCATGGGATTGGGTGATGGTAGACTTTGGATTTAGTCCCAGCTCTGTCACTAGCTTGTTGTGAGAACTTCGACAAATCACTTACTGCCTCAGTTTCTCCAGCTGCAAAGGAGGATAGTTACTCAGCTTTGTAAAGTACTTTGAGAGTTTTAGATGAAAATCATTGTAACTCTGTAAGCACAAAGTTTTATTAAAACTCGCCACCAGGGTTTGCACTAAGTGGCACTTTGCTGACAGTCTCAGAGAGGAAAAGGAGTGAATGACATGGAGAATGAATTACCTTTTTACCCAGAGATGTAGTTCCCTTCAGGTCAGGGTTGAGGCACACAGCTGGGAAGAGAATGATGCGAATGAGCAGGTGATTCAGCAGTAGTGCATACTTCCCCACACTGCCCTAACTAAAGTACTTCAACCTTGACTTGGAGGACAACTCCTACAAGAGAGAAGGTAAAGTAGTTCACTCTCCATTCCTGTTCAACCCGGGGCCTTTCCCACTCCATTCAAATGAAATATTGCTTGTGGTCAAGCCAAACATACACGTTAATTAACATCTCTGTGAGGTTCTTGTTCCCCTGAAGTGTTTCCTGGCACTTGGAAAGTCCCCTGACCTTCCAATAATCTCTTTGTAGAATACTGTGTCAGGGAATCATAGTGCCACAGAGTCAGAGAGTAAATTAACAACAAAAATAACGTTTAAATCTTCTAATGGGTGTGGTTCTACCGACCACTGCTCTCTCCCCTCTTTTCATACGTGGTACATTGAACTCTGCAAGGTCAAATTCAGTCCTGGTGTACCTCTGTGTACTCAGTTTAATTACATCAGGGAACAATTTTGGGCTCAAAATGTTTGCTTGCTTTGTGAACACCTAGGGAAGAATTGAGTGAAATTCCTTGGCTACTACTGGGATAGTATTCAGTCACAAATAAATGTAATTAAACTTTCAAAAACATCAAAGAATCCTGTGGCACCTTATAGACTAACAGATGTTTTGCAGCATGAGCTTTCGTGGGTGAATACCCACTTCTTCGGATGCAAGGCTTGCATCCGAAGAAGTGGGTATTCACCCATGAAAGCTCATGCTGCAAAACATCTGTTAGTCTATAAGGTGCCACAGGATTCTTTGCTGCTTCTACAGAACCAGACTAACACGGCTACCCCTCTGATACTTTTCAAAAACATGTATATGAGATCCTCCAAAGAAGTTTAATTTGGAATCCAGGTCTACGAGGCCTCTACAAGGCAACCAGGGAACTTTGGAGGATGGACCCAGTGGTAACAGAAGTCCACCCATGAAAATATAGGCATATTGTGAGGGGCATTTTTGGTGGATTCTAGACCTATAAAACCTATTAGAAAATGTCAGAGTATGGCTCTTGTATAGTTTGACTAATCAGAAAGGCATTTTGTCAGGCCACAAAGTTGTTGTTTTTTCACTTCATATTTTGTAACCAGGTCTTAATCTGAAATGCATCCAACAGTAATTTCTGGAAAGTTCAGGGAAACCCTCTTTTTAAGAATTTGCCAATATAGATCTGAACACAAAAGCATGAACCTACAGAGACCAAATGAACACAACGTTACCAGTAATACAGCAGGAAAAGAAAATTGGGGAGTGTTATGGCCAGCTGAATCCCCTGCCATGTGGGAATCAAGTAAGCAATCCCAGGAAGAATCATTATTCCAAGGGTGAAGAACATCTGTATCACAATTCCAACAATCCTTCGCTGATCTGAGCCAACTATTTCTGTCACTGAAGGGAGGGAAAAAACAAACAGAAATAAGCCCTATTCAAGTTAAAAACATTACATTTGCAATGTTGGCTCATGGTTATGCAAGGGGTTCTACCTTGGATTACAACTGAAGATTCCCTTTTTAAAAAAAAGTATGTGTAACCCATGTGCCTAATAGGGAGCTATTAGAGAGGAGAAAGGGGGAGGAATGAGTTGTCTGGGTCACTGTTGCTAGGCCAATGCACAGTTAGTATTCCATGTCCAGTCGTTTCTGGAATTGGGTGCTGCACTTTTGGTCATGCTCAATAGGCTCCCTGTAGCTGGACTCAGACTCCATTGAGGGCAAATAGTTAGGGCAGCTGCTTTATAAAAAGACACATGACCTACATGGGTTGGGAGAAGTTCAGATGCAGGAGCAGGCTGGCTGCCCCTAACTCTGAAGCATTCTGCAGCAGGCTAGTGTTATGGTTAACTCTCCAACACAGGGCAGCTCTGGCAGCGTTAGTTTCCCGCTCCCATTTCTTCTTTCTATGACTATCTTCTTTCATTTTAATTGTATACCTGGAATATTATTTGATTTTTAGCCAAACTGTTCTAGTTAAATTGTCTTAACCAGTATGGGTCACAATCTCTCTTCTTAGTTAAATGTGATGCTGGAGAAAGAGTCATCTGTATTTGGCTCTTCTTGGTTTGGTATTTTATTGTAACAGAGTTTTTCATGTATATACTTAATACTGATTGGTTGGTTAATTGGCTGACTAGCTGATTGAGTCATTCTACAGTTCAACAGAGAAGGAGAAAGAATCTTCGTGGGCTTCGGTTGGAGATTTCTGCAAGCAAGAGGTGTGAATATATTGTTGCAGTGCTTTTGACTCAGCAGACTGTTTTGAGTTCATGAGCAAAGACTCTGAGACTGAAGAGAACTCCAACTACAACTTTTGGAACTTTGAGTTACTTCTCACTGTGAGCTGTGAGTTTGTGGGGACTAACCTGTTAGATTTAATTGGTTTGGTTTTTTGTTTCTATTTATGTATAACTCTGAAAATAATATATGTGGATTATGAAGTAGCCCTGTTATGTAATAGAAAATAAGCTATTATTATTGTGTTTCTTTATCATAAGAGTTTATAAAGTTGGTACTTAAGAATTAAGTTAATTACTTTTGCTCTTTTTTTTAACTTGATTGTGGGGAGGTTGACCCTGCGCAGATGCAGAGGAATTTGTATCACTGCTGACTGAGAGTTCCTTAACATCAAGGCTCAGAGACTCGATCCATATACATTGAACTTCCAAAATCTTATCCCAGCAAAAACTGGGTTCAGTGTAAAATCTAAGATTCTTTGGGGGCAGCCTCTTCTTGGATTGTTCCAAAGTACTGTGTTAACAATTTGAAGGGTATATCTGCTCCAGAATATTACAGGAACCAACCTCCAAGTATACTGAAGTCAATGTTTTGGTATAAAGTATATGTTCCCTATAGATCGATATATAAGGCATAAAAGCAGCAAAGAGTCCTGTGGCACCTTATAGACTAACAGACGTATTGGAGCATGAGCTTTCATGGTTGAATACCCATTTCGTCGAATGCATAGTAACTTAGGCCAATGATCAGCCTTAAACATACCTGCTAGTAAAGCAAAGGGATAAATAAATCACACTGACCAAGGTGTGGTCAATACTAGAAAATTAGGATAAGCATAACTACGTCATTCAGGGAAAAATCAACACCATTAACTGGCATAGTTAAGCCGCCTAAGACATCAATGGAAAAAATTTTCCATTGACCTAGCTACCACCTCTCAGGAGGTGGATTACTTACGCAGATGGGAGAACCTCTCCCATCTGCGTAGGTAGTGTCTACACTGAAGCACTACAGAGGTGCAACTGCAGTGTAGACAAGCCCTTAGGCTGTTAAGTACCTACGTCACTTTTGAAAAAGGGACTTTGCATTTCAAGGCTATATGTACACTACAGAGTTAAGTTGACTTAATTTATGTCGATGCTCATAAACCACTGTAATTACATCACTTGTGCATGTTCACACAAAGCTCCTTGTGTTGGTGGAGTGCATCCACAGTTGGTGCTCCAGCATCAACAGAGAAAGAAGTGCACCATGGGCCACTATCCCACTGTGCAACTCACCACCTTCTGCTGCTCAGAGTTCTGGGAATGGATCACAGTGCATCATGGGTGCAGGCTCACCATCCCATGATGCAGTTTTCTCCATCCCATCATTCCATGAGTTTCCAACTACTTTTCAACTGCCTCTGTAAACTGTGTGCCTGCCATCTCTTCCTGATAGTATGAATCATGCACTGCTCTCCACTCTTGTTATGAGCACAACACAGCCGATCCTGCAGTATTTCATGACCTGCACATCTGAAAATGAATCAGCGGTGTCTGTCCTGCTCTGTGCCATGGAAAGAAACAATTCAAGATTGATGTTAGAATTCACAAAGGAGCTGCACACAGTGGAGCATCGCTATTGGGTTTGGGAAACAAGCACTGAGTGGTGGGATCGCATTGTTATGCAGCTCTGGGATGATGAGCAGTGGCTGCAGAACTTTCAGATGTGCAAAGCCACCTTCCTGGAACTGTGTGGAACTTGCCCCTGCCCTGTAGTGCAAGAACACCAAAATGAGAGCTGCCCACATGGTGGAAAAGCAAGTAGCAATCACTGTGTGGAAGCTGGCAATTCCGACTGCTATTGGTCAGTCGCAAATCAGTTTGGAGTTAGGAAGTCCACCGTAGGGGTTGTGATTATGCAAGTGTACAGGGCCATTAATTATCTCCTGTTCCGAAGGACTGCGACTCAATGTATGGGAAATAATGGATGGCTTTGCAACAATGGGATTCCCTAACTGCGGTGGGGCAATAGATGGCAAGCATATCCCACTTTTGGCCCCAGACCATCTTGCAACAGATTACATCAACAGAAAGGGCTATTTCTCTATGGTATTGCAGGTGCTGGTGGATCACTGGGGTTGTTTCACTGACATAATTGTGGGGTTGTCCGGGAAGGTGCACACATCTTCAGGAACACTGGCCTGTATAGAGAGCTGCTTGCAGGGACTTTCTTTCCACACCAAAATATTCCAAGAGGGGATGTGGAAATGCCAATAGTGATCCCAGGAGACTCTGCCTGCCCCTTACTCCCGTGGCTCATGAAGCCTTACACCGGAAACCTTGACAGCAGCAAGGAGTGCTTCAACAACAGGCTCAGCGGGTGCAGAATGTCCATTGAATGTGCATTTGGTAGATTAAATGGTCGCTGGTGCTGCCTTTTTGGCAGGTTAGACCTCAATGAGGAAAATATTCCTATGGTCATAGCAGCCTGCTGTACTCTGCATAACATTTGTGAAGCTAAGGGGGAAAAATTTCTCTGGGATGGAGCATTGAGGTGGATCACTTGGCGGCTGATTTTGAGCAGCCAGATATCAGAGTTATTAGAGGGGCTCTGGGTGGGCTATTTGCATCAGGGTTATGTTATGTTCCAGCAATGATCTATCTCCATTGGTTCCTTTCACCTCAGATCATTGGTGAACAACTGTGCAGTTCTCACCTGGCTTCACATTCAGGTAGTCTGTCCACCAACATCCATTCCCTCAATCTCCCCACCCAAAAAAGGGGAAAAGTACATTTCTTACCAATAACATAAGCTGTCATCCAGGTTCCCTTTCCAAATACACCTTGTAGGAAGCGAAAGATCAAAAATATGGAAAAATTTGGTGCAAATGCCACAACGAGGCCACATAACCCTACCCCGAGGCAGGAGTAAAGGTAAATATGGATTCTGCCATATCTGCCAAAAAAAAAAAAAGAGAGAGCGAAAATGTTGAAAGATGACTAACATTTTCCTTCTTGACTTAGGAGAACGTTTCAATTCCAGCCACAAACTAAGTCTTGTCTTGATGCTATCAGTCTTGTAAGGTTTCCCATCACTAGGCCTTACGATGATGGCTATCTGAGTCTTTCTTGTACTGGCTCCTAGGAAGTGGAACTCTCTCCTCCTGGATACTAATCTCAGCCTCTCTGTCTCCACTTTTAAAGCGGTGATGGAAAATGTTTAGGCCCAGTTTTTGGAAAACAGTTTCTAATTTTGCATGGTGCACTTAAATTATAGAAATTAGAATGCTCCTATTGAAATAAATGGGACTTTTGCTATTGACTTCAACATGTGCATGATTATTCCCTTAAACTGCCTATTTTAAGTACAGTCACACCCTGTGTAGGAAATGTCTTACCCTTTACTAGAATGCCAAATGAAGCAGCATCATAAATATTCTGTTTAGAGCTTATAATGTCTATCTTCCAGTATTTTAATTTTGTATTCATTAGTATTGAATTTTAAACATTTTATCCCAACAATATTAATGGATAAGCCAACCCTAACTACAGGCCCAAACTAGAGTTAGTTTTTAAAAAAGTCATTTTTTTAAAATAAAAAATAGTTTTGATCAAAATAAAAAACGTTCTTTTTGCTCAAAATTTCCTGTGTTTTTTTTTATTGGCCAAAACCCAACCAACACACACCCTTCCCCCCCCAAACCCCAGAAACCAAAAAATTAATTTTTTTAACAAAAGCAATTTCTGAATATTTTTTCAGGTTTGTTTTTGGGTGGGGGGAGTTGTTGTTGGGGAGAGGACAAAAAACAAACTAATAAGAAATTTTGAACAAAATGACAAAAAAAATCCTAAGAAAAATAAGTGGAATTTTTCTATCAGCTCTAGGTAAAACCCTTTTGAACTTTGTGGTAAAAGAGACATTTACAGATCCAAATGTTGTGGCTAAGGTGTAATTCTATAATAATATAAATTATTTCTATTATCATTTCACCCAAGTCTGTCAAGGCACTTTACAAGCATCATGATTCTCTCCGATTTGATCATGAGGTAACTAGTTTATAGTTGCTGCCCTGAAATGTTGTCTTCATCCAGTGTTAACCTTGCTTTAAATCCGTTTATTTTGAATGCAGCTAAGCGAATACTTTCAACCAATGATTTATTGGCTCACTCTCTCTCTCCCTCTTTCTGTTTGCGAATTGTCTGTGTAAAGATTACAATTTTTTTCTTCAGTTGATTCTTTAAAAAAAATTATTCACTTAAGAATGTTTGCAAATAATCCTTGCTCTCTACCATATTTGAGAGCTTTGTTGTGTCACTTCGGTATGCAAAAGTTGTACTGTTTGCTTTTGATTGGACACGTAGGTCACATGGTAAGTTTGTCCCCTACTGGATGACCATAATTCTCAGTACAATGAAGTTTTTATTGTAAATGTTTTTGTTTAGGAGTTCAAAGTGCTTTATCTGAGAATATTCCCTATGTGCTCTGCCTAACAAAGTCACCTACTAGGATATTCATGGATAGCAAACAGAAAAGGAGCACAAACAGCAAAGGTTAATATATTTTTCAAATCAAAGAAGTATTCATCTACAGTGAAATTCACCCCTGTACTTTGGGCTGGCATTAGGACTCCACTCCATTTAATTCTGACTTAATTCTTTAAAATAAGGCTTCCTTCTCCTATCTTGAAGGGAAAGTTGGACTTAAGTAGCGCTTAGCTCTGGCGTTGGTCCTGTTTACAGGACTGGATTTCACCCACACATTTTTTGCAGTATTCAATCAGCTCTAAAAATGTTGAAGACCAATCGTAACCATGACCTTGGTGGTCAACATATGGGTATGTATGCCTTATGTGTGAACTGAGAGGGTTGTAGCACTGAGTTTCTTCTTCCTCTCTCAAAGGAGCTGCTTTCTTCATCAATGGCCTTATGCCCCCCTCTGAAATTGCCAACCCCAAAACTCTCTATGAATGCTTGCTTTTCATTTCTGTGTTCCTCTGTACTTCCTGAGTCCAAATGTGAACAGAAATTATGAAATACCACAAGAAGGGCTCTTTTCATGCTATTTTAAGTCCTAACAGGACCAGGACGTACTAGAAATCTCACGAAGTTTCCAGACCAATTTTACAGACTCAGGAAGTTAAGTTTATGTGAGCTGGGACCTGCTTATTGGAATAGAACTCAACCTCCAAACTTTGAATGGTTGCATACGGTGATTACAGTGCAAGATGTTTCTGCCTCTGTAAGGTAGACTTGCATTAACACCATACTGTACCTGTCTGCAGCATAGCCTAGAGTGAATGCTCCTGTCAGAAACCCCAGATTGAGAACAGCTTGTGTTAGATCTAGCATCCAGGAATTGTCACACACAAGGTTATACTGTGGGAACAAACAAGAGATATATTAATATTCACCCACAGAGATGTAATATTTTTCCTCAAAGCAAAACATTTTAGCAATTGTGTTGCTCCAGGACAAAAAAATGCCTGAGCAAAAACCTGATCACTAAGTGTTTGAGAAACCACTTTCAAGCTTGTTTGTTTTTCACCACCTCATCCATTACCATCCCATCTCAAATATCCCTTTTTAATAAAAATTTATTAAGACGATGCTAATGCAGGCTGCTCCAATAACGTTTGAATTCCATAGACTTCCTGTATCCCTAGCAGTCTGGTTCCAGATCTAGCACAGAGACTTTTTTCTTAGTGCCTCCTAGGCAAAAGTAGAGCTACTTGACCTGTGAGGGTGCAGAAAACAAATGTCAAACCAATTTGTGACATGTTGAAAATATTTTTCTTGCTGTAGCTTTCTCAGACCCTTCAATTCTTTATATTGCAGCAGCTATTACAGGATGATAAAATGCTGCTAGTGCATTCATCTGAAGAATTCATGGGGGGAGGAGGGAGGAAAGGAAATAGAACAGAAACAAAAATAAAACCAAATTAAAAATTCATTTGTTGTGTGGATAGTATTTTGTTGGCAATTACTTTACAGGATCGTGGAGCACAATTACATGCCAACCTAGCTAAGTAAGTCCTGCAGACCTTATTGGAGTCAGGAGTTTTTGATCTCAGACTGGAATGTCCTTATCAACAATGATGACTTAGGCAAAAGCGAAGTTAAGAATAAACTGATGTAATATTCTCTGCAGTTTTAGCCATTTATTAAATAGCACTCTAGAAATAGTTTCCAAGGATGAGCTGTAATAAATAATATTAATAATAATATTTTACAGCTGAGTTAACTGAGGTACAGAGCATTTGCAATGCATTTAGTATTTCAAGTTCACACTCATAATAATGTATATCAGATGAAGGTGCTCAAATACTGCAGTGATGGGGGTGAGGCATAGAAGTACTTAGATACAATGAAGACATCTTCTATTTCACATTGGCCAAGATTTTTAAAAGTAATAGTCTAAAGATAAGCTTTAAAATCCATATTTAGGCACCTAAATAAGTGGTCCAATTTTTTTAAGTGCTTATGTCCCACTGCATACAGTTTTTTCAAGAACATGGTGAGAGATTTCAGGAGGAATGTTTGAAACCACCCACACAGGCAAACACAGCCTATTTGGTTTTTAAAACTAGCTAATTGAGTAGAAAATACGGAGCCAGCTGATCTTCTGTAGGTGGAAGAAAAGCAAGGATGGCACCAGTAAGCCTCTTCCCTTTCTCCACCAGACCCTGTGGAAGTCACTCTACCAGTCACTGGGAAATGGATCTCTACCTGATATCTTGGAACATAACCAGCCAGAGGGGCGAGATGGAGTCAGGGAGCAGTCACCCTCTGTGGTACACTCTTCTGGAAATATATTGGAAACAACTGCCGGAAAGAATCTGGACCAATAGTCCCCGAAACTTAAAGTTGTTTAATGAGAATTATGGTTGCTCAGCACCATGTAAGGTCAAGGTCTTAAAGAGAGAGACCAAGCTAGCAAATGAACAAAGGAGCTCAGTGTTGGACCTCAGTAAAGAGCCCCTCACCAAGGAGACCAACGCAACGAAGGCCTATTTAGGATTTTACAACCTTGCTTGCTCTTAAAGCAGAAAGTCCTGACAGAAGACTTCTGTCCACAAGCCCTGCAATCAAAGAAGTAAAATAGGCAGAAAAAGTAAAAAAGTTAGTCTCATCAGAGCTAATAATGGATTATTGTGAGCACAGAATGAAAAGGATTTAAAATGAAATACTTTTAAAATAAACATATCATGAAAGGATAATGTTTTTGATCTCAAATCCTTAACAGAATTTACAGGCAGACTTAAGTTACACATAAATACATTTTAAAACTAATTAATTTTAAATCACTTCCTTTAATTCCACTGTCCGAATTCAGCGTTCAGGACCTCATTTTTCTAACACTGAAATTGGCATCAGGCTTATTGCTCAGGTCTCAACTCTCCCAGGAGAAACAAGGATACCTGAACACTTCAAATCAAAGCAAATTCACCTTTCACATATATGCGTTTGTAGTGCCACTTTTGAAACCCAGAGTTGGATTCCAATCTCATTCACTTAGCTGTAAATAAGGAACAGGGGCCACTGAAGTCAATGGAATTACACTGGCACAAAACTGCATAGTTGAGATGAGAACCAGGTCCATAGCCTATAAATTTGAGCCCACAGATGTCTAAGTATCCTGCTTTGACTCATGAATCATTGGCATGGACAGAATTATAAGTGCAGATGTAGAGACCTAATTGAAAATGTGAGCCATACTTTTCAAGCCTATTCTGCTAGGGCAAAATTTCTCTCATTGCGGAGCCTCCACACACCTAAGCTCCAAAGACACCCTTTCAGTCCCATGCTTTAGCAGTTTGGAGGCCGTTGTCTTGTGGTGCCTTTTGGTATTAAAGACACTGTGTGGGTTTTCCAAAAGCACATCATAAGTAACTTAGGGTCATAAGTTGCAGTGAAAGTCAACAGTCCCTTAGGTGCTTTGGAAAAATCCGACCCATTATTATTAATATTTTGATAATACTCAGAGAGGCCCCAGTCAGGACCAAAGCCCTCCTGTGCTAGATGTTTTACAAACACAGGCCCCAGTACTGCAAGCTGTTCTGCGCTAGCGGACCCCTGCACTCCTGCATGGAGCGCCGTTGACTTCCGTCATGGAACAGCTTGAAGGATTGGTCTGTAGAGATAGATGGGCTCCTTGCCTTGGAAAGTTAATACGCTTGATCCTTTTAAAAGTATATATTTATTTTTAAATAAGTTAATCCAAATGTAAGATAAACAGAGAAAAAGTGAACAACCTGACATGAAGGGCCAGGCAGAGAGAGTGCACCAAAGAGACAAGGGAAAATATGCTTCCTTTACAATACCCTTGTACCTCAACATACATTTGCAGCTGACAGTTGAAATAAACTCTTGCCTTAAAATATCAGTCAACTACTTTAAATCACTTGTGTTTTCTATGAAACAAGAGACAATGGATAACAGTAAGGCACTGTGAGTACTTTCAAAAGGATTTATAGTGTAAAATGCTTAAGTAAATTAACTGATACCTTATAAAAGTCAATCCTAAGTTTTGCTCGGATCCATATATTTAAATATTCTTGCCGGAGCTAAGAATTCTTGGCTCTGTTTTTTGTTATTTTTTGTCTGTGCAGTTCTACTTAAATGCTCTTTATATAAACAGTGTTGTTATAGCCGCATTAGTCCCAGGATATATAGAAAAACAAGGTGGGTAATATCTTATATTGAACCAACCATAGGTGCTGGAACTAGGAGAACTGGGGGTGCCGCACCCTGGCTCAAAGAGGTTTCCATCACATACAGGTTTTGCAGTTTGGTCCAATGGCTCTCAGCAGCCCCACTATACAAATTGTTCCAGCATCACTGGGAGCAATTTCTATTGGCGAGAGAAACAAGCTTTTGAGCTTCCACAGAGCTCTTCTTCATCTTTTTCATTAACAGAGTTAACCTTTAACATAGAAGTGTTTATAGAGCAAAGGATTGTTTGAGTTCTACAGCCCGTCACTCCCAGACCACCCTTGGCTTGGTTTGGTAGTGTCCAGAGGTAAAAGTGGGCTGGTACAGGCCAGTACGGCATACTGGTAAGAAGTGGCCACCAGTACCGACCCGTACACAGTGGACGTTAAAGGACTGCTGCGGCAGCGCTTTAATGTCGCTGCCCCTCCACCCCCCACGCTCCCCGAGCAGCTATGGGGGGGGGCAAAAGGGGCAGCTGCCCTGGGGTCTGGAGATTTAAAAGGGGCTGGGGCTCCCGGCCACCGCCGCTGATACCGCTGCAGCGGCCGGAGCGCAGGGCGGCGTGGGCCAGGCTGCACGGAAGGGCTGGCTGGGGGAGGCTGACCCTCAGCCCCATCCCTTCCACCTGAGACCCCGCACCGGTAAGACTTTTAAGTTACTTTCACCCCTGGTAATGTCTGAAAGTTACCACCATCTGAAAGCTGTTTGGTGGCCTGGATGAAAAGAATTGGTGATTTCAGTCTAGTTCTTAAAAGAGAATCAACCCCATTTCAGAACATTCACTAGCAACTAGCACCCTGGTTGGCAGCCTCAACAAAAAGGCGTGGATTTAATGTGAATGTGAAGGTTTAAGGTAATGTAAACGTGTAATGTAAATGTCTAGAAAACATGGCCTATGAGGAAAGATTGGAAAAAACTGGATTTGTTTAATCTGGAGAAGAGAAGACTGAGAGGGGACATGAGAACAGTTTTCAAGTACATAAAAGGTGTTACAAGGTGGAGGGTGAAAAATTGTTCTTATCCTCTGAGGACAGGACAAGAAGCAATGGGCTTAAATTGCAGCAAGAGAGGCTTAGGTTGGACATTAGAAAAAACTTTCTGTCAGGATAGTTAAGCACTGGAACAAATTGCATAGGGAGATTGTGGTATCTTTGTCAGAGGTTTTTAAGAATAGGTTAGACAAAAACCTGTCAGGAATGGTCTGTCTTAGTTCTCCTTTGAGTGCAGGGGACTGGACTAGATGACCTATGACTGGAACCCCAACCACCCTCTCAGTGATTCTAGCAGTGATCCCATGCAGAAATGTGCAGAAGTGTACCAGGCTGTATCTGTTCTGTAGCTATAAAGACCTAAGGTCCAGACTGAACCATTGCTAACACTGGTGAGCAGTTACTTACCTATGTAGTCCCAAGAAAGTCACTAAAATGATTTGTGTGAATAACTGTTCACAAATTGTGCTCACAGTCATTGAAAGGAATGCTTTGCTCTTTGTGCCTGGGAAAAGAAAATATAGGCTTCAGAATGGAAGGGGTCACAAACCTCCCTCTCAATCTTCTGCTTAGTGTCCAGGGTCAGTAATGTAGAGAATCCAAAAATCCAGAGCCCTTTCTGCCTGGGCCTCATGTGTCTTGCGTCATCTTTCATTGTTTCTTATTAACCTTTCCAACTTGGCAGCCCTGTGAAATCAGAGCTGTATAGTGCGTCTGCTGAAAATAAACTATAAAAGATTTCTGAGAGGTCACACAAGGGGTGGTCTAAACCAAAAACCTCAGGTCTGAGCATCTCACAAACACTGGGCAAGTTTGGATCTAGATTCACATCTAATTCTGAGGATTTGCCTTTCTATCTCTCAGCCACTATGCTCCCTTTCTCCCCAAAATTTGGACAAGTTCAGGCCCAGACCAGAACTTTGCCCCTCTATTCTGAGTCTAATTCAAATGGAAGACCTAACATCCGGATGAGGTTAAGTAGGTAAGTTTTAATTTCAGGCTCAGCTCCTCAGCATCCATTGATGTGTGTGTCAGAAACCACTTGTACACACACACAATAATGCACTGCTTAAGGCTGGGATGTCCACATTTTACAACACTGAGGGCTGCACTGACAACTTGTGGGCTACACACTTCATTTGTTAACACAGTTTCCATACAGTACGTAACAAAATGCACATTTTCACACTATATGCTTGAACTATATTCTTCCTCAATTTAATATGGTAGATGAATTCATAACCAGTACCAATCTGAACGCCTCTGCTCTCACCTCCAGTGACATGTGCAGAGACCAGTCACTGCGAGCAGTCGAGGTAGGAGCTTAGGAGAGAAGAAACCACCTACTTCAGGACAGTGCCATGACTCTCACCTGCACTGGGTTATAAATAAAGGAATGAAGAGGGGAAAGCTGATGTCAATACTTCCCCCACCAAGTCCTTTGGAGCTGCCGGATTGTAGGGGATGAAAGTATCCCCTGGTGAGGAGCCAGATGCCTGGAAGGTGCTAAATGCTCTCACCACCCATTGAACAAACAGACATTCAGACCAAACTCCAATGATTTTTTTTTAAACTGTGGTGCAATTATTTGGGACCATTTTAGTTTACTTTGCCAATTTTACTTAGCCAAGAAAAGGGTATTAAATTATCTATCTCCCTAGAGAGAGGGAAGGAAATCCCCAACATGTCTAAGGATTTCACAGCTGAAATAACCTTTAAACAAAGGAGGAGGATGGGTCTGAAATGAGCACTGAGAAGGTCAAGGTCATGACTAATACCTGGCAAACAAAATGGTTATTACAGTGTCTCCCCTCACAGTATGTCTGTCAGAGAACAGATATTTTTTATCTCACTCAGATTGAGTTAGGGGATAGCAAGTACTCCACAATCTTTCTGTGTAGTTCAAGGACTGATGACAATGGGAGTTATAGGTATTCAGCAGCACCTCGCTTTTCCGTATAGAGGTGCAAGTGATTTGGGACCTGAGCCAAAGGCTACTGACGTTGACAGGGTCTTTCCATGGCTTCAATAAGCTTTGGATTGGGCCCCCCGTCTCTGTGATACAACTAAGGACAGTCTTCTGTTCTGGTACTGAGCGGGATACTGGAAAGCTCATACCTTAGTCCTTCAGCACCGTGTATACCTTTCCCTGTCTTCCCAGATTCAACCCTGCATTGCCTTACATGATAATAATTCATCAGAGGACCTGGAAGCATTGCACCTTTGGCCTGAGGATCTGAAAGCACTGTACAGTCAGTCACAACTAATCTTCACAAGAGACAGGTGAGATAAGTAAATATTTGATTTACAACTATTATTCATTAATTGACCAATACTAGGTGTTTTTCTATGCCTGTCTACAATGAATTGAAGGTCTCAGCCCAGTTCTGGCTGAACAAGTGTCCATTTGAAAAAACCACCAGCAAAACGGACATCCTACTTGGCAGTATTAATAGAAGACCAGTTTATTCTCTCAGTTCTGCAGGTGGTGCCTCCAGGGGAGGGCGGAAGTACATTGCTAGGGCAACCTGGGACAGCTCAGACTGCTGCTACCCAGTCTCTACTTGCTTTGGGGGTGTATCGATTCTCTCATACTCCAAAGCATTTTTCACCAGCACTTCACTGAAATCAAACTTCAAGCTGATTCAGCTCAGGAGTGGGTGGGGGGTAAACAGCCCCTTTTCTTTGTTTTATCAGAACAAGATGTGCTAAGAGACCTCCTCAGGGCAGATTTTCTACTCTACCTTGTTCAGAGGTGAGCACACCGGTGGAACTCCATAATGACAAAATAAAACGGCAGATCAGACTTCACTCTTAAGTTGCTGTGTCGCAAGAACCCGAGTAGTGGGGTTTGTTTGGTTTTGATTTTGTTTTTGTTTTTTGCCTGAATTTTCATACCTGCAAAATTTTCAGGGCCCAGCTTGAATCTCTTGTAGACCACCCAGAATGATACCAAGCTTTCTAATGTGAAATCAGCCTCCTTTCTTTTTTTAAACTTTTTCCTTTCTTATTACCACTGCTGCCTTCACACTGGCAAAATAAAGGAGAGATTTCTAAACTCATCCCAACTCTGTGCAAACATAGAAGAAAACAGCAGTTATCAAATCTTTGAAGTCAATGTCCCAGCTTCTCATCCAGTGTAAATTGGTGCAGCTTCTCTGAAATAAATGGGGCTGGGAAGATCTGCCCTACCTGAAGCACAATCATTTTTATATGGGGGAAACCTTACTGAGAATTTGTAGTGAACCCATCTCTTGGCACTAAATCAGTCCCTTGTCCACTCCTGCCACCCTCTCACTGCTCCTCAAACCCTACATGATAATATGAAAGAGTAGCACTGATTTCTTGGATTAACCCAGACGTACTAAACAAGGTAAGTGTAGGCTTTGGGGCTTTTCCGTAATGTTGAATTAATTCTTCTGGAGTAGTATAGAAAAAGGAACAGCTGTTTTCTCTCCACCAAAGCTTTGACTGTCATGTTAGTCACTGCTTTAAGATGCTGTAAAAGTTGTAAGGTAAACATTACTGAACTGGTTACAGATCTCTTTGAAAATATTGTCCTGGTTTTTTGAGACAGCTGCCAAGTATCAGAGCATGATGATTTATTTGCAACAAGTGTAGTAGGATAATGTGTTCTGGTGATGATTTGTCCTTCTCAGACCTCACACTTGGGCAATGAATTGTTGCCAAGTCTCAAAATTACATAACTTTCGTCATAAGAAAGTGTTGCTGAGAGGCCACATTGGAATCAGTTCATTATGCTAAACATGTGCCAGAAAGGCTGCTATTCAGTATGGAACACACCAGCTTTGCTATTCGCAGTTGATGAATCCATAGATTACTGTCTCTGCTGGCATCTGAATCTGTAGATTTGTCTACAATCCATTAACATACCACTAGGCGTCATCATTGCCAAAAATGTTTGGCGAAAATTACCCACCCTTTGCAAAGCTTTATCAGTAGTTAGTGGAAATGATCTAGGCTCAGCTTTTTTTTTTTCTTTCCAATTTCTGGTCCACTGTATGGAGCTGCTGAATCACTGCACCTTCTTGCAGCTCTAGCCACATCCTCTTTTCAGCCTGCACCACCATTTGCGGAACTGCCTTTTAGTGACTCCACTCCCATTCCTAAGGAAATGCAATCTGGACCCCCGCATTATTTATGCTGATATCATCTGCCATAAATGGGGCATGAATTTAGGCCAAGATCTGTATCTCCTCTACGGTTCCCTTTCCCAGCAAAATCTGACAAGCCGTTTGATTCCAAACCTACTGCTGACCCAACTAGTTTCTTTTTCCAGGTTCATGAGGAGTAACAAAAGCTCAAGAAAAACAAGTGGAAACAATATTTGATTTTATTTTGGGGGTATTTCCCAAATACTTAATTTCACTGAGCTTTGAGTGTTCTCTTAAAAAGGGAAACTTAATTACATTTGTGGAATTGTTGTGAGGTTTTACAGATAAAGTCAAACTGATTTCAGTGCATTTGCTGCAATCTGCATCTTAAAATCATTTTGATCACTACTTTGTCTAGCTTTATTCCACCTCAGGATCAGGGAACTAAAGGGCTCTAGCTGCATTATGTACTGAGAGTTAATGGGTTTGCCTTTTGTAAGGCAACTCTGTCTGATTTTAGGTGCCTGCAAGGAAAAGCATGACCCAAAGCTGTAGAGTCCACAACCCATCCTGGTACAATATGCAAAACTTCAAACTGCAGTGGCAAAGAGAAAGGGGACTTGCTGTTGTACCTCCATAAGATACCAAGAATGTTTTATAAATGAATCTTAGGTTTTGCTGTTTCACCCATCATTAAGGCCTGAAGAAGGTAAATAGAGTTGCCAAGTGTTGTCCATAATGGATGTTATAGCGGATTCTTTTCTCCTTCTCCTCCTCCTCCTTAAAATACCTCATTGTGAAAGGACCCGCTTCCAGGCACCTACCCTAGATGTAATTTAATTAATCCAGCTACAATGGAATAGGCATCAGGCACTTCAGGTGCTGCTCATGTGCCAGCTCCGGAGTTCCCATCAAACCAAACAATTACTTTTACTTAGTGGTTACTGTAACTGAAGCTGCCTGTGGAACTATTTTGAAACAATTTAACAAATTAACTAGACATAAAATAATAGAAATTGACACCATATACAGGTGTTTCCCACGGAGAGAGCCAGACCCTTTTGCACCACCATAGCAGTGTGAAGGGATCAGAACAAAGATGAGAAGCCCGCCCTGCATATTTCATTAATTTAATAATTCCTCACAAATCAATCCCTCCAGTCCTCTGATCATTTTTCTCTCTCTGGTTATAAGGTGCTCAGAACTGAATGCAGCATTTCAGGTGTGATTGCATAAGAACCGGAGAGAGTGGAACTGTTACACCCCTGTTCTGTGGGGTGACATCTTTGCATAGCAGCCTGTGTTTGCATTTGTCTTTGAGCTACCGTATCACACTGCAAACTTGTGCCTAATTTGCTGTCTAATAACCCCCTGCAAATTTCTTTCATCATTGCTGCTTTTCAAGTCTCTCCCTCCCACGAACATCTGCTTTTCAGATTACTATGCTAAATCATCCTGTTGATTTAGTCTCCCTGGTCATGTTCTCGATAAACGTAATCAGATATGAAATAACACATGTTTAAACAGAGTACAAAAAGAAACAGTTCATTTGTATAAAAATGGAGGGTTTAGAAAGAGCAGGCACATTAGAAAAGGCGTAGCTGTTTCAATGGTCAAATTAGATAGGACACTATTATGTCTAACTTGATTTCTCATCTAAATTTTATGGAAGTCCTAATTTAGGATTAACTTGGTCTTCCCTTTCCAAGTGTGTTATATTTAACATGTTTACGTTGTGAATTGCCTGCTATGTCACTGCTTAGTAGATGAGTAAAGTTGATAATTAGGTATGTTGGAGCCAGATCCAAGCTACAGGGAATGGACTCTTGGGCCCTGATCCACAGCCCAGTGAAGTCAATGGAAGTCTTTCTACTGATCCCAGAACTCTTTGGATCAGGCCTTTGGAGTCTGAAAAGAGTCCTGTGAATGCTGCTACTTGGTATACCATATGGTCACCTGGGAAAGAAGGATATGCTCTCTAGCCTATTACTATTCTTATGTCCTTGTCTTTAGGCATTGTACAAGGGCCTGTTATTTTACAGAAGAATATTCAGAGGCTTAGGGGGTAGATTTTCTAAGGCATAAAGGACAATTAGGTGCCCAACTTCCAGTCATGTCCAATGGGAGTTGGATGCCTAACAGCCTTCATGCCTTTGAAAATCTCCTCATTAGTCAGTAAGAGCACTCTTGTCCAGTGGCCTTTCCTCCCCACACCTTATCTGAGCCATCCAACCTCCTTCTTATTATTTTTGGTAGAGGATTTGGCACGCAACAGTGGTGAAAATCAAAACCACACTTCTTATGTGGCTGGTTTTCAGCAGCTTGTTCATGTGCACCTGGAGCATTGCCGTAAGGTTCCCATTCACCATTCCACTGGTCACCTTCTTTTTCCCTGTAGCCCTGCTTTTCACTTACATGCGCGCTGCTGAACGCATAGGTGAATGTGGTACAGTCTGAAGATGTTTGCCAATGGAACTTTGAACTTCAGCTCCCACTACTTGCTTTGACGACCCACAAGTTTCATTTTCTCTATGCATTAGCTAGTGAGCAGGGAGGTTTTTTTTCTTGCTGCTGATGCAAAATCATAGTGGTTGCATCAGATACAGAATAATCTTTTACCTACTGCTGCTATAAATGGACTCTGAGTGAAGCTTTACATTGCTGGTTTTGCTCACCCACTTTCAACAATCATCAGGGTCAACAGCTGAAAAAGCATGGACAAAAAAGTAATCTCATCGCCCCCCATCCCACCCACCCCCACACACACCCAATTTTCATTTTAAAAATAATGTCAGTTAAATGGTACTGTTCATGAAAGATTCTGGACTGAAAGCTCTGGAGGCTGAATTTCTCTGTACATCTCCCGGACAAGTATGACATAGGCAGCAGTGCATGTTTCCCCTGCCAGTGAGATTCAGCCCTCACCTGGAATAGCCACTCCTAGGAATCTGAACATCTTTAAATTTTCCTTGCCCATTCAATCCATTGCTGAGACAGCAAACAAATCTACTCAGTGAAGGCTGTGATTAATGTTTTTTGAGGTGTGGATTCTTATCTGCCAGGGAGTAAATTATGACACTGACACATTGCAAACAGCTCGCACTCAGCAGCTTATTCTGGTTTTCAGTTATTGCTAACCTGAACCAGCTTTGATTCTATGACCTGAAGGTGGATGTTCTGTATCCAGTTACCAATCTCCAGGCCCGCTCATTTGCTTTAATTTAACATTTATTCAGGGCATACAGTGTTCTAGGCACTTTACGGAATGTGTTATGATGTCTTCCTGCCCTGAAGACGTCATAACCTAAGAAGAGACAAAGTAGAACAACTGATGACAGGACGGGCTGAGGGAAGGAGGATGAGACTATAAACTCTTTGGGTTAGGGACTGTCTCTTTGTACAGCACCTAGCACAAGGGGGTCCTGATCCAGGACTGGGGCACCATGGCACTATGGTAATATAAAGTGAGAAGCTTCAGGGAAGGAACTGTGGGGGCTTAGGGCTGCTGATGCCTCCACATTGCCACAGGAGGCTTAGGCTGGGCTTCCATGGGAAGATCCTGTGAGACTGGGTTTGGCAGAAAGTACCAACCACCAGGACTGGAGTGGCAGCTTCAGAAAGCCCTCTGTCTGGCTGATACCAGTATATAAACCAGGAAGCCATGAAAGGGAGCTCTCTGAGCAACAACATAGACTGCCTGCATGTCTCTGCTCCAGACCCTGCTTGTGAGAGATCCTAGACTCCAGCTTCTGATCCTGCCTGCCTCCTAACTCTCGGTTTGCCCTCTGACCTGTTGCGGACTCTGACCTTGCAGTACCTGAGTTAGTTTTCTTTCTGACGCATGACTCTCGCTTTTGTTCTCCGGCGTAGCTGGAACTCTGACCTCCCAGTATCTGACTTGGCCTGCCTACTGACACTTGACTCTTGGTTTGCCCTCTGGTCTATCCTGGATCTGACCTCCTGGTACCCGACCTGCCCTGACTCCTGCTCCAACCACTAGGTCTGACTTCCCAGGTCCTGGTCATCACATACAAATAAATAATAATGGGAAGATTGCAGGACCACGGGCACAGCAGTCAAATCATGTGGTGGTTTTGATACAGTATACAACACTTCATGAAGATTACATACCTAATTTATGTAAATGTATTTTAGTTATGGTGTTTCCGAGCACTACAGTTATCACCGTTATTTACATACACATGCACCTCTAGTGCTGAGTCTATGGATTAGAGTCACATTGTACTGCACCGACTACACGTCTATAATCAAGATCTAGCACAGCTTATTGGTTGTCCTTTTGCGGCCCAATAAAGAATAACTATTTGCCAACACATACCACAAAAGGAGTAATGGAGTGACTGCAGTTTTCCATTCTACAGGAAATAACTCTGGCATTTCAGATACCAGTGTGTGGTAACTCTTGGCAAAATCTGAATTTTTAATGACAACCAACGTAATTCTATTTTCTTATCGAGGCTCAGGACACACAGAAGTGGTTAGATACTAATTATTTATTACTAGTAAGTCTAGATGGTTACTCAGATAAATTATATAATGTCCATATAACTGGGCAGATCATGAGCTGGTATAAATCAGCAGCAGTCAATTGAGCAACATTAATTTATACCAGCCAAGGACCTGCCCTTAAATGACCACTAATGCCTCAGTTGCAATGACATTACTCTTTGTTTATTTTAGTCCAGCATTACAGCGGCAAGAAAGCAGTATCCCCATTTGAGTTCATCTGCTCCAGAGAGTCAATACTAAGGATCTTTCAGATTAGCTCACCCTGGTGTTGCTGCTTGAGAATACCCAATATCCTGATTCAGTTGGAAATTTCAGAGAAACTTTAATGGGACAAGAATAAAGTTTTCATAAAAAACAGCTATACTCCATATGTATTGCTCTAGCAATTGATTTTTATTTTGCAATCCTGCTCTGACAATGAAAACACTGATTGGAAAATTTTGATTTCCCTTACCTCACTGACGATCGTTGAGTGGGGTTGTTTGTATACCCAGCCATCCTGGCATGAAGTAAGCGGCACATTGCCCAAACTGCTATTAGTAAAGTGGGACAGTGGGTTGGCACAGCTCACAGAGGTGCTATTCCACTCTATGTCAAACCTCTCACACTGGCCACTGGAAAACCTGTTCACCAGGTTCAGAGCCGGCACAGTATAGTTTTGTTCCTCTTCAAGGGTCCAGCCACATCTCTCACTTAATTCAGCTGCACCAGGGATCCTGCACCGATAGTGCTCTGGTGCGTGCCCAAGAAATACCACTCCAACAAATAGAAAAGAAAAAGTTATGCCTGTCTGGCAAAGGAGGAAAAAGACCCTCTTTTGGAACCTTCCAAATTCCCCAGCTTCTTTTAAAACCTCATCAAAAGACGGCATTGTGTGCAGTAGGTTTTCAATTCGGAGGGATCCAAGAGATGGCAGAGTCAACAGCTTTCAAACTTTGTAACTAGTGCTAGTGCTTCCTGTAGCCGTATCTGTGTGGACTGTCTCTCTCTCTCTCTCCCTCTCCTCCCACACACACACACATAATCACAGTAGCATAAGCAGCTTTGGAACAGAGCAAAGTTCCACAGACCCACCCAGAGCGTTACAGTATGTCAAGAGGCATGAGGCTTACACACAGCAGTTTAGGAGAGCAATATAAAGTGGGTAAACATACGGTAAGAGAGAAGGGGGCGTGTGTTTCCTATCCAGAATGTTAAACAGATTATGTAATAAAAACAATTAACTCTTTAGGGACAGGCGTGCAGTAAACACCAGCTCTGTAGGCAATGGTGTACTGCAGTTGTCTTTACAAAGGGGTCCCAGAAAAATGCAGAGTGTTAAATAAAAACATAACCGAGAGGAAGCTGCTGCAAAAGTAGCAATGAGCGATGCTGTCAGCGTTCTGGGTGGCAGTGACAGAAATGTTCATAAAAAGCTATGAAGTTTCCTCTTCGGCACACAGGAGTTATTTCTGCAGCAATGGTCTAGTGCTCATCCAAAGTGCTATTGAGCCATCTGTGCAGCTTTTATTGGAACTGCTTTTTCCTTTCTATGTTACAATTACAGAAAGGTTGTCAGGTAGCGTATGCCCAAAATGTCGGAGCTTCTTTTCAAAATAGGTCTATCTGTGCTTTGACCTGTTTATGCAGGTTTTTATACGGCCTCATTCATCTTAGTATCTGAGCATCCCCTGCATTCTCCTTTCCCAGAGGAGCTATACATTTAGTTAGTTGATAAAGGGCCAGGAACTTGTGGGGGCCAGAGATCAAAGTGGGCTGGGTGGCACTTCCAGAGGGCAATGTAAGCCACAGAAAGGATGGGGTTTGCATTTAGAATTCTGAAAATGGTGAGATTTGTGGCCATTCTTATCTCTTTACAGGAATAAGTCGAGGTCCAGTTCCCAGGGCAGTTCTGTCTTTGGCAATTACCTGTTTCTTGCTGGTCATTGTTGAAGCAGCAAAGAATCCTGTGGCACCTTATAGACTAACAGACGTTTTGCAGCATGAGCTTTCGTGGGTGAATACCCACTTCTTCGGATGCAAGCAGTGGAAATTTCCAGGGGCAGGTGTATATATAAACAAGCAAGAAGCAAGCTAGAGATAACGAGGTTAGATCAATCAGGGAGGATGAGGCCCTGTTCCAGCAGCTGAGGTGTGAGCTGGTCATTGTTGTCATTGATGGAATGTTATGGTTGTGGAGATAGAAGCAATCTTTTAGTTAGCTAGGTCCAATCCCATGGAGGGCTTTGAATATCAGTACAGACAACTTGAAATGGTGCCCTGGGAGGAAGCACAGATCTGAGGTGATGTGCTCATGATGACTTGTGAGTTGCAAAATAATGAAACCGGGAGGGCATGAATGCAGGCTCACTGTGGGCAGGTCTGTGTCTGACGTGGTGTGGTGCAATCTTCTGGCCGGTTGCAGACAAAAGTGGGTGGGGTTTTTTTGCCATCAGAGTTATCTGTGAAGCCAATAAAACTAAAGAGTCCAAAAAAAAGAGGGCTTATCCCTGAAAATCTCAATGATCAGGGAGGAGAACTTTTCTCAGGTCAATCAGTGGCTGAGAGGGCCATGCTTAGCTGAATTCAACCCAAATTCCAAGCTTCTTATAATTTCACTCCTTTGTGATAAAATCTGCATTTAAAATATGACCACTCAAATATGAAATGAAAAAAGACTTAGTTTAGCAAAGCCCCACCAACTGTCAGATTTAAAAAAAAACAACCCTGAGGAATCTAAAAGACAAACATTTCTTCTAACCATCATCCCTTCTATCAGCTAGACTCTGTATCTGGAAGTTGTTACAGAACAGTGCTTGTGTTCGGTTGGCAAGCTCAGTTCCCATCCATGTGAACACAGCTCCCAACACATAATTTTGAGATGTCATCACTTGAGTCCCCCAGTTGTCCTGGTCAAGCCAAAAGTCGGACGGTAAAAACCAAGAAACATAGGCAGACTCTGTAACGGCACTAAACTAGAGCTGGGCATGTAACAGCTTTTTCAGTTGCCAGCAGTTTTGAAAAATAAATCATTTTGGGTCAAACAGAAACATTTATAGCAAATTAGAGAGCCAAAAAAATCGCTTGGGGTTGAATGAAACATTTCTTTTCACTAAATCGTTTTTGTTCTTAACTATCTTTTAAAAATAAAATTAAACGAAATTTGGAAACAGAATATCAAAACATTTCATTTGGAAAATATCAAACCAAAACATTTCGCTGAAAAATTTCACCCAGCCCTACACTAGACCCACCAATAAAGGGAGTTTGCCTCACTCCTGTACAGAGGGATGACCAGCAGTGTATTTTCTAAGAAGAGGCTTTGTGCTGTGAAATTTAGTAGCCATTTTGTCTCAGCTCATAATAACCAAGAATAATGGGAACAATAGGAACAGCAGCACCAATGGGTCAAATTACCATATGAGACAAATAGGCTTAATTTATATTACAATAATACTGCAGATAAAGGGGGCACCTGGAAATTAGACATATTGGGGCAGAGCTTCAGCTGGTGAAAATCACTGGAATTAAGAACATAAGACCAAAGGAATTGCCATACTGGATCAGACCAACAGTCCATCTAGTACAGTGTCCTGTCGCTGACAATGGGCAGCACCAGACACTTAAGAGGAGGGTGTAAGCACCTCACAGTAGTTAGATGTGGGGTAATTTCCTGAAGACATTATATTTCCTTCTGATCTTTGTTAGAAATTGGCTTATGGCCTGAAGCATGAGGTTTAATATCCCTTCTGTAGTGTACAGGAATAGGGTAACATCCCTTTAAATAGTTTGTGAGCCCACTAGTGGCCCTCACTGTCCTCTGTGTTCCACCAGAACTCTGCCAGAGCAGCAGTGTGTGTGTGTGTGTGTGTGTAGCCAGGTGGTCCAGGTTATATATGATTAGTAAACATGGCTATTTGGACCTCACCTTGCCCACATGGTTCCTTTATACTGCATATGTTGTATAGAGAGCACAAGACACATCACCTTCTAAAACCTTTGTTCCCATCAACTATGACAACTCTGGCTATTCTTGTTAACCTTATCCCTTTTTGATTCTTGCTAAGTTTTTGACTTTGACGACTTCAAGTTGCAATGAGTTTGGGGCTCTAGTCTAATCATGTGTTATCTGAAAAAATATTTCCTTTGATCAGTTTTAATTTGCCAACTTTTAATTGGTCAGCGGATCCAGCCCATTAACTCAAAAAGCCTTCTTGAATTGGAGCTATGTGGTGAGAGCAAAGGGAGAAAATGCAGGCTAGTGGTTGGGGTACAGGCCTGGGAGTCAAAACTCATGGGTCTGTCCTATTAATCACTCATTATGTCCTTGTCTATACTAGAGAAATTTACCATGTAAAGTGACATTTGTTTCCCCTCGAACAATTGTGAAACACCTCTCTTCCGCAAATGAAAGTGCTCCAGATTGGAACATCAGTTCTTCCAGCCTTCAACATTTTAGTGCCCTAGTGCAATCTCCCAGAATGCAGTGCCATGAACTGTTGGATAAGAACCTGGAGGACACTGTGGCTGAAAAGGTTTAGTGGTAGCGTGGACACAGGACAGACCTGCAGGTGTTCTTAACATGTTTCAGTGAGGATGCGCTGAACCATTTGTTCTTTACCTGGTTAAATATAGCCGGTTCAATACTCTAGTGTAGATGAGGCCCAAGTGACCACAATTCCTTAATATCTCTCTAGACTTCCATTTAGCCATCTAAAAATGACGTATTAATACTTGCTTACACCACTGGTGTTGTGAGGTTGAGTGTTGATAAAGGAATTTTAAATAATCAAATCACAGATGCAGGCAGTGTGCATTAGTATTATTCTAGAACTCCAGTGTTAGTTTGGATATCAAAGTTTCAAATTGACATTTGATTTCTGGGAGATTGTTTTGGAAGAATTTATTGGCTAGTAATGCTGGTGTTGAGAAGTGCATTTGCTGCTGGAACAGTCATCACTGTATAAAGTACAAAGCTGATCTAACTGGTCCGGAGAAAGAGGGAAATGCTCGCTGTGCCAAGTAAAGGAAGGGGACAGGGATGCAGCCAGAGGGGAAAATAAGGCCACTTGAACTAGCTTCATATAGTAATGGAGATGCATGTAGTCAAAGAGCCCCTCTCCAAAGACACAGCCAATGGGTAAATATAAGGTCTGGGTCCCTCTGCCAGTGGTTTAAGGACCGGACTGGGAATCAGGATCACTGGATTTTATTCCTAGCTCTGCCACTGACTAATTCAAACGGCTCAATCCAGGTGTGCCATGCTTTCCTTTCCCATCAAATAAAGCTGAGAGATGTTCAGCTGCAAAGTTCATACCTAGATTCAAAGTTTGGGAGGTGTACGGATCCACGGTTTTGATTTGGGCCACTTTCTAAAACCAGGGATAATAATCCTTCCCCACCGCTGGTGCTCAGAACTTCTAAAAAAGGGGTGAAGAAACAAAGCTCTGAAATATCATTTACAGCTCTGAAGAGCTCCAATTTAAAATCGGAAACATATGTGTTATTTTTGTTTAGGTGAAAGTGGGGGAAGAAAAGCACTGGCTAGAATGAATCAAAGGCTACAGCTACATTTGGAGCTAGAGGTGTGAGTCCCAGCTTTCATGGATATACTCACACTAGTGCACTAAAAACAATAGCATAGCAGTGGTGGCACGGGTAGGGTCAGCAGCTAACTGCCCCATGTATGTGCCCACGGGCTCCAGGCAGGTTGTACTCGGGGCAGCTACTCCATGCTACCATGGCTACACGCTACTATTTTTAGTGCGCTAGCTCACATGCATATGTCTACATGAACTGGGCATTGCCCCCCCGCCCCCAGCATAGACCTAGCCATAGCAACAGCAGGCACTAGGCAAGCTCCCTGGCACAACTCTGCTTTTCCAGTTCAACACTGAACCTGCCTCTTCTAATTCAGGCCTGGGATGCTGCTGTGTTTTTATAATGGAGATATCCCTATCTCCTAGAACTGGAAGGGACCTTGAAAGGTCATTGAGTCCAGCCCCCTGCTTTCACTAGCAGGACCAAGTACTGATTTTTGCCCCAGATCCCTAAGTGGCCCCCTCGAGGATTGAACACATAACCCTGGGTTTAGCAGACCAATGCTCAAACCACCAAGCTATCCATCCCTCCCTCCTAGTGTTGTGCTTGTGAGACCTCAAAACTTATTTTAAGTTGGGATTTGTTAGAGGTTTTGAACTGTATCCAGAACTGGAAGACTAATTCATGCCATGTCTGATGTCCCTGCAAAACTTATTTGCCTAATATGTATGAACAGAACGCTTCCCAGAACCAAAAAATCATGGCCATTTATAGTTACCGTATGTTTTCCAGCTCTCTGAAATTGTCTTAGGGCCGGTGCCAGTCCTGAGTCAAACCAGTATTTCGGGAAATTAATTGCATGTATGCAGCACAAACTGATGCTCTTTGAGGTCCAGAAGGACATAGAGGAGGTGAGAGATGAGAGAGAGAGATGGACAGACAAAAAATGGGCTGAGGTGTAAACAAAGTGAGAGAATAACTTGAAGACGTGGGTAAGGGAAATTAAAGGGTGAGGGGAAGGAGTGGTATGGCAGCAGTAGGAGGGGAGGAACAGTGACAGCAGCAGTGATGGAAGGGGGTATATTCAGAATTACAAATTAATTAATTACAAACATGAGTATTGCTGGGTTTGGAACTCTCTTTAGGAACCCAAATGTCACAGCCAGTTAAGAGGCAGGATGAAAACTATATTGTTCCAGCAAACTGTCTGTGGGAGCAATTCATGCAAAGATCAAATACAGTGTGCCATCTCATCCCACCATGCAGCTGATTACACAGATGATCAGTTTAGATTTACAACCATTCTTCTTTTATCCTGGACTTTTTGCAGCTCCATTGTTACATCCCAGCAAGATTATAATTGTCTGTACAGTCCAGCCTAGCACAAGGATGAGGGAGGGTTGCATTGTTCAGTTCCCAGAAGCCTATGGGCATCACCCAATCTGTATAATCATTTATATTGTGAAACTATCTGGCCGGAATAAATACAATTATCATTTAGATTGTAAATTCCTCCTGACCAAAACTGTGGGCCTGAGGCTCCATTGCTCTGTTCTCTGGGTTGCTATTTACACCTCTGCCAGAGATCTACTACTGATGTAAACAAATGGAGAATTCTGACTTGCCAGCACTTTGCACGTTTAAATGATAAGACAAGTTTCAGGCCCCTTGTTTGCTATAGGCCTGTTAAGCACCGAACTCACTTTCAATACTATATAAACAATAATAATAATAATAATAATACTAGTCCACATTTTCTGCATTAAAAGTGTTGCGTTAAAATATCATTTATGATTATTTGGTTCTCCTTTCAGTTTCTCTTGCTGCCACCAAAATATTTTAAACCCAGGAACATAACTGCAGCTCACCTTGACATGTTGCACTCACCTTGATGCTGGTCCTAGGGACACTAGACATTTACCAAGCATTTACCACTGAGGGTATGTGGAGTTATGATTGTTAATGCCAACAAAACAGTTTTGAAGAGATATAAAACCTCATGCATCAGCGTTAAACCAGTATCTTATTATTAGGGGTGAGGATGAGGTGTACGGATCCAGATTATCCCACATCTGCCTATTGCAGGATTTCGTACACCTTCCCCTGAAGCACCTGGTCTGGCCAGTCTCAGAGACAGGATAATGGCCTTGAAGGGCCTCCGTCTGAGCCAGTTTGGCAAGTACCATGATCTCTTTCTTGCTTTCTCTACTTTTTTGTTCATTTTTCTTCTTCCTTCCATCTTCCACTTTCATTTTTTCCTTTGATCTCGCTCCATTTTTCTTCCTGCCTTTTTCTCTCCTTTCCAAAAGGTGGCAACACCACTCAATGAAATCGCACATTTCCCATGCCTCAGGGTCAATCTAACAAATTGTAGCTAACTCTGAGACATGGGAAATGTTCCTTTCCATCCTCAGGGTTTCCACCTTTTGGCCACAAGAAAAAGCACCACACTGCACTATATTTTCCTCTATAACTTTTCCACTGTCATTAGGCTATTTTTATCTCCCTGTTTCCAAGTACAGACATAAATAAATGTGAATACTAGGAACCTCTGAGTACAAGGATCGGGGGGAGGGGGGGATCTGTGCTTGTTGCTAGGACAACGGCTGAAAACAGGAGAGGAGAAAGCAGGAGTGGAGCAGCAGAGAAGAAAAAGAAAAACAGAAGAGAGTAAAGAAGCAGAACCTAGAGGAGGGAAAAAGAAGAGAACAGTAACCATGTCCTATAGGATGAAATTTGCTTCCCCTGCATAAAACCCTATAACCTGGGCTTGATGCAGGTGAAATGCATGAAGTATGGGGTGGAATCCATCTCCCATCTCAGGGCTAGGGTTGAGATACAGCTAGACCCCACCCCCAGGGCTGCTCCTCCAGCTAATTTACTGCCCGTGGCCAGTGGTTGGTCATAGGCACAGACTGTCAGTGCCACTTCCCTCCCCCTCCCACTGTCATTTTTACTTCACTCAGTTGGTGTAGAACTTCACTTGTCCCATAGTCTTAGGGACACCTGAAAACTATAGCTAATTAGGGTTTCAGTGAAACATGGGAGCCAGCTAGCTGACACAGGAACAGGAATTGCCTGAGCTTGCTAGATTCCCCAAGGCCAGTGACTGAAGAGGAACAGGAAGGGGAGAAGAGGACAGGTCTTTTGACCTCCTCTCTTAACTCTCCCCTTTAACTTATCAGCTTTGA
The DNA here is from genome assembly GCF_016161935.1 of Mauremys reevesii. Classification (NCBI taxonomy): domain Eukaryota; kingdom Metazoa; phylum Chordata; order Testudines; family Geoemydidae; genus Mauremys; species Mauremys reevesii. The sequence continues at coordinate 91,413,123 of NC_052625.1, forward strand.
AGAAACCAAATGAGAGGCAGCCCTGCTCCCGACCTTCCTCTTCAGACAGAAGAGCAGCAAACTGAGGGCACATGATCTGAGGTTGGCTAACCAGGAGTTTTGGTCATCTGGAGTTGGGATAATCAAGCTTCAACCGTATATTCTAGAACATTGCTCATAACGGCATGAGTAGGGTTGTTTCTAGGAAGAGGTGAACCAGTTTCCATAAAACAAGAATGGCAACTTCCTCAGCCAGATGTGAATCAACACCCGCTCACCCCCACGAGGCTTGAAAAGTTTGGTTAGCATTTTCGTTCATTGTTTTTTCTATTTCTGCACTTGTACTTGCATGCCTCAATTCCACTGGATTGGAAACAAACGTGACAAAGTACCACGAGCAAGGGTGTGGGTGAAAGATTCCAGCCCAATGTTGCAATCACAAAATGTATGTACAATAAAGGAATATCTAAACCATACCAGAGTGGAAACTTTTGAAGCTTACTCATACGTAGTTTGTTTCCCTAACTATTTAGAGCTTTACATATTGTAAACATATTTGCAGAAAGTCTAGTATGTCTTCTCTATTTAATACTGTACCATTTTATTGCTTATGTGGTGCCTATTGAGTTATTTAGTATTCCCATCAAGCCTCCTCTATGGGCTCTCTCTCTCGAGTATTTCCTGATTTCTAGTTTTGAGGCATCTTGAAATTTCTGGAGATGACAATAATTAATGGAACAAAAATGGCAAAATCACAGGATTTCATACATCAATCACACACAGATAATGTGATTCACTCGTATCACCACTGTCCTACTAACATCAAATAACTTCCTTCTGTGCTAAATATCTAAGCTAAAAGAAGGAAAGAGGATATTTCAATAAATAAAATTTGGTGTCTAAAATAGCTTTAAGAATCCAGATGTAATGAGACCTAGCCAATCAATTTCAAACCGGGGGAAATGCCACACAGTATATTTGGTCTCAGCAAAATCCTGTTTCTGGTAATTGGAAAAGAATAAAGAAATGGCTATACATAACCTGGCACAGAGACAGAGAGCTGGAACAATCTTAGTATAACAGCAGAAGCCTGAGGGATTTTTTAGTACAACAGCAAAAGTCCAGCTCATACTGGATGGATGGGAACTAGTCAGTCTTTATCTCCATACTCTGAGTTTTGGAAGCTCTATTTACAGCAAACCTTGTTTTTGTCTTTTCCCTCTGTCATTACATTGTGTTCTTTGCTCCAATCACATTGTACTAATCTAGAGATTTTTTTTAACCTCTCAGCTACTCACCCCTTTCTTGACTAGCATGACTTATTAATAGGTGTGCAGGCCTATTCACTTCCACCAGGTCATTCTGCTAGCTGTCTGTGTTATCTGTTCATGAACCAAGCATCTAATCTGCTTTGTTTCTCATCAACCTGTTTAATTGGGTGGAGTTTTTTCCCTTAAAAATATTACTGATCTTACAAAAAAATTCAAAGATCTAAATCTGTGCACATGGATTAAACATGAAAGGGTGGTTGAGATGGGGCCCAGAAGAATTATCCATCTATAAATATTTGGATTTTGGAGCATGTAAAATCCGAGGAGGGGAAAGAACTGTTTAAATTGCTGCAAGAGAATGAGAGTATGAACAATTGGATGAACCTGAACAAAGGACAATGTATGCTGAATATTTATTTAAATGGCCTACCATTCAAGTCTAATGTATTGTGAAATAATCACACTAGTGAATACATGGAAATCCTAATGTTATTTGAAACTGACTGGGCAAAAACAAATATACCACAGGGGACAATCCTATATTGTTAGTGCATTTTCAGTGTTTTTGTTCTTTAGCATCTACAGGCTAGATCTCCCCTTGACAGAGAAGCTAATGGAAGGAGAGCATAGAAACCAGAACACTCTGAAATGAAATGAAGTGGTTGGCTTCCTGGCATTTGCCATGTGAGGTGGGAGAGGCTCAACGAAGGGAGGGAGTGCAGCTTCCTAACATGGTAGATCCTGATAGTCAGTGGAGAAGGAAACCCCTAGATGTCTGGAATCAAAAAGCACCAGGTCAAGGGACTGCCCTTCCATGCACTGTTAGTCAGGCGCCAACTTCCCCTGGCAGCATGGGACTAGGAGGAGTTGTGGAGTCACTGGCTAAGTCTTTGCAGCTGTGCAGTAGCATCCATGGTGGAGACTCTCTGGGAATTAATACTGCCTGATCCATGTGGATTATGGGGTCAGATAGGGATTGGTGTCATGGAGAATGGCTGATCCCACAAATCTCCATGGAGCCCAATCTCTTAAATGTCAGGGCATTTCTGCAAGGTCATGGGAAGCTTAGGACAATGCCTCAGAGATGGCACTTCACTTTCTGTGCCCTTCCCACCGGTCCACCAACTTTTCATCCCATCCACCCCCCTGGAAGGGAAGAACTGGTTCCACATGTCTTTTGTTTTAAGATCTGTATATTTAAATCCCCAAGCTTAGATTTAAAAATGGAGTGGACCACTCTCTGAGAACAAGTAGATGCTAGACTCACAGTCAGCTTCCTGGAAGAATGAGCCATCTCCCTTTCTCAAAGATGAGGACTATTAAAGGGGCATTTGGGGGATTAGTTCATGCTTTATTTTAATTAAAGGATGATTGAAGAAAAGAAAAATGCATTCATTTTGGCTTATTTAATAATATATAGTTATTGTATAACTTCTGCATGAGCACTAGCACTACACATTAATGTTGGCACCAGTGTAACCCTTCAGATAACTATCCCCATTTCCTATTGTGGGCCAGATTGTGACTGATCTCAAGTACATAAAAAGGTAGATGGAACAAAGAATTTCCCTTTCTTTGTGCCCCCGCACCAGGACTAGGCACAATCAACACCCCTGTGCTCTGCATATTGAAGGACTGCCGGAGTCCAAGGCTGCTGGCCTTGCCACACTTCTCAAAGGGGTTTGTGGCCAAAGCTATGCTGGCCTGCCCAGCCCCAGCAATGGGGATGCACAGGTGTCAGAGCTCTTGGTGTGTGCTCCCAAGTTCCACCCCCCCAGAAGAATTCTGTCTGTCAGGCTCCCACGGCTGCACAGCTGTTGCTCACCATTGCATGCTAATCCTCTCCCCAACATAGGTCAGAGCTTAAAGATACGACGTAGCCCTGTAAATCTAATACCTCTTTACAGATTTTTATTTCATTTAATTTATCTATTTATTGAAAATGTAACTTAGAAAATATTGCTAGTAACCCACATTCTGATGAGTCAGGGAAGGAACAGCCCACAACAAATGTGAATGTTCAGAGGACAGAATCGCTCTCTTTCTTTAAACTCTAATGTTAAAATGAGCAATTTGTTCCAAAACAGTCACTACACTACATTACCTTTTCTCTGGTGGAAGCCACCAAAACACTATGCATTGTTTTGTGACACTGGGTTATTAATATTTAATCCATTAAATATTTAGTTTAATCTTCTTAAAGCCTGTACACTTCCCAGTTGACCCTCTTCTCTATACTTCTATATCAGAGGAGGTTTGTTCCTTGGTTTCCCCCACCCCACAAGGCCCATCACACCATGTCACATTGTCAATTTATCCTAGTCTGCCCCAATTTATCTCCTCTTAGGATGACCCTTTCAATCTACTTTCTGCTGTAAAAACCCACACTTTTAAAAAATATTATGCACAATATTGAGAAATTCTTCCTCTATTACTCCCTTAGTCCAAAAAGCCATCAATCCAGCAGGACTGACCTTGTGATCTACATAATGAGGCCTAGAAATGAATAGGAAGCAGGTTTAAAACAAACAAAAGAAAGTATTTTTTCCACACAACACACAGTCAACCCATGGAACTCCTTGCCAGAGGATGTTGTGAAGGCCAAGACTATAACAGGGTTCAAAAAAGAACTAGGTAAGTTCATGGAGGATAGGTCCAACAATGGCTATTAGCCAAGATGGGCAGAGATGGTGTTTCTAGCCTTTGTTTGCCAGAAGCTGGGAATGGGCAACAGAGGATGAATCAGTTGATGTTTACCTGTTCTGTTCATTCCCTCTGAAGCACCTGGTATTGGCCACCATTGGAAGACAGGATACTGGGCTAGATGGATCTTTGGTCTGACCCAGTATGGCCATTCTTACGTTAGAAGCTTGCAGTCAGACTGCTGTAGCTGAGAGTCGTGATAGCCTATACAGTGCCAAGATCTGAAGCAAAGTTTAGAAAGGATCTACAGTATTGTGTTCTCGCTTCACTATGTTTGTTTTCTGGCATGTTGAACCATTGTCCAGGTAAATTATCAATATTACTTCACAAAGAATAAGGTTAGTTTTTAAAGCAAGGCTGGATGGCTCAGGAATTTGGAATCATTCACCTATTAATCACTAGGTTAAACTGATGATTGGTAGCGACCACATCTGATGGCTGTTTTGTGATCTCAATCCAGTTCCTAGTAAGCAGGTGTCCACTATACCCAAACCACCACCAAAGCTGTCACTAGTTGCCAGATCTATCAAGAGAGGATGAGCAAGCATGTACATACTGCAGTCTGTGCTATAGGTATTCTGTAGAGAAAGAGAGAGGCCCTCAGTCATCACCACTCTCAATTTGGCACCTTTCACAAATGCTAAATTCTAGAGCTGGTTGAAGGATGGGCACTTTTTTTTTTTTTGACAATTTTCAGCCTTTTTTAATCCAACTTTGAAATGCTGTTGAATTTTTTTTATTGTAAAAATCAAAATTTGGAAAATTTCAACCAGCTCTACTAAATACATAGAAATGAAAAAGGATATTTCAAAAAGTCTCATTTAGCAATGAAAAGAACATGAGACAAAAGAGTGTTGAGTTAATCTGAATGGGGGGAATTCATCGAGACATATGAAGGAAGCGTGTGCATATTCAAACAGATTTTTTTTCCCATGTATTATCTCTTATATTCCATTTGGAGTTCATGCCCCTAATGTCCTGGAATAATAGAATCCTAAGGCCTTGCTTTTAAACCTGCCTACTCTAGAGACCCGAGGTTTGTTTACTCATTCAGGCAGGGCCGGTGCAAAGATGTTTCGCGCCCTAGGTGAAACTTCCACCTTGCGCCCCCCCCCTCCATGGGAGCCCCCCCCCTCCGCCCAGAGGCACCCCCCTTGTAGCAGCTCTCCACCCCCCACCCTGAGGCACCCCCCCACCCCAGCTCACCTCTGCTCCACGCACGAGCACCCCGAGCACTCCGTCGCTGCGTCACTTCTCCCACCTCCCAGGCTTGCGGCACCAATCAGCTTAGGCACCGCAAGCCTGGGAGGCGGGAGAAGTGAAGCAGCCACGGCGTGCTCGGGGAGGAGACTGGGCAGGGGTGAGCTGGGGTAGGGAGTTCCCCTGCATGCCGCTTCGCCCCCCCCCTCTTACTTGCTGCAGGCCGCCCTCCCCGCGCCCCCCTGCCCCAGCTCCCTCCACCTAAATGCTGGCCGCAACCAGGGCGGCCGAAGATCCGGCCGCTGTGGTCGCTGCCGAAGAAAATGGCACCTCCCAAATCCCTGTGCCGTAGGCGACTGCCTAGGTTGCCTAAATGGTAGCACTGGCCCTGCATTCAGGCAGAAGCGAACATGTTACAAGGCAGCCTTGAATACATATATTTTATTGCCAGAAGCTAGTCCCTAGTATTATTGAGGCCAAAGAGGAAACAGCTATAGTAGGAAGAACAGTGGGCATGAGTCAAAGGAGAAACCACAATAGTGACAATCAGCATGATTTGCAGGATGTGAACCAACAGAATTATTCCTAGAATCATAGAGTCATAGAATATTACGGTTGGAAGAGACCTCAGGAGGTCATCTAGTCCAAGCCTCTGCTCAAAGCAGGACCAACACCAACTAAACATCCCAGCCAAGGTTTTGTCAAGCCAGGCCTTAAAAACCTCTAAGAATGGAGATTCCACCACCTCCCTAGGTAACCCATTCCAGTGCTTCACCACCCTCCTAGTGAAATAGTGTTTCCTAACATCCAACCTAGACCTTCCCCTTCATCCTAGCTGTGCACATCTAGTCAAGTTTCACCTTGTCAAAGATCTTAATATAGTTCCTATAGCAAAATATATCCCACAGCCCCAAAATTCTCAGACCAAAATATGTGTAATATCATACTGCCTTTTTCATGGAGACACAGCAAATTGATGTAAGCAGGGTCTCAATGAGCTCTCCCCTGACATCTAGTGATGAACTGGGGGAGAAGGCACCAGGAACTGACTTTATTTGCATAGACACACCCACTCTACCTAGGTGCACAGCATGATGGAGCTGCCTTGCCCAAATGATCACTTTAGCCAGTGTTGGATTGGGAGTCATTTTATTACACCTGTGCCCAATAACAAAGTGTTATCTTTGTTGCGTGAATCAAGGGGAGCAGAACTGTGCTTGGCATGCTCTGTGCTGCTTTTGCTAAGCAGAAGGCCAGGGTGCCAAAGGCCAGTGGAAGGGTGGGCAGGGGGGAGACAGTGTTTTTATCTAATGGTGTAGGCTCTGCCCAATAGTTCTAGACACCATTTGACCCTTCCTCCAATGCATCATGACAGAGCTGGGTAAGACACAGTTGAGTTTTTTGTTGTGGCTCGCTAAAGCCGAAATCACTGATAACCAGGCCTAAGCATTAGGTCTGTTACAGGACCGTGTCTCTGGTGAAAGAGACTGCCCAGCCTGAGGCTCCCTTACTAAATAGCTGAAATCACAGAGAGCTGCATTAAGTGGTGGGACTTCAAGACAACCCAGAGGTTGCTGTAGAGAAGCCAGTGTTGGAGTGAGCACCTGATGGAGCAGTGCCAATGGTGGAGCGAGCAGATAGACAAGTGGCAGCTGAGGCATTGCTTGGTGCTTTTCTTCCCTCCCGCCCCCAAAGTGGATTGTGAACTCATGTGAAACCACCTCTGAACTCTGGGTCTTTGCTGACCAAGGACAGCAACTGTGAGTGGAGGGCAGTGGAAGAAGAGGGGAGGAAATAACTTTTGTTAGAAGGAACTTGTGATTAGAAAGTCTAACAAACAAGTTGAGAACTTGAGGCAAAGGACATTGCCCAATGTGCTTTGAGGTGGGTGTTTTGCTCATGATCATAAGCTTCTGAATTATGCTTGTGGCATTTTCCCAAATTAATGCTGGGGGACTTTCCCCTTTTTACTAAGTTTTTTTTCCTACACAGACTCAGTGCTTGCGAGAGGGCAAGTATTGCCTCTTGGAGATACCTAGGGGGTGGTGTGTAATTTTCCTAGGTTACTAGGTAGGGGCTTGAACCAGTTCTGTGTTGTATTGTTAAAAAGAAACCGTAGATATTGAACCCCGCCCTTGTCACTGCTGTGTCCACCTGGCAGAAGGGTTACATCTTTATAAAGGCCCAAACCAAAACCCTGGATCTTAAATACCTTGGGTTTGTAAACTGAGTTTCCATTGGATTCTACCCAAAAAGCATAAATCCTTCCTTGCACCCAAACCACGCCCCTGGGCCAAGTTTCTAGTTGATAACGAAATGCAAAGCCAGGCAATTTTAATTTGTTGCAAAAGACACATTCTGCATATAACTAAGTTACGGAATATATGGGCCTGAAGGTGCCAATATAACTCTGTCACTGTTCAGCATTACAAGGTTCGGGGTTTGGTGTACAGAGACTTCAGCCCGCTTAGTACCATGACAAACACATCATTCCAATCTTTTTAACTTTTCATTAAAAGATACAGAAAAACAGTTAAAGCATTTGAAATATAAAGTAGGAAGGAAGTCTTTCATTTTAACAACAGCCTTGTTCCCTTTCTCTAACTAGAGGAAGATTTTAGAAGGACCCACCACCTCATCTGACAGTCTTTTAGATGGTATTACAGATGGTCATTACTGCCCTTTTGGGGGCAAAGAGAAGTAGTTAGCTGAGCTAGGCTGGAACGGTCATTGTTGCTCCAGTTAAAGTCTGGTCCCATTTCCTAAGAGCAAAAAACAAGACAAACATATGCAAGAGGGGAAAGAAGAGACCAAAGATAGAAAATGCAGCTTCTGTCTCTGAGGAGACAAGATCCTCCACTGCAGGGTGAGTTGCTCTGCAACTCTCTGTCCTGTTTCTGCTCCCCATCCCTGGGGTCAGCATCTGTCCTGCTTTAGCTACTGGGAATGTTGGGAGGTGTACTGTTAGAAAAACACAGACATAAGAACATAAAAATGGCCATACTGGGTCAGTCCAAAGGTCCATCAAGCCCAGTATCCTGTCTTCCAACAGTGGCCAGTGCCAGGTGCCCCAGAGGGAATGACCAGAACAGGTAATCATCAAGTGATCCATCCCCTGTCATCCATTCCCAGCTTCTGGCAAACAGAGGCTAAGGACACCATTAATGGACCTATCCTTCATAAATTTATCTAGTTCTTTTTTGAACCCTGTTATAATCTTGGCCTTCACAACATCCTCTGGCAGAGTTCCACAAGTTGACTGCATGTATTAATCTCTCCTCATAAGGCAGCCATTCCATACCCCTAATCATTTTTGGTGCCCTTTCTAAACCTTTTCCAAGTCCAATACATCTTTTTTGAGACTGGACAACCACATCTGCATGCAGTATTCAAGATGCGGGCATACCATGGATTTACATAGAGCCAATATGATACTTTGTCTTCTTATCTATCCCCTTCTTAATGATTCCCAACATTCTGTTCGCTTTTTTGACTGCCGCTGCACATTGAGTGGATGCAGTAAAGAGTCCTGTGGCACCTTATAGAGTAACAGACATATTGGAGCATGAGCTTTCGTGAGTGAATACCTACTTCGTCGGATGCATGGATGTTTGAGTGGATGTTTTCAGAGAACTATCCACAATGACTCCAAGATCTCTTTCTTGAGTGGTAACAGCTAATTTAGACCCCATCATTTTATATGTATAGTTGGGATTATGTTTTCCAGTGTGCATTACTTTGCATTTATCGACATTGAATTTCATCTTCCATTTTGTTGTCCAGTTTTGAGAGATCCTTTTGTAGCTCTTCGCTGTCTGCCTGGGACTTAACTATCTTGAGTAGTTTTGTATCATCTGCAAATTTTGCCACCTCACAGTTTACCCCTTTTTCCAGATCATGTTTGAATATGTTGAATAGGGCTGGGCCCAGTACAGGTCCCTAGGGGACACCACTATTTACCTCTCTCCATTCTGAAAACTGACCATTTATTCCTACCCTTTGTTTCCTATCTTTAACCACTTACCAATCCATGAGAGAACCTTCCCTCTTATCCCAGGACATCTTACTTTGCTTAAGAGCCTTTGGTGAGGGACCTTGTTAAAGGCTTTCTGAAAATCTAAATACACTATATCCACTGGATCCCCATTGTCCACATGCTTGTTGGCCTCCTCAAAGAATTCTAGTAAATTGGTGAAGCATGATTTCCCTTTCCATGTTGACTATTCCCCAACAAATTATGTTCATCTATGTGTCTCACAATTTTATTCTTTACTATAGATTCAACCAGTTTGCCTGATACTGAAGTCAGGCTTATTGGCCTCTAATTGCTGGGGTCACCTCTGGAGTCTTTTTAAAAATTGGCATCACATTGGCTATCCTCCAGTCATTTGGTACAGAAGCTGATTTAAATGATAGGTTATAAACTACAGTTAGTAGTTCTGCAATTTCATATTTGAGTTCCTTCAGAACTCTTGGGTGAATACCATCTGGTCCTGGTGATTTATTACTGTTTAGTTTATCAATTTGTTCCAAAACCACCTCTAATGACACCTCAATCTGGGACAGTTCCTCAGATTTGTCACCTAAAAAGAATGGCTCAGGTTTGGGAATCTCCCTCACATCTTCAACCATGAAGACCAATGCAAAGAATTCATTTAGTTTCTCCACAATGGCCTTATCATCCTTGAGTGCTTCTTTAGCATCTCAGTCATCCTATGGTCCCAATGGTTGTTTAGCAGGCTTGCTGCTTCTGATGTACTTAAAAATGTTTTTGCTCTATTACTGTTTGAGTCGTTGGCTAGCTGTTCTTCAAATTCTTTTTTGGCCTTCCTAATTATATTTTTACACTTCATTTGCCAGAGTTTATGCTCCTTTCTATTTTCTTCATTAGGAATTAACTTCCACTTTTTAAAGGATGCCTTTTTGCCTCTCGCTGCTTCTTTTACTTTGTTGTTTAGCCACGGTGGCTCTTTTTTTTGGTTTTCTTACTATGTTTTTTAATTTGGGGTATACATTTAAGTTGAGCCTCTATTATGATATCTTTAAAAAGTTTCCATGGAGCTAGCAGGGATTTTATTTTTGGTGCTGTACCTTTTCATTTCTGCTTAACTAACCTCCTCATTTTTGTGTAGTTCCCCTTTCTGAAATTAAATGCTACCGTGTTGGGCCACTGTGGCGTTTTCCCTGCCACAGGGATGTAAAATTTAATTATATTATGGTCACTATTACCAAGTGGACCAGCTCTATTCACCTCTTGGACCTGATCCTGTGCTCCACTCAGGACTAACTCAAGAATTGCCTCTCCCCTTTGGGTTCCTGGACTAGATACTCCAAGAAGCAGTCATTTAAGGTGTCATGAAACTTTATCTCTGCATCCCGTCCTAAGGTGACATGTACCCCGTCAATATGGGGATAGTTGAAATCCCCCATTATTATTGAGTTTATTTTAATAGCCTCTCGAATCTCCCTGAGCATTTCACAGTCACTATCCCAATCCTCATCAGGTCTGTAATATATCCCTACTGCTATTTTCTTGTTATTCAAGCATGGAATTACTATCCATAGAGATTCTATGGTACAGTTTGGTTCATTTAAGATTTTTACTTAATTTGATTCTATGCTTTCTTTCACATATAGTGCCACCCCCCCACCAGCAAGATCTGTTCTGTCCCTCCGATATATTTTGTACCCTGGTATTACTGTGTCCTATTGATTATCCTCATTCCATCAAGTTTCTGTGATGCCTATTATATCAATAACCTCACTTAATACAAGGCACTCTAGTTTGCCCATTTTATGCTAGAATTCTAAATAAGTTTCGTCTCATCCTGTAGCATTTAGGCTCCAATTGCTTTCCATGTGTCCCTTCTGGAACCTTGCATGGAGAATCCCTTTCCTGGCCCCTCTGCTCCACCACCACCTCCATTCAATGTCCAGAGTCAAGAAGGGTATGAAGTCAGGGACATCCTGGACTCCAAGCAAGTTTAAGACAAACTCTGTTATCTGGTGGTTTGGGAGGACTATGGACTGAAAGAGTGACCATGAGAACCGGTAGAAAACTTCCATGCTCTAGAACTCCTATATACCTTCCATCAGAAATACTCCCTGAAACCTGGTCACATGGACCCTAGGAGGCACCTTTGAAGCAGGAGGAGGAGAGTGAAAACTACTGTCAGGGACCTAGCCTGAAGCAGAGCCAGTCCCCTGGCAACCTAATGAACAGATGGCCCTGATCGAAGCTGTCTGACTGAGCCACTGATTGGCTGAAGGAGACAGCAGGCTATACTTACACTCAGCAGCAGCAGTCCAGGGGCTGCTCATGCTCAATGTATTCCTACACCAGAGCTGCACTTGGTCCTCTCCCTGCCTTCACTGTCTCCAGCCTTTCTCCAGCCCCAGCCTGTACCTACTCCCACCCCAGCCCCCAGCTTCTTCCTGACTTCTGACTCCTGGCTCAGACCCTCGGCTCTGCCTTCTGACTGTGTCTCTGGTTAAGTCTTCAGCTCAGGTTTTAGTTTCTGACTCCCTGTTACACCTTCTGACTGCGACTCCAGTTAACCCTCTGGCTCTGGCTTTCAGACACCTGGCTACAACCCTTGGCTTAACTCCTGGACCTCCCTGTCTGAATTCAACTCTAACTTGTAGGCTGGACTCTTGCTCCAGCCACTGGGTCAGGCTGTCCATGACTCAGTTGCTGACAGAGACAAAGTTAAGGCATTCACAAATTGGCCATCACATTCATGTACAGATTATGGGATGCTGTGAATTAGCACTGATACCTGTTTACTAGTGCAGAGGGCAATATAATAGTTTTAAAGTTACCGACTGCTCAGACTTGAACAGGAATCATCTGGCATTTTAATTGTCTAGATATCCTCATTTCCCCTTCCAGCTTCTCATTCAGATCAGGTCCCAAACTGTACATTTAGCTTCCAGAGTTACTGCCTAGTGCCCACAGAACCTTCTATTGCAGTCCAACATGGTTAACAGTAATCTCTCAACATTTAGTTCAATAGGGACCCTTTTCAACAATACAAGCCATGTAGCTAATGGAATTTCTGTGTCTCCGGAAGAGTTACAGAGACTAACAGAAGGCCTGGAACAGGAAATTTTCTGTCTTCTACAACCTTTTTACACAGCCTTCTACTTCAACATCGGTGAGCATGTTTGTTTTGCTATGTGGCTGGTTTATTGAGTAGATCTGGGGTCATTATTTTCCCTTTTAATTTTAAACATTATTTCCCCTTCTTCATTGAAGGAAATAGTTGATCAGATAGTTCTTTGCTGTATCTGAAAACCAAAGCAAAAGCAAATCAAAGAAAAGAGGGAAGTTAAGAAGAAATTTTATTTTGCCGTCTATCCTCTGACAAGATTTCTTTGCACTTTATATCAGCTCCTAAGAATGGTCCAGTCAAATTTATCTTAATTTTTATGCCTTGAAATTATCTGGGAACACACACAATTGTTACTTTACATTCTTGATAAGATCAGAGTTTAGAGTTCTGGGAAAGAATAATATTTTCTCTGCATTGTGAGTGACAGATTTGTTTAGATTTGCGCACAGCATTATTGTCAAATTGTTCAGTTGGACTGCACACTCCGTTATCTGAAACATAATAAAGTAGATCTGACTAGATAATGGTGCAGGGAGGGGACCCTGGCTGGACTCTTACATGAATCTAGCTGTCTCGACCCTGTCCAAACTCAGTGCAACAGATGTTTTCTCCCACTTGATATCCCTCTTACCAGATGTTTCCTCTCTTTGTTATTCCTCCTGTGTGTCTAGGTTCCAATAAAGTTTGGTTCTCATGAAACCAGGCTTAAAATATAGTTATTGTAGAAAAAACAACAGGCCTTATACAAATACTTGTTATAACAAACCTTGTAGGTTATAAACACAAAAATACATTAAAATAGCATTAAGGTTATGACTCAAATCAACAAGTCAAGAGATTCAAAATTATGGCTTGAGAAATTATAAAGATGCATGGACAAACACAAACACACTCAGCAGCTAAACTGCATATAGAAGACGTATTATCAGGATTAGAGCTCATGATTTTGTACTCCAAAATATAAGCTTTTGCTGTCTGAGAACCTCCATCAGCTACCAGTAGCTGTAAATGTTAGAGAAGGAGCCATTAGAATTTCAGTATTTGCCAACTAGATCTCTCCGATTCTAAGCCTGGAGGGAAATACTCTCATACTGTCTAGTAAGTGTTGACAAATGCTGAGTTGTTAATGATGATCGGTCTCAGCATTCCTGGTGCCACCTCCTTCCCTGTTCTGAAAGCCCCTGAGCCCAGCTAAAGTATTCAAAGATGCTGGTCCACTCCCATCATGAAAATAATTTCCTCACTATTGGTATCTTACCAGTACAAAGCACAAAGGCCTTGTTCCTCCCACTCATGGTCTCACAATCAGCCAGGCTTACCTCTGACTCTTCCATTTCGAAAAGAGACTAGTTCAAAGAGGTAAAAAAAAGCTCTACAGCGAGACACTGGGGACACTACCCTCTCTCCTTTTACACTTCATGGAATGTCTTCTCACCAGTTCTGAAATAAAATAGGTCACAATGGGTCATATAATAACAGAGGATGTCCCAGACAGCCTATGTTTGCCATTATCTTTTGGGTCATGTGCCACCCCCTGATATGTCTGCCTTCCGTGGGGCAGAAACTGATTATTGAGAAGTTTTCATGCATGCCCATCCATAGGCTTTTGCAAGGGAAAAAAATTGCTGACCCACAATGCCTTTTTAAAATGGGATGGGGAGGGAATGTACAAATGTATCAGAACAAAATCTAATCTACTCACTTTATCCACATTCTCAGAATTGTTCTCATTGGCTTGGAAAATTAAAGGCAGAATCCTGAAAACTATTACTCACCTGAGTAGTCCCATTGAAGTCAATAGGATTAAAGGGAGTAAGGACTACATGTGTGAGTAAGGGGTTTGCAGGACATGGTCCAATATTACCACGGCAATAGTATTTTTGTTTAAAAATGTAAAGCCCATCTTTTCCCTCGTTTCATCATTCCCTGAACTATCATGCTGTAACTGTACCAGCCATCAAAAATTAAGGTACTGCTTGCTTGATATTTAAGTTCCCGTGGCATCTCTTATAAGAGCTGGGGTGTTAACCCCAAGGTCCTTGCTGAGATTACATCCTCAATCTCTCTCTCCCTTTGCAGTTTCAGTTGGCTTTATGGCATAATCTGTCAGTGGTGACAGACATGAATACAGGATTATGGCCCCACGCCTGCAAGCCCTATCCCAGATGAGTATTCCTTATTCACCCAAGTATCTCCATAAGGGTCAATGGATACTTCTCATAGGAATACAGGTTTGTAGGCTCGGACTCTGTGGTTTCTCTATAGGTTGTGAAGAAAGCCCTCCTTACGGCACAGCTATCTGATATAATAATAGTAAAGAGAATGTTGAAAAACACTGACAAAATACAGCTCTCTCTCATTTCAAGATTGCTCCAATACACAAGTCCCCCTTTAAAGAGCAAATCTCACCACTCAGATGGTTATGCAGAGTAAATCTGTTATTTTTAAGCATCATTAAAATGTATTTTATTAACACAAACCCTCACACTTTGGCATTACACTTCTTGTATTGGCAGTGCTACCCACACAAGCTGCTGAGGGTAAATAAAGATTGGAAGACAGTTGAGTGGGAAAAACACAGAACAAATCACTGAAAAGAAAAGATAATGCTAGAAAGGAGCAAACAAAAACAAGTACCAAGAGATGTTCAAAGGTAGCATTGAAATTTTGTTCCTTCCCATCCGCCTGATATTTACTACCTTTTCAAAACAAACCCTCAACTGAAAGAAAAAAATTGGCCTGCTGCTAGCTTTCCAATTAAGCTAATTGCAGAGGGAAATTCTAATTGGATTTAGGTACCAGCAAGCAATTCATCTTGGCAAACGTATACAGAATCTGTGCTGCAAGGGCAAAACTACACAAAAAGTTCACAGATGGTTTTGCTTAGCACGTTGCAAGGAATTTGATCATACTACCCTTGAAGTTACTGGAAAAAACACCCGTTGACTTCAACTGGAATCAGAGCAGGCCCTAAGGCCCAGCAGACAGCTGCGCACTTCACTGAGTGTCAAGGACCAAGGACAAAGTTACTGTGACAACAAAAAGAAACATGGCCTGACCCAAATCCCTTTGAAATCCACACAAGTCTTCCCTGGACTTTAATGAGAGTTGAACCAGGCGTATAAAAGGCAGTTCAATCATGAGAGCTCAAGTGCCCCCACCCCTTCACAGAGCATTTTTGCCAAAAATCCTTGAACATCAATTTACTGAAGGTGGGTCATCTGATTGCTTCTCTGCTGCAGCATTGCAGTGCAATGACCCTTTGTAACGAGAGCCTGAGTCACAGTCAAACAAAAGCCGGTATCCTCACAGGTGCACTATTGCTACTAACTTGCCCAACAATAAAAATGAATGGACCATACTGAATCGGTTTCTTCAGATTCTTTTGAGTCCTGAAAAATCATACCAGAAACTTGGAGGGAGGACAGATTTTCTCTGAATTTTCCGCAGGGATTCATTACTAGTTACTCCTCACAAGACCAGATTTTACCTGCTTCACAATGTCTTTTATTTAGAAAAAAAATGATGGGCTACTGCTTATCAGCCTGCTAAACAAAGCTATCTCCGCCTGCCAAATAAAAACAATTCAAGATTGAAGAAAAAATAAAAAGGGTTGGATACTTTACTACTTCTACAGAAGTGCAAATATGATTCTTACCCTAGAAGCCAAAAGAACTTGTACGAATCATCTGAGTAAAGACATTCAACGTGAATTCTCTCTTGTTATCGTCAAATGCCATAATGTTAAATAACCTTTTATGAGACTCTGGGAAATCTACGCTTGCCCTTAACATCTCTGATAGAGACCCTGATTCACCAAGCCATTCTTATTTACTAAAGTGCTTAAACATGTGATTAACTTTAAGCATGTGAATAAATACCACCAACTTTAATATAGTTTATGCACATGCTCAATGTTAAGCATGTTGTGACAGAATATAGCCTTGTGTTCACACCCTGCACACTAATGTAATAATGTTTGTACAGGATATGCCTTGTGAAGTACCACTTAAAAAACTCATAATTTGTTGATCAATAATGGCATGGCAAAATGCACATAACAGCATTATATGTGAAGTTATAAACATAATGAGATCATGACTAAAAGTATGTTTTCCAGATAAATCCAGGGACTGGCCAAACCAGCTCCTAAGAGACAAAGGGCAAGTTGATCCCTCAGCCAGGTGTAAACACAGCTGATGGACCTGCTAAATGGCCATTCTTTGGCAGGAAAGGGGGCCGGGGCAAAAATCTACATCTTGCAGCGCAGCAGCAAAGCAGCAGCACTGCAGCTGCTGCAGCAGCATGCAGTGCTGCGCAGCGCCCAGTGCTACAAAGCCCCCAGCCCAGCAGCGCCGCCAGCGGCGCTCCCAGCGCCGTTATTCCCACGGGAGCTGAGTGGGACGGGAGAGTTTTCTTTTTTCTCCCCAGCGCTGCGGCTGACTGACTTAGCGCGCGCTGCGGCGCAGCGCTGCAGCGCAGCGCTTTGAAATGCAAGTGTAGCCAAAGAAACAGCGTGGAGTTTCCTTCCACACAGACTGCTTGTTGCTTTGCTCCCAGCTGGAAATGCTTCTCAAAGGTGGGACAGGGCTATAAAAAGAAGGGGCACACACCCCAAAGCATCCTCCTCTCTCTTCCTGCCGATTGCATTCTCTGCACCTGAAAAGATAAAGGACGTAGCTGTTGGACTTTGGGGGCTGGGACCTGACTTAAAGAGTTTGGTCAGTATGACTGCTGAAAGCATACGGTGAGAAAACTTTGCTCTGAAGCTAATACAGTTCATTAAATTAGGCTCAAATAGCGTTTTATGGGTTTTTTTTCCTTGTAATCATTTCTGACTTTTGTGCCTCACCAATTATACTCACTTAAAACCTCTTTGTAGTTAACAAACTTGTTTTACTGTTTTATCTTATCCAGTGTATTTAAATTGGAATGTCTGGATTCTCTATTTAAAATAAGATGGTATATTATTCCCTTAAAGGAATAATGGATTTAATATATTTGTACTGTCCAGGAAAAGGCTGGGCAGTACAGAACATACATTTCTGAGGGATGATCTGGGACTAGAGGTGTGTTGGGGTCACCCTGCAGTATAACCCAGGCTGGCAAAAGCCAAGGTGCAGCTGTCTGGCTGAAGCACACACAGACATAGCTGGGAGTGACTTACATGCTGGAGGCTGTTTGTGAGCAGTCCAGGTTGCTATAGCAGCAAGGCATTGTAAAGGGCACTCCCAGCTTACAGGGCAGGGGTGACACAGCCCCCACTAGTCTGGCTTTTGCCCCTGGTATGTCACAGTGTGCTTACCAGTGTTGCTGAAAAGGGATGGACGTAAGTAGCACCTGCTTAAGTGCTTTGCTAAATCAGGGCCAGAGTGTCTTTTTGCATTCCCCTCACCAGTCCTCTGTGCTGTACCAGTTATGTCAGCCTTGATATCCCTTGTGGCTTTTCTTCTCATTAATATTTCTGTGCCTTCTTCCATGTGGCCACTTGTTTTTAGTCTGCCTGGAATCCGTTTAACAATCCTCTACCCTCTTCTCTTTCGAAACATACATAAATGCCCTGCGTCTGCAGCATCATCTATGCAAGAAGAGCATCTTTACCCTTGTGTCAAAAATAAATACATACATTTGAACCATCAAGCTGTAGCTGTGCCTAAACTGAGGACCCATGTAACATAGCTTCACCCCATTGCCTACCTTGCCTCTCAACGTCCCGCTATTCATTATATTCTCACTTGCCTATCAAATCAATCTTCTCGGTCCCAGTCCTGTAACTACTCCTGGGTGGGTGACCTGCTGCTCCCATGCAGATTCCCATTGAAGTTAATGGGCTTCGGAACAGGTATAGTTGTCTGCCCATGCACATGAAGTTGCAGGATTGGCCTGGGACATATCTTCTGTGAAGCACCTAGGACACTGTTGGCACTATAAAATAACAGTTGATTATAGCTGATCTCTTTTTCTATCTTCTGCCCACAACAATTAATTATCAACACTCCTTGATA
The DNA here is from genome assembly GCF_016161935.1 of Mauremys reevesii. Lineage (NCBI taxonomy): Eukaryota > Metazoa > Chordata > Testudines > Geoemydidae > Mauremys > Mauremys reevesii. The sequence goes on from NC_052625.1 coordinate 91,431,396, forward strand.
ATAACTGATATACAAACACTTGGATGTTACCAGTCCTGCTTCAGATCAGATCCAATTTCCCTTCCTTCCAATATCCCATTTTGTTTTTTCCCTTACAATATCACACACTAATTACAGTACCTATTCATAAATATACAGCTATGTAAACACAGAAATGTTTATTGGTCAATCATAAAAGCTATAGTTTTGTAAAGTCCCAATTATTCTCTCCTCTGGGCTTCCCAGTATATTCCAGTCAACTATATGTCTCATGTTATAACTGTAAGATCTTCACAGCAGGGACAGGGTATTGTGACTTTTACAGTACTGGAGAACTTGTTATACTTATGCATTACAATTTTTGCATTGCACAAAGCCATAGTGTGTTTATTATTTAATACCAAGATGAGCTCAAGCTGCACAGATCCAAGGGTTTTAGTTCCAGTGTATCTTCAGTTTAAAATAACAATTTTATTTTTATTTTGCTGGGGATGGAAAAATCTCCTACAGAGTTACTGTTTATTCTCTTAGGTCACATTCTATTAATTAATTTTCATAACTGCAAAATTTACTCTCTTCTGCTATAAAATGCCATAAATAAATATTGAGTGGACAGTAAAAGAACAAATTTATAAAAAGGCAACTTCTGAGCCTGAACAATTTGTTCAGAGATCGGCGAATGGAAAACTCTGCATATTGTCATTCTTTGAAGGCCGTGTTTACCTTCAGGCATGCTAAGATCCAATGGGGTTTTAAGTGGCATTGTATGAGTGTGATGAGGTCTTAACCAACCACCCTGTGCCCAGAACCAGGGCCGCCCAGAGGGGGGGGGGCAAAGGGGGCAATTTGCCCCAGGCCCCGGGCTCCGCAGGGGCCCCCAAGAGAACAGCGGAGGCTCCCGCCTCCGCCCCTCTCCTGGATCCTTAGCACATCAAGCGGCGTGTCTCAGCCGGGGCCCCTGAGCCCTGCCCCGCGCCATCAGGGGTCGGGGCTGGGAGCTTCGGCCTGAGCTCTGATCCCTCCGCTGGGCCCGGAGCTCCCAGCCCCGCCCCCTCCCCACGCGGCTCTGAGCGGGACGGAGCTCAGGCCCCGCCGGAGACACGCTGCGGCTGTTCAGCCGAGGCTGCGCGTGAGGAGGGAGCCGGGGGTAAGAGGCTGGGGCCGGGGAGGTTTGGCTAAAGGGCAGGGAGCCCTGGAGACAGTCAGGGCAGAGGTTGGGGGAGGGGGCAGGGACTGGGGGGGTTGGATTGTGGGTGTTCTGAGGGGGGGTGGATAGGGTCAGGGCTGCCCAGAGGGGGCGGGGCAAGAGGGCGCAGGAGCTTCTTCGCTCCCGGTCTCCGCCGGCGGGGGGTCCTTCTGCTCCAGGGCGGAAGGACCCCCCGCTGGCGAATTACCGCTGAAGCACCGCCGACGTGCAGCCCGGTCTTCGGCGGTGGGGGGCCCTTCCCTTCTGGGACCCGCCGCCGAAGTGCCCTGAAGACCCGCGGCGGGGGGCCCCCCCGCAGCCGAATTACCGCCGAAGACCGGGCTGCACGTCGGCGGCGGGTCCCGCTTTGGCGGTAATTCGGCGGCGGGGGGCTCCCGCCGCGGGTCTTCGGGGCACTTCGGCGGCGGGTCCCGGAACAGAAGGGCCCCCCGCCGCCGAAGACCCCGGGCCCCCAGAATCCTCTGGGCGGCCCTGCCCAGAACTCTCAGTTATTGATAGCAGCAGCAGCGTTATTCTTGCAAGCATTAAGATAAAATAGGGTATATGCATATGGAACAAAAAGAATAGGAGTACGTGTGGCACCTTAGAGACTAACAAATTTATTTGAGTATAAGCTTTTGTGGGTTACAGCCGACTTCATCAGTTGCATAGAATGGAACATACTGTGAGAAGATATATACACATACAGAGAACCTGAAAAGGTGGAAGTTGCCCAACCAACTCTAAGAGGCTAATTAATTAAGATGCGCTATTATCAGCAGGAGGAAAAAAAGTTTTGCAGTGATAATCAAGATGGCCCATTTCAGACAAGTGACAAAAAGGTGTGAGGATACTTAACACGGGGAAATAGATTCAATTTGTGTAATGACCCAGCCACTCCCAGTCTCTATTCAAGCCAAAATTAAATGGTATCTAGTTTGCATATTAATTCAAGTTCAGCAGTTTCTCGTTGGAGTCTGTTTTTGAAGCTTTTCTGTTGCAAAATTGCCACCTTCAAGTCTTTTGGAACCAGGGGACTGGCCCCTGGGTCTCCCACAGGAGTGTGCTAACCACCAGACTACAGCGCCAGTCTCGTGCTCACTTGCTCTCTGGCCCAATGACTTTTTCAGTTAGTCACAGTGGAACAGCTTTGACTGGAGAAACTGAGAGAGCCCCCAGATCAAAATATGCCATAGCCCAGTGGTTAGTGCACTCATGTGAGAGATCCTTGTTCAGATCCCTTTCCTCTCCCTCCCACCAGGTGGAATGGGGACTTGAGCAAGAGTGAATGCCCTAATAACCACTGGCCTAAAAGTTATAAGGGAGGTCCCTCTCCCCACCTTGCCTGGCCATTTTGTATCCGCTTGTTTAGAGGGGCCCAATTCAGTAGGTAAGCTCTCAGCATGCTGACCAGATCAGGCCCCCTAAGCACATTAGGCAGAGGAATGCCTCTCGGCCCCCGATTCATGTCTTGTCCTGGGACAGTTAGGTGGGTAAGTCCTTTTGTGACTCTAGCCCCTGGTTTCTATTCCCATCTGTGACACTTTGGGCAAGTCACTTAAGCTCTTTTTTTACTCAGATTCCCTATCCCTGGAAAATGAGCACTATACTCACCCATTTTTAGAAAATGCTTTGAGATCTATGGATAAAAACTGCCACTGTTTAAGTACAAAACATTATTATATTATTGGCTTGGATCTGTATTGTGAACTACAATCCATTTTCTAGAGCAGGTTGTTAGTTGTAACTTTATTTAAGTATTAAATGAAGAGCCCTTAAAAAGACTATAAACATGTATCAGAGGCTCCAGGAGTTCAGCGTACAGGAACACTTAACTCAGCTTTTGGAGTGTTGACATATTTCATAGCAGGCGTGATAATACATTACTTTTACAAACTAAAGAGATTACTGATTATACACAGTAAAAGTGTCTCAATAGACACCTGCTTTAATTAACCTACTGCAGTAGGGCAATATAGTCTTCTGGTAAGAGAGATAGTAACTCTCCACTCAAATGGGTGTTCCTGATTCTTTCACCTTATATCCCCTCAGTAAGCATCAGAGAGAACACAGACCTTAGCTCTGCACCACGGGGAGGACTGGCTAGAGCTATGGGTCAGTGACGGAACTGAAAAAACCCAGCCGAAGTACAAGTTACACCACAAGGAGACAGAACTGACCTGGCGGATGGGAGCCTGATCAGACTGGGCCAGAACACACAGGGGGCACAGGCAGACCAGACCCACAGAAGGGCTTTGTAACAGACTAGTCCCAGGTGTGGATGGGAACCATGGCTTACAGGAGAACTAAGCAAGGGCTAATGCAATGCAGCTTTATAATGACTAAAGTGACAGGGTTTTCCACCTCTAACACATGCTTTTGAGTCTATGGCTAGACAGTCAACAAATAGCTGACCTTCAGATGACTCCAAATCTTCCTGTTTAATATTTTAGGCCCAGATTCTGGGCTTCCCTGTGGGCCAGTCTGCCAGCATATAGGGACCACAAACCCTGCTGATCTATCCCTAGGGGATACACCTGGCACAGGGAGGATTCTCCTGTGGCACAGGGGCAGTGGAACAGCCCTATATTGCTCCCCCACTTGCAGTTCCCAGTATGCGGGGTGACCAGACAGCAACTGTGAAAAATCAGGATGGGGAGGTAATAGGAGCCTATATAAGAAAAGGCCCCAGATATTGGGACTGTCGCTATAAAATCGGGACATCTGGTCACCCTTCCAGCATGGGGTCATGCTAGGACATACCCAGAGGAGAAAAGGAGGACAGAGTGCATTTCCAAGATGCATTTATGCACCTGCCCTTGTATTTATTTTGGTTTGTTTCAGTATTGGCTTTAAATATAAATAAGTGGGTAACAGGTGTAAACTTAAAAGGATGTTTGCTGGTGGACACAGTTACTGAAAAGTGCATGCGAATAGCACTTAAGGTCATCTCTCACTCTCTTACAGGTGGCATCACTCATCTCCTGACTTTGACATGCAATAGTCTGGGCTATAAATAGTTTAAAAGCTCCCTGTGAATAGGAAAAATCTGATCTTTTATTATGCCATATAGAAATTGTTAATTTCAAAATAGTGCCCATATTTGTGACTTGCAAGGTAGTGTCCATGGATGGTGAATGATTACAGGATTAGAAAACATGGTTTATAGTGATAGTCTCAAGAAGCTCAATCTACTTAGCTTAACAAAGGGAAGGTTAAGGGGTGACTTGATTGCAATTATAAATATCTACTTGGGGAACAAATATTTAATAGACTCTTCAGTCTAGCAGAGAAAGGTATAAGATGACCCAATGGGTGGAATCTGAACCTAAACAAATTCGGACTTGAAATAAGGGATACATTTTTAACAATGAGAGTAATTAATGAATGGAACAATTTACCAAGGGTCATGGTGGATTCTCCATCACTGACAATTTTTAAATCAAGACCGGATGCTTTTCTAAAAGATCTGCACTAGGAATTATTTGGGGGAAGTTCAATAGCCTGTGCTATTCAGGAGATCAGACTAGATCATCACAATGGTCCCTTCTGGCCTTAGAATCTCAGCATAGAACAGGAGCACAACATGAATGATCTCAAAAGACAGAAGAGACTAAAGGGAACATTGAGATTTCTTTATAGCTTTAGCATAAGCCCAGATGTTAGCATTGTATAATCAGGCTCCATGACATCTACTCATGTGTATACATTCTGTTTAACATGGTTTAGGGCTAGTCTCTGAGCTAAGCCTCCCAGGAGGTGCAGGAAATAAAGCACAGCCCAGGAGGAAGGGGGAAAAAAAGGAGGTTTTTAAGGCCAACATTGCATGCCCCAAATTCTGTTCGCTCTGGAGATTAGTACAGCCCCCAGCATATGTTAGAACAGCCAGAGGTGTTGCTCTAATTTATGGACCTTTGGCCCCTATGGGCTGCTCTGCAGTATAGAATAGCTACTTTATGCTGTGGCCATTCCTCAGCCATCTCTCCCACCATTAGCACACCCTGTACTGGAGGCTCTGAGGAAGTTTCCCTGGTGCCATTGGGCCAGATTTGTGAAGCTATTTAGCCACCTAAAGATGCAGATAGGTGCCTAGTGGGATTTCCCAAAGCACCCAGGCACAACACTCCCAATGGTTAGGTACCTAGGTGCTTTGGAAAATCCCACTAGGCATCTATCTGCATCTTTAGCTGGCTAAATACCTTTAAAAATCTGGAAATGTGGTCTGTATACACAGCCAGCACAGCACATAGGGGCTAGAATCTGTTATACTTGAGGGTATAAAAATCTCAGGCCCCTATGAACAATGAAGAACACAATGTGCACTTATAATGCTTCTGGACTCATAACAGAGGAATAATTATCTAGCCTATATCATATACTAACAAATCAACAGATGCTATGTAAAACACCAAGCATAATCCTCCAAGCCCGTAACACACAAAACAAGCTAACAACCAACAGCAGAGTTTGCGTCACACAAGAATCAAAGCTTGATTTGAAACAACGCTTGAGAAATGAAGGTTGCAACGCATGGTTTGTCAATTCACAAGGTGAATTAACTATTTGACTTTTGGTCAAGTATCCTGCAGTTATTTAAACAGCTCTGCTTCCAGCTACATGCAGAGCAATGCTGTGAAGAGCAGCCCAGTTACTTATTTTAAGTGAGTTGCTATATGCAAAAATGCCAACCTTGGATGACATTCTAGAGCATATTGGGGAATTTGACTTGTTCCAGAAGCGAGCCTTTTTTGTCTTATGCCTGCTGTCAGCCTCCTTCACCCCTATTTACGTGGGTGTCGTCTTCCTGGGGTTCACTCCTGAACACCGCTGTCTCAGTCCTGGAGTTGCTGAGTTGAGCAGCCAATGTGGCTGGAGTCTAGCAGAGGAGCTGAATTACACCGTTCCAGAGCAGGGGAGACATGGGGAGTCTTTCTCTAGTCAGTGCAGGAGATACGACATGGACTGGAACACAACTGGCCTCAGCTGCATAAACCCCTTAGAAAACTTCACCGGTTATGGCAACAGGAGCAGTATCCCTCTTACCTCCTGTCAGGATGGCTGGGTTTACGATTCTTCAGGATCATCCATCGTGACTGAGGTAAGAAACTTAAACAAGGAGCAACGGCCCATGGTTACCCAGGTATTTGCAAACTGGAAAAATCCCAAATAGTAATTTTCTGAAGGAGGAAACACGTATGCCAGCTAATAGTCTCACCTCAGCATGTGCATAGATTGAGTATAATTCCCAGTAAGAATGCTAACACTAGATCTGGTTGAAGAGTACAAAAAGTGATCTATGAATATATTTGTGGGGAAAAATAGTAAGTACACTGTGCTATTATTTGCAGGGTCATGTTACTAGTTTTTCAGGAATAGTCAGAAGACTGGAAGTTTATTCATAAAAATGTTCACAAATCCTGAAAGTTTCATCAATTTCCATACAAATGATTATGCACATTTCATCATTTGCTATTCTCTTGTTTAAATGTTTCAGTCATCCATGCACAGGCCTGCTTTACAGATAGCGTGAAAAGTTAGCAGCATTTAAAGCAAATACAAGTTAGTGAACTGCTTTTCATGCTAAAATAGATGAAAACAAAAAGCTGTGTCCAACTACATTTCAGAACAAAATGGGTTTTTAACTTTTTTTTAAAAATAAACGGGGAAAGAAATAAATAAATAAATATTTTTTTAAAAATAAACGGTGATATTTACCCACAATATTTACTCAGAAAACTGCAAAGCTAGTTTTTTGCACTAATTTTCACCCATTTTTTCCAACACTAATAAATTCCCAAGACATTTTAAACAAAATAAAAGCTGGAAATGAAGGGCTTTACACATGACCTAGCTGACTGATCTCGCACATGAATAATAAACAACGTCAAAGACACAATGAAGAAAAAATTGGAAATTTGGTCAAATTGGAAAATATTTACATATAACAAATACAGTAATAGATAATGGGGACAAGGTAAAAAAGATCTGCAAACAGAGACAAAGGCTACATTTGTCACATAACTAATTTGCAATGGGTAGTTTAACTGGCTCTGGTTAACATAGATGCCTCCCCTGCTCCATTCTTCAAGATGAGAATCCAGCCTGTAAGTGATCATGTGTCGTGAGCAGTTTCCAAAGTGAGCAAGTTGTAAGAGGGAAGGAGCCGTGAAGACCTTTTAAGGTGAACCCAGGGGTATCCTCTTCCAGGAAAATTTTTTAACCTACTGTACTGTCCATTTGCTGCAATCTAGTATATTCCAAAGGCAACAAAAATGTTTTTCAGAAGATTCTACAAACCAGAGATAAAAGTAATAACTGGAAAAGATGGTTTAGCAGTATCCAGAGAGAGGCATGGAATGTTCATCAAATGCAAGGAAACCCCTTCACCAACCAGGCTGTCTGTGACGGGTTGGACCCCCCTTTCCAGAGTGCCACCTGATGTGCTGGGGTCCCACTGAGCCCACCTGTCCCACTAGCCTGAGTCCCCCACACACACTTTGTGCTCCTGTGTCAGGCTCCCAAGCCCCCTTCCAGCACACACACTGGTAGGGAAACACCTCGCTGTAGAATCTCAGAGAGTCTGTGACCAGCTCTCTGTGGGAGACTCAGCTAGGGGATTGCCCAGTGCTCCCGTGGATACATCCTCTGGAGTGTAAACCCAAAATTATATGGCCTTGCACTGTACAGAGATCTTTATAGAATTAAGCTCATGAAAATAACCCCCTCCCTCAATGTGGAGGAAGATATGCACAGCTTTTGCCCACCCCTGCCCCCCCCCCGTTATAAATTACATAAACTGAGTTTTGAATAAACAAGAAACAAGTTTATTAACTACACCAGGGTAAATTTTAAGTGTTTATAAGGAATAGCAAACAGATCAAAGCAGATTATTGAGCAAATAAAACAAACACCCAACTAAGCTTAATACACTAAGGAATACTTGCCACAAATAATAATTTCTCACCCTATATGTTGTTTCAAGCAGGTTGCAGAGTTTCTTGATGGTAAACTGCACTGTTTGCAGCTTAAATCTTCTGGGATTCCTTTTACAGGCTGTCCTTTCTTACCTGGACTCAGTCCCTGTCTCCCCCAGCTTAGTTCCTTTGTTTCTTCAGGTGTTTTCAGCAGTCTTCCTTCCTGAGCAGGGAGGCAGTGAAGAAGAGCCCTGATTACCTCACTCTCCAGCCTTAAATATGTTTTACATATGGCAGGAATCTTTTGTTTCCTATCCCATCCCCTTCCAGTGGAAAAATACCAACTCAAGGTGGAACCCTGTACCAGGTGACTTGAACACATGACCTTGTAGTGTCAAAGCAGCATCCCAGGAAGCTTCTCAGGAAGATGGAAGATTAGAACTTTGAAGATACTATTGTCCTTCTTAATGACCCATCCAGGCTAATTGCTTACTGTCTGGTGGGCGTTCCCCCAAGTACATGCACAGTTGTAATTGTTACATAGTCAATATTCCTAGAAATAAAAGTGAAACCGATGGAGAGGAATGCAAAAATAAACCAATAGCATGAGTGTTGAAAAGTAAATTGAATATTTTTAAATGCTTTGTGAGGTGTTAGCAACATAAGAAAGGAATTTTGTTTAAATATTATTTTAACCTGATTGTGTCCTGTTAGCCCTGTTTATACACAGTGCTGGATTGTGATTAGTTGAAATTGCTCTACAATATGATGTAGGCATTAGTGTAGTAGAAGGCAGTATTGCCCAGTGGGTAGAACACTGGACTGGGAACAGTAGATCTGGGTTCTATTCCCAGCTCAGCCACTGGCCTGTCGTGTGACAGTGGACAAGTCACTTTCCCCTCACAATGCCTCAGTTTCCCCAGCTGTAAGATGGAGGATATACTTTATCTCCTGTGTAAAGCATTTCGAGATCTAATGATGAAAAATGCTACATAAGAGCTTGATATTGTCACTATTAATGTAGACAAATATGTTGAAGGTATATGCTGAGAGTTGAATTTGTGCTGTGAACTCCAGAAAGCCAATCAGACAGCAAGTAGTATAAAGAAGGAGACTAACAATAGTCCACACACTATTATAATGCCAGCTTGATCTGCATTGATGTTGCGTTCCCTTTAGGTAATCCTGCCTTGAAAGAGGCAAAGATCCAGAGAAATGATTCGGAGCATGTGGGGAGGGTGTATATCACAGAGGGAGAGACTAAAGAGATTACAATGATTTAATTTGGATGGAAGATGAGAAAAAGCAGATGTGATGGATACTATAAAGCAATGGGGAATGGTAAGAGGTCTTAGTGCATGCTTTTCCCCTTCTCTTAAATGAGAATATGAGAAAATACTATTGAATTAAACACCAACACATAGGAATAAAAGGAAACGAGTTAAACGTTGGATAAAGTGGAATCTGTGGAACTCATGGCCATAGGATGTTATTGAGGCAAAGAGCCTAGGAACTTAAGAAAAGGTTAGACATGGGCAAGAACAATATCTGCTCTTACATTAGCTAGGATAAAATTATATGGACTAAGTGTTCTAAGGGTGGGGAGCAGAAAATAAGGACATCCCCCACCTAATACCTGGTCCTTTTCCTGTTTTGCCATTGACTTCAATGAGAGTAAAATTGTGCCTGTAATACAGTATTAAACATTCAGTATTCAACATTAAATGCTTTCCAGAGAGACCACTGATGGGAGACCAGTCTTGGCCACAACTTAAAAGCTCTGTCTACACACAGCTATTTTTGGGGCACTGGCATGAGTCCCGCTGGCCAGGTGTGGGATGCTGTGAGCTGTATAGATATACCCTATGTTTCCGTTGCTCAGTGAGTCACAGCGAAGTTACAGAGTACATGTTTGCTGTGAATAAAAGCGAAGTAAACTCTGCTGCTGGGCTTTGTGCCAGTGCTAATTAGAAGCTGGAGAGCAGGTTGCTCTGCTTCGCTCTGGCAGGGCCCACTGTATCACACCTAAAGACTCTATTAAGCAGCAAATATGAACCCATAGCCAGTGGCCCATGGATGCCCCTACAGACATTACTCTCTTCACAGCTGCCGGGTTAAAGCTCAGTTCAGGAGCTCAGAGCTTGAAAATATCTTTACCTGCTGCTGAAAGCTGCATTGGGCAACCCTCCTAGCATCCAGCAGCCGTGCAAACCCCCATGGGGCTGCCTAGCCCTACAAGCCAATCTAAAACTAATGAAAGGCATCTGGGTGATACCACAGATTATATGGCTGCAGCCAGAAAATGTAATGTACTCCTAAATCAAAGCCATAAATGCCTAACTTCAAGCCAGAACTGATGGACACTTCCTCCACGCAGAGTCACTACATATAGACAAGAATAAATCCGAGTAACATCTCTGCAGCATCACACAGTTTCAGTTGCTAGATAAATTGCGGTGAACAAACCACAAAGTCTAGAGGTTTGGCAAGATAAACTGATAAATATTCAAGCGTTTTTCCAAATTTATCCAAAATTACAGGCAGATTAATTTTCTTAAGATTCCCTCCTCTTTCTCCCTACACCCTCATCCCGGGAAGTAATTATGTGATATTCAGAGAAATAATAGAAATCACAGAAATTTAGGGCTGGAAGGGACCTTGAGAAGTCATCAAGTCCAGCCCGCTGTGGTAAGGCAAGACCAAGTGAACCTAGACCACCCCTGAGAAATGTTTGTATAATCTGTTCTTAAAAACCTTCAATGATGGGAATGCCACAATCTCCCTTGGAAGCCTATTCCAGAGCTTAACTACCCGTATAGTTAGAAAGTTTTTCCTAAATCTCCCTTGCTGCAGATTAAGCCCATTACTTCCTGTCCTACCTTCAGTGGATACAGAGAACAATTGAGACAGTCTTCTTTATAACCGCCAGTAACAAATTTGAAGACTTATGTCCTTCAGCCTCTCAGTTTTCTTTTCTCAAAACTAAACATGATCAATTTCTTTAACCTTTTCCCCATAGGTCAGGTTTTCTAAACCTTTTATCATTTGTGTAGCTCTCCTCTGGACTCTCTCTAATTTATTCACATCTTTCCTAAAGGGTGGCACCCAGAACTGGACACAGGACTCCAGCTGAGGCCTCACCAGTGCCAAGTAGAGCAGGACAATTACCTCTGGAGTCTCACATGAAACACTCCTCTTAATACACCCCCAAAACATATTAGCCTTTTTCACAACTGCATCACATTGTTGACTCATTCAATTTGTGATCCATTATAACCCACAGATCCTTTTCTGCAGTATTACCCCCTAGCCAGTTATTCCCTATTTTGTACTTGTGCACTCAAGTTTTCCTTCGTAAGTGAAGTACATTGCATTTTCTTTATTGAATTTCATCTTGATTTCTGATCAATTCTATAATTTGTCAAGGTTGTTTTGAATTCTAATCCTGTCCTCCAAAGTACTTGCTACCCCTCCCAACTTGATGTCATCTGCAAATTTTATAAGTGTACGTTTCCATTATCTAAGTCATTAATGAAGATATTGAATAGTACATGACCCAGGACTGACTCCCTATGCTGGACCCAACTAGATACATCTTCCCAGTTTGACAGCAAACCATTGACAACTATTCTTTAAATATGGTCTTTCAGCCAGTTGTGCACTGACCTTACCATAATTCCATCTAGACCACATTTCCCTAGTTTGCATATGGAATGTCATATGGGGCTGACAAAAGCCTTACTAAAATCAAGATATAGCACATGTTCTGCTTCCTCCCATCCACTAAGCCAGTAACCCTATCAAGGAAAGAAATTAGGTTGGTTTGACATGATTTGTTCTTAAACCCATTCTGACTATTCCTTATAACCCTATTATCCTCTCAGTGCGTACAAATTGATTGTTTAAAAAATTGTTCTGGTATCTTTCCAGGTACCGAAATTTGGATGACTGGTCTATAATTCCCCAGGTCCCCTTTGTTCCCTTTTTTGAAGATAGATACAATGTTTGTCCTTCTCCAGTCCTCTGAGACCTCACCCATCCTCCTGGAGTTCTCAAAGAAAATTGCCAATGGTTCTGATATGGCTTCAGCTAGTTCCGGAAGTACCCTAGGATGGATTTCCATCAGGCCCTGCTGACTTGAATATATCTAACTTATCTAAATACTCTTTAACCTGTTCTTTCCCTATTTTGGCTTGCACTCCTTCCCCACATAATTAATATTAATTGTGATGAGTATCTGGTCACCATTAGCCTTTTTTAGTGAAGACTGAAGTAAAATAGGCATTGAACACCTCAGCTTTCTTGACGTCATCAGTTATTAGCTCTCCTTTCCCACTAAGTAGAGCATCTACACCGTCCTTTGCCTTTGTCTTTTACTCATAGTATATTTAAAGAACTTTTCTTGTTGCCTTTTATGTCCCTTGCTAGACTTAACTCATTTTTTGCTTTAGCCTTTTCTGACTTTGTCCCAACACATTTGTGCTGTTCTTTTGTATTTCTCCTTAGAAATTCATCCATGCTTCCACTTTTTGTAAGATTCCTTTTTGATTTTCAGGTCACTAAAGAGCTCCTGCAGAAGCCATATTAGCCTCTTACTGTTATTCCAATCTTTCCTTTGCATCAGGATAGATCACACTGAAGTTGTGCCTTTGATATTGTCTCCTTGAGAAACTGCCAGCTCTCCTGAATGACTTTATCCCTTAGATTTTCTTTCCATGGGACCTTACCTACCAGTTTTCTGAGTTTGTTAGACTCTGCTGCTCTCACTCCTTCCTTTCTTAGAATCCTGAAATCTATAATTTCACAGTCACCTTCCACCTTCAGATTTCCACCAATTCCTCCCAGTTAGTCAGAATCAAAACTAAAATGGCTGTCCCACTGGTTACATCCTCAGCTTTCTGAAACAGAATGTTGTCCCCAATACATTTCAAGAACTTATTAGAAATTTTGCAAGATTACTTTTCCAACAGATATCTGCGTAGTTAAAGTCCCCGATTACTACCAGATCTTCTGGTTTGGATTTTTCTGTTTGTTCTAGAAATGCCTCATCCACCTAATTTTCCTGATTCAGTGGTCTCTAGTAGACTCCTACCATGACATCACCCCTATTTTTTCCTCTTTTTATCCCTACCCAGAGATTTTCAACTGGTCTGGCTCTCACCTCCTTCTGGACCTCAGAGCAAGTGTATATATTCTTGATGTATAATGCAACAGCTTCTCCCTTTTTTCCTGCCAGAACTTCCAGAACAAGCTATATCACTCTACAAGACCAATATTCCAGTCACAAGGTTTATCCCACCAAGCCTCTGTGATGCCAGTTGTCATTATTTAGCTAATGTACTAATATTTCCAGTTCGTCCTATGTATTCCCCATGTTCCTTGCATTTGTGTATAGATATCTAAGATATTGAGCAGATTTTCCACACTGATCTCTCTTGTTGCTCTTACGACCCAATACTAACTTTGTCCTCCCAAACCACTAGCCCTCTGTTAAAGTCACTTTTTTTTATGCTTACCTGTAGGCCTTTGTCATCTATCCCCTTTGAACCTAGTTTAAAGCTCTCCTCACTAGGTTGGTGAGACAGTTTGCAAAGATGCTCCTCCCCTTCTTAGTGAGGTGGAGTCCGTCTCTCCCCAGCACACCTCCATCCTGGAATAGCCTCCCAAGGGTGCAGGATGCCAAGCCCTCCTGTTGACACTGTCTGCACAGCCATGCATTCATCTCCAGTATGAATGTGTCCCTGCTTGGACCCCTCACCCTTAACTAGGGTAGTATTTTTCTGGAAATTGAGGCAAATTGGGCAAAATGTATTTCAGCTATGATGGTCAAAAGAATTAGGTCATTTCATTTCTGGAAAATGTTCTGCGTGTGTGTGTTTCATCATATCTCAAAATGGCTGGGCCATGTCTAATGTTGTGGAGTGTCTGTTCTCCCTGTTCTAACACTGATGTGCCTCTGCAGTTTAACCTGGTGTGTGAGGACTCCTGGAAGCTGGATCTCTTTCAGTCTTGTGTGAACATTGGATTTTTTATTGGCTCCATAAGCATTGGCTACGTAGCAGACAGGTACGTGAGGGATGAAACATTCACTTTGGGTATTTAACATTCATATTTTTAAACAACACATATGATTGAAGGGGTAAATGTACGCACTGAATCTAATTCAAAAGATCACTCAGTCACTTAGAATGGAGTAGTTCCTGGTGGCTGAAACATCTTATTTCCTAAAATATATGGTTCTGATCAGTGGCTCTGTAAAAATGTCATATCCCAGAAGCCAGGAGCGGAAGAGCGGGTGGATCACTGCAACTGCCATTTAGAAGCTTCGGTTAGTGCAAAATAAGACTTCTTAGAGGTGTTAGTTCAAAGGAGTATATTAGACCTATTCATAGACTCAGCTGGTTTCTGGGCAAAATCCAAGGTGCTCATTTTGATCTGTAAAGTCTTATGTGTTTTGTACCCTGGCTACCATAAAGACCACCTCTTCTCTTATGCAGTGTTTGGGATCAGCTATAGTACTCCTAATTTGCCCCTGCAGTTTAGATCTGGAACGCTGAAGGCCCCTAGAGCATTCTTAGGAGATGGACCTTGAGTCTGGAATTTTCTGTTGGCTTTGCAAAGCCCTCTTGGCTGACCCTTAGGACATAGTTCAAAATGGCCTGTTTACGTGGGAGTTGATGGAAGGGGGCATCTGAGTGACTTGAGCCGCTGATGTTATTGAGTGGAAAGAATAAATTTACTTTAGCTGTCATTTGTCACTCTGCTATTTTTGTTAGTGTACATTTATTGTACTGGGATGCAGAGTTTTGACTGGTGGTGCATTTTTATAAATCAAATAAATAAATAGTTCTCCATTAAACCAAACCAAAATGTCTTTCCAGCATTGTAATAAGCCTGTTTCTTTTGGAAACATTTGCTTTTGAATATCAGTGGAGCCACTATGATACCAATGGAGAGACAACTGCAGGCCCAAGATGAAATTTCTGAGCACTATAGCTGGGGAAGGATGACTGGAATGAGGCAAAAATTAGGGTCACTGCATAGGTCAATGGAGAAACTACTGTAGCATAGAAGAGGAACTACGGATCAATGTAGCGCAAGTCAGACAGCCACCGCAGGATGTTTCCAGAGCCCATTAGCCAGGTCAGTAAGTGTTCGTGGTAAGAAAACGTGCAAACACATGGGTGAAAGGAGTCTGTAAGAACTCGCCATGATCACTGTAAATGGAAAATCTTGGTGGAGGGAACCACAAAGCAATTCCTGTCTTCATTAAAAGCAGGGGGAAAATCATATGAGTAAAGGAGAGATAAGGACGGAGACTCCATGCCTGCTGGGAATCCCCAGCAGGCATAGAGCTGGAATAGCTGGCTCCTCTGTGAAACTCCCCTGGCTGCAGCTCTCAGTGTAGAGGGCAAGTTGTGGGCGAGGGGAAGCATGGACGGAGCATTCTGTGCTCTGGCTATGCCAATTGACAGCTGGACCGTTGGAGGCCATAGCCAGCCAGTGTAAACTAGAACAGCACCCAGCCCCAGCAGACAAACCAGCCCCAGGATTAGGATGTCACATCTGGCTGCCTGGCATTTGCTCACCCAGCTGAGACCAGCTGTGAAGCCAGCGGAGTTGAACAATGATTGCGGCACGTACTTTCCTCCTTTTAAAATCCCCAAGTCAACATGTACCCCAGAAAAGAGCCATCACTTCTGCAAAATTCTTGCTTACTCTGTGCAACCCAGGGAACTATAGCTACTGTCCGCTATACATCACACGACTTAGACTTTGAGAATATCTAAAAATGCACAGCAGTGGCTTGGTTTTCTCCCCTCTCGATTATTATGCACATATATGGGCACAGGAGGGGGTACCCTATAAAATGAGTGGGAAATTAACCAAAATGCTGTGGGTGCTACAGGAACAGGCCAGACAAGCATTTCTCAGTGTTCTTTCCCTAGCAAAATGAATGGATGGTTCTATCAGCAATTCTCTCTTTAGATGAGGACTCCAGGTGTTACAGTACAAGGTTAAACTGTATGTACATGAGAAACTGCTCTGAACAAAACTTGGGAGAAGAAAACAACAGATCTTTCAATAGAATGAATTCAAAAAGTATTGCTTTGCAACCAGCATGACTCAGCCAGGTGAAAATTTGCTCTTCAGTTATGTTTTGCACAATGTAATCCATGTCATGATCACAGATACATTTGTTTCTCTGCAGGTTTGGTCGTAAATTATGCCTGTTAATTACAATCCTTGTCAATTCCATTTCTGGAGTTCTCGTGGCCTTTGCACCAAGCTACACGTGGATGCTGATCTATCGTTTCATACAAGGACTGGTCAGCAAGGGGGGCTGGTTAACAGGCTACATACTGAGTAAGACAGATTGCAATTACCACCCAGGGGGAATAAAGCCCCAGTGTAGAAGTAGGGCTGACCAGATTTGTTTTAATACAGCTGAATGTAAGGAATTAGCTCACTGGGTAACACACTGAAAAATGAAGCTCATTTTATTCATTGAAAAACTGCATTCTACGCTCAAAACCAAGATTTAGGTCAAAATCACATTTCCTTTTCAGATCAGACAATATCAGGATTTTTAGATCTAAAAACTTGCCATTCTTCCCTAAGTCTTTGAGAAGCTACACATATTGGAAGAAGACAGTTTGGGAAAATACTGTGCCTTCCCACATTAACAAGCATATGTTCAAATAAACACCCATATAGGGACATGGATTAATTGGAAACGCTGTCAAAGGCAGGTTAAATTTTAAGGATATGCCTACAGCTGGGAGTGAGCCCAGGAAGATCCAGGGCTAGTCACCTAAGTATGGACTGAAGGGGTTGGGTGGGCTTCTATTTAGGTGCCTCGCCTGCATCAATGGCCATGTCATAACGTCCACACTATTATTTTTAGCACGCTAGCTCAAGCACATCTGTCTACCCAGGCTAGGAGGCACGCCCTCCGCTGCAGTGTACACATAGCGTACAGACGGAGTGGGGCTGGCCTCAAAAGGTAGTGAGTAGTGTCATGTCCAAATTGAAGTTTGTTCCCCAGACTTTTTGTGGTTCCATGACTTGAGACCTTATAAAAAAAAAAAAAAAAAACAACTTACTTCCAGACAAGGTAAGGTTACCGCATGACAATATTAGACTTCCTTTTTACATTTAGAAAACCAAAGCACTTAAATGCAAGAAACAAATAGGTAAACACATCCCTTGTCCACATAACATGTTAATGGGTGAAATCCTGGCCCTATTGATGTCAATGGCAAAACTCCCCTTCACTTCAATGAGGACAAGATTTCACCTGTTCACACCAAGTACAAAGAAATGCATATTTCATCACAACTCAACGCCCTTAACTCTGACACAATAAATACTCTTCTTTCATATGTAATCTCAAAATGAGAACATACTACTAAGCCCTTTCTGAAAAAAAGAAATCTAAAAATTAAATATGCACACAGTAATGATACTGAACAGCTTCTAATACAAGTCCACATAAACAGACATCAACAATGTTTTATACTTTATTAAACTACATTCTCAAGAAACATCAATTATAAGTTCTCTACCTCCTCCCCGTCCTCTCCCCCTCAAATCTACTGCCATTTTCCACTTAGTGGTATTCATTTAAAAAAAAATATTTAGATACCAAAATCACTGTTAGAAATTTACTGTGGTTTAGTAACATCCAAACTTTTCAAAAATTCTATGTATTTCTGTTCATGAAACATGACGAATTTGTAGAATTTGATTTTTAAATAAATAGTTACTCTACTTCATTGAAGAGAACTCAGTTTAAAGGCTTCTAGATAGGACAGAAATTTTACAAGATCATAAATTCTAGAATCTATAAAATTTTTAATGGTTTTAAATTAGGGGATCTAGGTTCTCCAATCTCTAAATTGATTTATCACTGATTTTTTTCTACCTTGATTTGTGTTATCTTTTTAGTCACAGAATTTGTTGGCTTAAGCTATAGAAGGACAGTAGGAATTGTTTACCAAGTAGCCTTTACTGTTGGACTCCTCGTACTCTCTGCTATTGCTTATATGATTCCTCACTGGAGATGGCTGCAGCTCACTGTTACTCTGCCAAACTTTTTCTTCTTGCTCTATTACTGGTAAGCAAATTTATATTTCACCTAAGAGCAAAAATACAAAATGGAGATTTTAGTTTGAGCTCCTTTTGACTACGTTAGTTTACTGTTAGGGCTAGTCAAAAGGTTTCAGCTGCAACATTTTGCCATTAAAAAATGGGGTTTCACCAGGATTAAAAATTTCCACAGGAAAGGGTCAATTTCTGCAGAACTTTCCAATAGAACAATCCAAATGAAACCTTCTGTCTCATGTCAGGTCGACATTAACTTCTGTGTCTACCAAAGCCACTGCGTTGATTCATGGGATTTGTAGTTTAATGCCTCTCATGCCCTGGCTCTCCAACTGGACTATATCTCCCTTGGTGCATGGCAGTCTCTCTCTGCCGCTGAGCCATTGCAGTATGTCATGAGAATCCCATAAGAATCAGTCACAGAAAAAGACCACCTTGCATCATAGCAGATGTAGTTCAACCAGGGTGCACAGCCTATAGGAGATAATGCGGGCATTAAAGACCCAGAACAACTCACATAAGGCATCCCAGTGTCTGAAGCAGACACACACACTAATGTCAACCTGACCCAGAACAGAATGTCTCAACTTTTCTGAATTTAAATTTTTTGGAACTTGTTCTGCAAAAAGTTTTCATATTTTGACTTTTCTTCCTGATTCAGGATGAAAAGAAATGTTGAGATATTGGAGGTTCCCGGGGGATGGAAATTCCCTTTTTCCATTAGCTCTACTTTGCACTCGATTAGATAGCTAGCCTGAAATTTTAGAATATTCCGCACAAAAAAATCTACCATATCTTGAATGCAGTGTTATGGTCAATCTAGCACTCAGTGTTGTTAATGAGTGAAGAGGTTGTTACCTAACAATGTAAGACACTCTATTCCATTCTATCATCCATAGCAAGAGTGCTGCATCTCCAGCACCTCCTCTGTACATTCAGCCCCAGAATGGCAATAATAAAACATTAGCCACTAGGTCACTATTCTAGCCTTATTTAGAGATGGGGTTGGGATTCTAATCCAGGTCTGAATTTTGCATGTCATCCCACTCCTTCCAGACTTGTTTTTTTTCCCAAATCTAGAGGCTTCAGTTTGATCCATTAGAGAGCTAGGGGCCAGCTGCAAAATTCTATAGCACATCTGGGCTTGAACTCCCCACCACCCACTATTACCCCATGCACAGAGTTCCAGGGGCTCTCTCTTGACCCATCTCTAGCAGTGAGATTTAACATTTGAAACATGGGTGTCTTTAAGCAGTGGGAAAGATGAGGACGGTGATTTGTAACTTTTAAAAAATTACTCATTTAGTTTAAGAGCATATTTATTAGTACTATTCAATATTTTAATTAACAACTTGGATAATGGAGTGGAGAGTATACTTATAAAATTGGAAGATGACATCAAACTGGGGGAGGAGGGGTGCTATCATTTTGAAGGACAGGATTAGAACTGAAGACAACCTTAATAAATTGGAGAATTTGTCTGAAATCAACAAGATGAAATTCAGTAAAGACAAGTGCAAAGTACTCCACTCAGGAGGGGAAAATCAAATGCACAAATACAAAATGGGGAATCCCTGGCTATGAAGTAGTAGTACTGAAAAGGATCTGGGGGTTATAGTGGATCACAAATTGAATATATGTCAACAATGTGATGCGGATGAGAAAAAGGCGAATACAATTTGGGGGAGTTATTAACAGGACTGTCATATATAAGACACGAGAGGTCATTGTCCCACTCTGTGCAGCACTGGTGAGGCCTCAGTGGAGTACTGTGTCCAGTTTGGGGCCAAACTTTAGGAAAGATGTGGATAAACTCAGGACAGTACAGAGTAGAGCTACATAAATGAGAAAAGGTTTAGAAAACCTAACCTATGAGAAAAGACTAAAAAACTGGTCATGTTTAGTCTTGAGAAAAGAAGAGTGACAGGGGCGGGTAATCTGATAGCTTCCTTCAAAGTGAATCATAGAAATGTAGGGCTGGAAGGGATCTCTAGAGGTCCTCAAGTCCAGCCCCTTTTGCTGGGGTAGGATCAAGTAAACCTAGAGCAGTGGCTCTCAAACTTTTGTACTGGGGACCCCTTTCACATAGCAAACCTCTGAGTGTGACTCCCCCTTATAAATTAAAAACATAAAAATGTTTTTAACACCATTATAAATGCTGGAGGAAAAGCGGGATTTGGGGTGGCGGTTGACAGCTCGTGACCCCCTATGTAATAACCTCACGGCCCCCTGAGGGGTCCCGACCCCCAGTTTGAGAACTCCTGACCTAGACCATCCTTGACATGTGTTTGTCCAACCAGTTCTTAAACAAATATGTTATTAGGAGGACGATGATCCGTTGTTGTCCATGTCCACTGAAGGTAGGGCAAGAAGTCATGGGTTTAATCTGCAGCAAGGGAGATTTAGGTCAGATTTAGGAAAAAAACTTTCTAACTATAAGGGTAGTTAAGCACTGGAATAGGCTTCCAAGGGAGGTTGTTGAATCCTCATCACTGGAGGTTTTTAAGAACAGATTAGACATACCCCTGTCTAGGATGGAGTAGGTACACTTGGTCCTGCCTCAGTTCAGGGTTTCATTAGATGACCTGCAGAGGTCCCTTCCAGCCCAACATTTTTATGATTCTATTGGTTTAAAATGGCAAACAATAAAGACAACAAATCTGCAAACATTTTGTTGACTATTTTGTCAGAATTTCAGCAAAAAGTTTCATCACAATTTCACAATCTAGAAAAATGTCAACCCCTTCTCATATTTTATGGACAGAATTTTTTTACATTATTTCAAAATATAGCAAACTGGGTTTTTTTCCCAAAAGCCAAATGATGTCATCATAAACAGAAGACTCAGGTAAGAATAGAAAGTTTATTTTACCTCCATATTTAGCATTGGCCTGACCACTGATGGAATACGTGTCTAGTTCTGATGTCCACAATCTGCAAGAATGTTGATAAATTGGAGAGGGTTCAGAGAAGAGCCATGGGAAAGGTTTAGAAAACCTGCTTTATACTGATTGAGCTCCTTGCGTGTCTCTGTTTAGCTTAGCCTTCTCTTTGTTGAGGAGTGACTAGCACAGTTTATAAGTACCTATGTGGGGAACAAATATTTAACAATAGGCTCTTCAATCTACACAGATCCAATGGAAGGAAGTTAAAACTAAACAAATTCAGACTGGAAAAGAAATGCAATTTTTTTTTAAAACAGTGAGATAATTAATCACAGGAACAATTTACCAAGGATTGTGGGGGATTCTCCATCACTAGCAATTTTTAAATCAAGATTGAAGATTTTTCTAAAAGATATGCTCTAGGAATTATTTTGGGGGAGTTCTCTGGCCTGTGTTATACAAGAGGACAGAGTAAATGATCATGATGATCTCTTGTGGCCTTGGAAATGATGAACCTGAGAGTAGCTAAGCATCCTCACCCCCCATGGCTTCAGCTGGAGTTATGGGTGTCCTGTACCCCTTAATGTCCTATCAACAGAAACTCAATTTGGTTTGAATACACAGTGTTACAGTGACATATTTTGTTTCCACATACCTGTGCCTGGTTGCTTGTGTTGCAGGTGTCTGCCAGAGTCACCAAGGTGGCTGATAGCTCAACAGAAAAATGACAAAGCCATGAAAATTATTAACCGTATTGCCAAAGGAAATGGGAAAAAGGTGCCTCCCTCTTTACAGGTGATCATGTATTTTTTTCCTGGGTGTGTAATTACAAGCAAACAATGCTATATATTTAGGATTGCTCTGAATCCGGAGCAGAGAGCAAACTGACAAGCCGAAGTGCTGCAAATCTGCAAAGTGGAGTTGAGTGGTTTTCTTTTGTGAAAGCCTTGGATATTAAAACACACTTATATGAATGGAGACTCCTATAAATATTCCAATAGCCAAAATGAGTTCTTCCTCTTATGAAGTATCAAGCAGTATTCAACCAACCAGATCACATCTGAATGAAAATTCCAAAGTATCTTTTATTCATTTATTGTTTTTAAAAAAGAAATGTTGCTTCATTTAATGAGGTGGCTTTGGTACAGACAGACAGCTGGGGGAAAGGGTGGGCTGTTTAAGTGTCCACTCTTCCCCTCAGTTTTTGGTAATTTTACAGACAACTCTTAATTGGTAAATGAAAAATTCCAGAAATGATACTTACGTTGATCCAATGAAAATAAACAAGGCCAAACTCCGAAGACTCTCACCCCCTAACCTCTTCCTTAATGTCCCTCTGGTTCTTTCCTAGAGTCTCAACCCTGAAGAGGAAGATGGGGAAAAGCTGAGCCCTTCATTTCTAGACTTGGTCAGAACACCTCAGATAAGGAAACATACACTCATTCTGATGTACACTTGGTAAGGGAGGGTAACACGGTTTTCATTTCAAAGCATTAGACCACCCCCCATCATCCCCCACATAGTTACTTTGGCTCTGTTTTCCCCATATGGCCCTTGACTAGTCAAAGAATTAAGAATCACTGCCAATCTATCCCTTTGCAAACTTGGCTTGAATTGGGCTCTGCTCTCTGCCTAGGTTCACAAGCTCTGTTCTGTACCAGGGGCTCATCATGCACATGGGGATTGCTGGTGGGAACATTTATCTGGATTTCTTCTATTCTGCTCTGGTTGAATTTCCAGCCGCCCTCATACTCATACTCACAATTGATCGCATTGGCCGTCGCTATCCCTGGGCTGCAGCAAATCTGGTGGCAGGGGCTGCTTGCCTTATTACAGCTTTCATCCCAGACGGTGAGTTACTCAAGCTTTTGTTAGTCTGTCACCGTCACCCCTGAGAGAGTGAGAGTGTTCTGGAGAACTGAAAAGACCACTTTTGCTATTATAGTCCACATCAGTGTTGCAATTCAATGGGAACAAATTACAGGTATTTTCCCACAAGCGTTGGTGAAGATAAAAATTACCAATCAATTCCCCCCTCTCTAAGAGCTTTTTATAATGCAAGTGCTGAAAAAAGGGGGCAGATAATGGGCTAAATTTCCCAGATGGCATCAACTCAGCCTGTAAATTTACACATGCAAGTTCACAAACACGCTATTTTGGCCAGACATGTCTTTGTACACCCCATATTTTGTATTTGCACACACACAAAACTGGTACACATCTAACCTGATGGACAATCCCAGTGACAGACCCCAGGATCTTACGAATTTTAATATGCTCTTTTACACGTATAGTCTCAGGTGCACCAGTCACTTAGGATTTAATACATAATATATCTTCCTCAAACTTTTACATACAGCCCAAAAACTGAGCTCAGCTGGCAGACCAAACTCATTTTAAAACAGCGATCGGACACTTCCTGGTTTATACAAGGAGGTGATGTACTCTAATCAATTAGAGTTGTGGCTAGAGCTAGGAAATCCTGCGTTCTAATCTTAGTTCTGTGTGTATGTGGCCCTTGGGCAAGCGATTATCTTTGCTGCTTTCATTTTACAAATAGGGAAACGAAGAGCTCACTGCTTACCTTACCACCCAGGAGTGTTGTGGGGGTCAGCTACTTTGTGAGTGTACAGCACACTGACAAATCTAAAATGCTTAAAAAACTCTGAAGTATTAGTATTGCAAACTGATATGGGGTGAAAGGAGAACCCATTCGTAGCTCCCCCGTGGGATTCCTGTGCTGCATGGTATTTACCAAATGCAATCTTTCACACTCTTTTATGACATGATCAGAAGAAACCAGCCACCTTTGTAACTCTAACGTGTGACTTCCTTCCAGATATCTATTGGTTAAAAGTTACTGCAGCTTGCTTGGGCAGAATGGGAATTACCATGTGCTATGAAATGGTTTGCCTAGTGAATGCAGAATTGTACCCAACATTTCTCAGGTGGGTGCACCGTCTTCTGGTAATCCAGTATAAAATGTAATGGGTAAGAGTGCAGAGTGTCTCTATTTACTGATTCAAGGGTATCACAGAAACATGTTAGAGCCACAGACTGCACATTAGAAAAAACACAACAGCATGTCTATCAAATGACAGAAGTTTAATTAAAAATTAAACAGCACTGTGGGCCACCTTTAACCTATCCAAATACATTGCATGGCCCAATGGAGCAGAGCTTGATGCAGAACATTCACTGCAAAAGTTGTTTCAGATACCACAAAACACAGGACTGGATTTGAGAATAATCACTCGATAGATGGATATTTAGCATGTCGGCCAGGGACAGTGAAACACACTTGGTGCTGGCTGATTTTAAGACTGATTCAGGCTTGTAGCTGTGGTGATGCTGAAAGGCTTCCCCCAGAAGCTGATGAAAAAGGAGCCAATGAAGAGTGAAAAAGCTGCAGCAACAGAGATCTAGTGGAAGCAAGCCAGGAGAAAGTGATTGGGGCCTGGGGATTGCCAACGGAGGCTGGCTGGCTGTTGCTACAGTAGGGGAAGCTGCTGGCCATGTAGTGCCTGAACAAAGTGCTTTTGTATTTACAAAATACACCTAAAAACCAATTTCAAGCAATGTGAACAGCAGCCCAGATAACCTGCACCTGGCATGTCATGGTGCCATAAGAGACCCAGGCTCTGTTCTCTGCTCTCGCCTCCTTCTCTCTCAGCTTACACTACAATGGACGACAGAGCCACAGACTAATGGTGGCAGGTTGCTGAAGCGTATGGTACAAATCATTTAAATGCCTCCTCTGGCCTCATCCTTTTCCCCTTCCCTCCAAAAAAACCTGACTAAATGAAGGTATTATACAAATGAAGAACAGAAAACCTACAGGACATTTTTGTCCATCTCTTTACCAATACAGGATTATTCCTTATAGTGCTTTTTCTAGTGCTTTATCCAGTCTAGATTTATATCTCCAAAATGATGGGGCTTCCATTGCAATACCTAAGGAACACTTGCATTTTCTAGTACATCTCACTGGAAGATTTGCCTGACATTTCACCCATTTTTTTAATCAAATGCATCCTATTACTCTTGGTTATTATTAGCCCAGTCAGAAGTGGACTTTTTAAAGTTCCTTTTTATTATTTTTATTTCCTCACCAATGTTTGCAACCTTTCCCAATGTATATTATCTGTGAATTTCATTAACAAGATATTTATCCTCTCTTCCCAGATCATTAATGAAGATGTTAAATAAGACCATGTTTCAGACCAATGCCTAGTGCACAGACCAATTCCTAGGTTCTTTTCGACATCTCTGTAGTACCTACTGTTGTTCTCAATATAGCCCAGTGGGGACATTTCCATTGCAATATGCAAGAGATTAGACACATCCCTCCTAGTATTGTTAACAGGAATGGTTTGCCTATTCTTCTGTGTGCATTGCTAAAAATGTTTAAGTGAATAGCTGCAGAATTCTTTTTAAACAAATTAATAATGGGGGAACATTTCATGTACATGTATTTTCTAGGAACCTGGGAGTACTTGTCTGTTCTTCCATGTGTGATATTGGTGGGATCATAACTCCATTCATTGTCTACAGACTGGCAGAGATCTGGCATGAACTGCCACTTGTAGTTTTTGGTAAGAGTTCTGTATTGTAGAGTGACTGTATTTACTATATGCAGGGTTGTTGTAGCCACATTGGTCCCAGCATATTAAAGAGACAAGGTGGGTGAGAGGATATCTTTTATTGGACCAATTTCTGTTGGCGAGAGAGAGACAAGCTTTCAAGCTTACACAAAGCTCTTCTCCAGGTCTGAGAAATGTACTCAGTTACCGATGCACAATCTGTTCAACCTTTTACAGAACAGTGACACTGACTTTCACTGACCTGAAGAGCAGCTCTGTGTAAGCTCAAAAGTTTCTCTCTCACCCACAGAAGTTGTCTAACAAACAATATTACCTCACCCACCTTGTTTCTGTATTTACCATGTCCTAGGTAAATTGCTCCCATGGTTAATTGCCCTCAACCTAATTTTTTTCAATCTTATTCCTAGTCTGAATTTTTCTAGCTTCAGCTTCCATCCACTGGCTCATGGCATGCTTTTGACTGATAAAGAGCACACTACCATCAGAAATCTCTTCCCCATGTAGGTACTTGGAGACCATGAACTAGTGAGTCATCTCTTAACTTTTTCCATTAGACTAAAAGGAGCTGAGTTTATTCAGTGTAGCTCAGAGGACAGATTTTTCCAGACCTCGAATCACACTCGTAGCCCCTTTTAGAACCCACTCCAATTTAACAACATCCTTTTAGAAGTGTGGACAGAAAGGGACACTTCCCCAAGTGATTTATGCAAGGTAGAAAGTCTGTGGCAGAGCAAGGAATTGAATCTTGGTCTCCCGCATGCCAGGTTAAAGGTAATAAAAAGTAATAAGTGAAGATATATCAATCTCCTAGAACTGGAAGGGACCTTGAAAGGTCATCAAGTCCAGCCCCCTGCCTTCACTAGAAGGACCAATTTTTGCCCCTGATCCCTAAGTGGCCTCCTCAAGGATTGAACTCACAACCCTGGGTGTAGCAGGCCAATGCTCAAACCACTGAGCTATCCCTCCCCCCTATGGTTAGCATCCTAACCATTTGACCATGCTTCCTTACCTCTTGGCCTACTGGGCTGTCTATGAATACTGGCCAGTTGCTTCCATGAGTCCTTGGATGAGGGAAACAGCCAACTCACCACAGCCTACTCCCCACAGAAGCCAGTGATGATTCTCCAAAGGACTCCAACCCCTAGATACAGCTATGGAAGGCACTATATTTCCCTAGTACCCAAGCAACAATGTTGAAGGTGTATTCAGCTCATGGAACATTTAACAGATAGCGTCTGCAGCAACAGATGAGACTCTGCAATACTTCACGGAAAGTGGGTGGTTTGAAGGATTTAGGATGTGTGGTTGTGGGAGGGAGGGAACAGATTGCCCAGGCAAAGGGATGCAGTTGGAGTGAAATCTCCTCATTCACTAATTTTGTAAGAGAACTTTCCTAGTAGACAATATTGTGCACTAGGAGATACACCATATTTTTCCCTGTTGTTCTCATGATAGAAAGATTCACTAAATGTCATGGCTTAGAAATGACTTGTATCACCTAATGTTCTTTCACTGTGGACTCAATGTTGGAATTTTGTTTGAGATGATTGCAATATGTTAGATACACCAGCTAAATTAGGTTAGGCTTTCACCACAGGCATATGGTCCCGAAGGGGTCAGGCCCCAGTGGAGGACTGATGTAGCAGAGTGCCATCCCTTCCCTTCCCAAGTTCACATCCTCTGCCAACAAGTGGGGAAGAGGCAGCCGGTGGCACAGGAGCTTCACCAGGGGAAGTCTCAGTTGGCATGTTGGAGCCAGAATCTAGCTCCTTTGTGCCCTCTGAGTGGTGCAGGGGCTAAGCCACATCTGAGAGAGTGGCCCACCCTCTCTTGTCTCATCTCAGAAGGGCCTCAGTAATAAGAGCAGAGCCTACTGAAAAAATGGAACAACTTATTCATTCAGCAGAGGCAGCTTTGCCTCAAATTCATAATCATTGCTGCAAATGAATATTAAACCATGTCATGCTCACTATGTATTTTGTATCAAATTTAACCCTTTTGCGTGATCTTTGTTCCAAGCTGTGGTTGGTTTAATTGATGGTGGACTGGTTCTGCTCCTACCTGAGACCAAAGGGAAAACTTTGCCTGAGACTATAGAAGATGCTGAAAACATGCACAGGTACAGTACCATGCAGCCTAAGAGAAATGTGTGTCAAACCTTATTAACAAAATCTCCCTCAGAACACCATTTTATTGTACATCCCTGGAAGGATCTGTTGTTGGTCTACTTTGCAGGCACAGAAACCTAAAGTCACAATGTAATACCTGAAAAGACTAATGCACAGTTTTTCTACTGGGGTGGCAAGATAGCAGATTTTAAGTTGTACCATTTTATTTAATCCAGGCTCTAAATGTCATTGCTATTTTTAGACTTGTTTTAACAAAAATGTGAAGAGGGTGGAATCCTTATTCCTAAGTATTCCAGTAAATTCGTAGTGGTTTTGGCTGGTTTGTTTGTTAAGTGTAACATGTCATACCAAACCCACATCAGGAGTCACAATGATACAGTATTTCACAACTCCAAAATACTGGCATCTGTTTTTGTTTTCCCCAATGGTCCAATTTATGGTTCAGATCATTTTGCGTTGCCACCCCCGTCTCTCTACCAAGCATCGTGTTAGTTTCAGAATGTTTGTTGGTGCAGTTGCAAAGCACTACCGTACTTCCTGCCTACCAGGAATCCAAGAACAAATAATAGAGGTCGTGAGCTGGCCTTTGGATAGCAGTATCACTGCTATACTGCATGATCTAATCGAGCTGTACACAAGTATATAGCTGAAAGGAAGTTTGTTTTACATGGAATTTGAAAAGCTGCGACCTTGATGTTGGCTGTTCAATACAGGCACGTGCATTACATACTGAGAGGCAGCAAACTTTCATCTGTAGGTATGTGGAATGAAGTCTTCAATGTGACAGCAATAGCAGCTGTCACGGATAAAAGGGAAGAGCAAAGAACTAGAGGTGACTTTTGAACCTACAGCTTAATTCAGTGCAGGGTCTTTGTAGTAGGAAAGAACCTTGGCAGTGAGTTTTGGCAGCTGATTCACCTTTTCTACCAACTGAAAAAAAGTTACATAAAAGATGCAAAGGCAGCATTCCTGGGGGAAAAAAATCTAGGCTATTGTAAGATACATTGGCTGGGTTCAGAGTTTACATCTCATTTTGTTCAGTGACTGGGAAACTACCCTCAAGCTGAGGTCATAGCTGTGCAAGGTAAAGTCAGGTTCTTGTTTGGCTTATTTAATTGCCCTCATGCAAGGCAAGGAGTTTTGGGAAAACTGTCCCTAATTATATTGGATATAGCTTAGGCACTGCTTGACATATCCTTTCCAGTCAGAATACTAATGGATACCAACTTCAAATGGGTCATCAGTGTAGTAGAGCAGGTTTACAATGTGTTTTCCACTTTTTAGATGCATTTGTGCAAATAAAATAGTTGCTCAAATGCTCACAGACAGCTCATTAAAAAAAGAACAAGCAGGGCTGAAGCCAATGTGAGCAAATAAATACAGTGTGGTTTTCATCCAGCACATGTGCATGCGCCCTCTCTTTTTAAACCCTATGGGCCAGTTTCTCAGCTGCTGTAAACTGGCATAGCTCTATTGACATCAGCTGAGAATGTGGTGTGATACACTTTAATTTAGTCACAGCTGTGGCTGATGGGGAAAGAAGAGAATAAGGAGAAAGAACAAGGGGACAGTGGTGAATTTGACCCTCCAAGAAGCTATTCATACGCCATGATGATTAAATGGCAATGTCAGCACATCTCTGAAGTAGGAAACTGGGATAGTTAGGGTTGCCTATTACTGGGGTTTCCAGACTCTAGTTTTAGTTTTTAACTTGGCCAAATTTTAACAGTGCAGACTTTAATTTTCCATGCCTCAGGCTAAACTTTGGGGAGAAATGATTCAGCCATTTCCAAGAATGAAAGCTAGGGGGAACATTAATTTGCCCCGATCAAAAATTCATGTGCCCTCTCTTTAAAAAGCTCCATCATCCCCATGCTTTGGAGAAAGGAATTGGGTAGTGGCCTGTGTGTCAGGGACAGACCATGTGCTATTCCTAGGCAAATCTACCCAAATTTGGCCAAATTATAAGTCTGAAGAACTGCAGTTTGCACATGCTCTCTTGAGACTCTCAAGTAAATGCCCCAAAGATTCGGTTTGCACTGGGCATGCTCCAGCCTAGGGCCGAGCAGGACTTCCCCTGCACTTGCAACTCTGAGCTGCTGTGGGCTGTGCCAGGCCCAAGCACCTGAACTGAGAGTAACGAGCCTGACTTTCCTGTGCTCTCAGTGACCCACTGCTCAAGGTGGTGTCAGATTCAAATGCAGAGGGGACAAAAGCCAGATAAAAACAGATTCAGACTGAACAAAAGCAGGGGCTGTAGATTAGGACAAGGAAACTTGGCAGGGGAGACTAGCTGAGCAAGGAGACAGGCTGGAAGTGGAGTCTAGAGGGACTGGGAGCCAGTAAATGGGTGGAAGACAGACTGGATGGGCAGGGTGACTGGGACTGAAAAACAGCAGGGGTGAAGAGAAGGTGGTCAGGAGAGAGACCTGATGAGGAGTCAGAGGAAACCTGGGCCTGGCTGGGCCAAGGAATCAGGGGAAGGACACGAGATTAGACAAGTAGCCCAAGAGTAGGGAAATAGGGAGTGGGAGTCAGTGTGGATGGAGAATATGTGGAGGGCTATTGGAGCCAGTATGGGGGAGCGAGGCATATTGGTTTAGAAGTTGGGTGGGGAGACTGGGATTAGCTGGGCAAGGGGGGTGGGGCGGGGCGGGTCAGGAGAGGTGAAACTAGGATGTACTGGGCACACAGACTGGAACTTGGATGAGAAGCCTAAAGAACGTAAACTCAGATTAGCTAGGTGAGGAGAATGGAACTGGAGCAAGGAGTCAAGGGTGGGAAACATAGGACTGGCACGGGGCAGGCTAGAGCATAAGAGGCTGAAGGGATCACATGGGGAGGGAGGGGGGACTTGGCAGAAAAGTCTGTGCCTTCCGGAGGCTGGATGGAACCCAAGATTCCCAGGTCTCACCATTCCTTCGCTCTCAGCAAATATCTGTAAAACCTGCTGGCAAAGCGTGTGACTCATCACTTTCTAGTGATTGTCCACATAAAGGATAACAATGTCTCTAAACAAATTAGTATGTGATCATGTAATTAAAAAAAAAAACTCTCAATGCATAGGCACAAGGGGCCAAATTAAGGTTCCACAGGCAAATTTAAGCCTGGCATTTCCTAAATTTTGAGTGGTTAACTTTGCAACCTGAATGCTCTTTTAACTTCGTGTGTGTGTGTATGTGTATTTTTTTATATATATGAGAGAGAGAGAGAGCGCTCTCTCTATATATATATTGTGGCAAATTGCCAGCACTATTATGATGGGTCTTGCGCTTCTTTGGGGTGGGGGAGGTTCAGGGCGCCATTTCTTGCCCCTAAATTGGAATATTAATTGCCCCACTAGTGTCCTAGAGGAGTGGAGTGGAGAGGGAGGGACCTGGGCCTGTCCTCTACTCCAGGTCCCAGCCCAGGGGCCCTGAGGATAATGGTGAACCACTTGAACTGACGGTTCCTTCCCCTGGGCTACTTCCCTCTCCTGCCCTTCAGCTTGTGGGGGGCTTCCTGCCCTCCCTCTGCACAAGCCAGGTGCCCCTTACCTAGGGTCTAGGACTTTAGCCCACCACAGCACTTCTCCAAACTGTCCTCTGCTTCCCTTCAAACTGTTCTCTGCTCCAGCACCAATCCTTTCTGCTCCTACTCCCACACTGTCTGATTGAAGCAGGGGTTATCATGTGATTGGCTTCAGGTGCTCTAGTTAATCTATAGCAAACTTTCTTCCCCTTACAGGGAATAAGGCTCCCTTCTAACCCTCTCCTTCTGCCCTCTGGCCATGCTGTATCACAAAATATGAGAGAGCGTGCGCACGCTATATATATGTGGAAACAAAGTTAGTAGTTTCTCAGTAGCTGGAGCTACTTTTTATCATGATTATTTTTCATAAATTTTATGAAAAGACAGGACCATTCGATCATCAAGTCTGAGGCCCTGTGTATCAGAGGCCATGGAATTTCATTCAGTTACTTCTCTATTGAGCCCAGTAACTTGTGTTTGGCTAAAGCAGATCTTCCAGAAAAGGCATCTAGTCTTGAAGGCCTCAAGAGATGAAGACTCACCACAACCTTTGGCTGCTTGTTCCAATGTTAAATCACCCTGTTAAAAAAAATATAACAGACAAAACAAAAAATCCATTCTACTTGCATGTATTTTTGCTCAGACAGAACTCTAGATAAAAATCTATGCTTTATAAAAATGGCCTAGGGAATTATTTTTCTCAAACACAAAATACTGCTTAAATTAAACAAAAGTTTGGTTGTAACACCAGCAAAATGGAGGAAAACCAGAAAGTAAAGGCCAACACACTATTGATAACTCTGGCATTTGTGCTGCATGTCAGTCCTCAGTTGGCATTTCCTGCATTTTGTTGGCTTGTATCACAAATCACTGTTAAAACAGTTTTCTCCACCAATCCATATTTAATTGCATACAATGTGTACTCCAAAGCAGTCACAGCGGAGTGTGGAAAAAGATGTACTAGCATAGCTGGGTAGTTTGAATACATTCTTTACAACTTGGTGCAAACTTACAGTCCTTTAAATGAATAGCACTTGGTTGTTTCTTATAAAAAGAGATCAGTATTTTGCTATGAAATAGAGAATGCAATGGGGCCTTAGAGTAATCTGATTCCTTTGCAGGTTAGTTCCTCTGTTTGTCTGGAAAAGATTTAAAAGATTCATTTTTTTTAATTTGCCAACCACAAACTAGTTTTTCATTTAATTTAATCAGAGTAGAAGATACGCATCTTTTTAGCTAGTTATTCTTTTTGTTCCTTGGGGTAGCACATGTTCTTTTCCTTATTCCCCCCAAATGCCTTTTCTGTTTTGTTTCCACAGACAAAAAAGGCGCAAAAAAGAAGTGGTTTACCTGCATGTTTTAACAACAGAAGTTGCACCAAATTAAGTTAAAGAGCTGCTTCTCCCAGGGCCTGCTTTTGATGGCGCAATAATAGACTGAGAACAGAACATTTATATGATATAAACCATCTACTGTCATCATGTCTTTATTCTGCTTTAATACTTGCTACACGTCCTTAGGACAACAGACCACTGGTTATCATTCTCAGAGTTGCATCTGTGACACACATCTGCCTTCCACCACTGATCATTACTACTAGCTGTAGCTCAGTCCAGGACACTTAAACCGTGGCTTCACTACCACTTACACTGGCAACATTTATGTCGCTCAGGGGTGTGAAAAAACACAGCCCTCCCCCGAGTGACATACATTTCACCAGCATAAGTGGCAGCGTGCAATCTCCTGCTGCCATAGCTACTGCTGCTCAGAGGTGGTTGCATTACGGTGGCGGGAGAGCTCTCCCCCATCGGCATAGAGCGGCTACATGAGTGATCTTACAGCAGTGCAGCTACACCAGTACTGCTGTAAACTCCCTAGTGTAGACATGGCCTTAGGGTTTCCAGAGGCTATTTGTAGGCCAACTATTACAAAAATAAACAGCTCTCCGAGTCCTGCATGGTATCCTCAAGCCTTTATTGCCTAGAAATCCCACCAGGATCAACTATGCAGGGAACACAAAAATTGGAGGGCAAACAGGAATACACAGACCCAAAGTGTAAAGTGGAGAGAACAGAGCAGAGGAGAGGCTGCAGGAAAACTGGTGAGTTGTTACTGACCAATGTAAAAGCATCCAGTTCAAGAGAGGAGACAGACACGAGATGGGGATGGGTGGATGGTACCAAGAAGCCGTTCCCATTGCATTAAAGAAAGTTCATGCTCATCTAGCCTCTTTACTTTCCTAATATTACTGTTGCACATAATCCTGCACTATAGGTACCACAGGGGAGCTGTGAGATCAGGACTAGGAGAGAGATGGGCCACAAAAGATCTCTAGTTGGAAAATCATGGCACTAGGGCTTCTGAGCTGGAAGGATCCCCCATACACCCTGGTACTGTAAAGCCAAGCATTGCTCTCCTTCTGTACATGGTTCTGATCACATCCATCATCTCACATGGGTGTTTCCCTTCTGATCGCTCCCAACTCCGAGCCACAATTTAAGCCCGAAGGGATGTGTGACTCAGACCAAAAAAAATAAACAACCAAACAAAAAACCAGCATTGTTCTTCACCCACACCATGTGCGAGCACTTACTGTTCTTCAGGAAAAGGGCTATTCAAGAAATATCTCGTCATCAAAAAAGTTTGAGCAAACGAGGCCCCCGCCCAGCACATCCATGTTAAAAGGATTTAAAACATCCTCTGTAGACAACAAATAGAAAGTTTAAACAAAGGCAAGGAGAGTCTTTAGAAGCCATCTAATGTTTGCACTGGTACCTGCCCTAGGACTGGAGTATACATGCTGCTAGTGTTCACTTAGTCTTAAAAACAATTATCTCCCATGCAGACAGGGACGCTCTGTTACAACATGGGGAATCTTCAGGTCTAGCGGCAGTTATGTTACTATCATCCATGCCACACCCGCCAATCAAATCCCGCTTCTCCTGCCACAGGGAGTTCATATCCACATACATCATCACTAGACAAATGTCTCCAGCATTTAGCTCCAGGATAATCACCAGCTCTCTGCAGAGGTAGAGTTCTTGGGCTCTTTGTAGGGGCTGGCCCACAGCTGCAATCACACAGCCTTACCGCGATGCTGCATTACACCAGGATTGCACAATCAGGTTTATTTTGTTTCCAGGATTTCCCTGCAAGGCAGCGCAGGTGCAGCAATGTGACACACAGGTGGGCAAGGTTTGCTTGCCTTCTCTTATGGGTAAGTCTGTGATGAAACGGTCCATTACCTTGGAGTTGGGGGTCCCATCAAGAGAATCCCAACTCCCAAGTCTGCAGTGAATTGAGTCTGAACTTCCCCCCTTGCATTAGGTCAGGAGAGGGAATCCAGATGAGTCTGGAACTGGCTTATTCCCTGCTTCTAGAAGAGACCCAGGGAAGGTTTCTAGCACTTCTTCATTCCCCACATTACCCAGAGGGCAACATGAAAACCTAGACAGAAAAAATGTCCTGCCTCCTCCTTTAGAAGGGGAACTGAAGAAGCCTGGCCTCTGCTGCCCCCTAGTGCTAGGAGACCCAGAGAAGACTTCACACCAGAGCCAGCAGCTGGGGAGGAGATTACAGAGATTCGAACATCCTCCTCCTTGCTCTTGCACCCAGTTTCCCCAAATCCTGGGACTGGCAATGATAAAAGTGCAGGATTCGGATACTGGGGGCAGAGGGGAATACCTGGATTTTAGCCACTGCCTTTCTAGTACGGCTGAAGGGCTGCTTCAATTCACAATATGCAGCATGAAGAAATATACCAGTACAGATTCAAATGCTTCCTGCGTGCATCTAGTTTTCAGTTAGTCTAGCTGAACAACAAAAAAATGGGCTTGTAACTAGAGGTAGGAAGCGCTGAATGAGGCAGCACACATTTATTCTGCTTTCTTCTTTGCCCATCTCCATGCCTCTGACCTTCTGCCATCTCCACTTTCCTCCACCCAGGTCTGCCCACATTCACTGTTCACTCCAATATTATCCTACTCCACATTACTTTCTTCTGCAGTTTAGGGCTTTTGATTACCCCCGTTCCTTCTCACATTCCAGGTCTATCTCCCAGCCCTTTGAACATACTCCTTTCAAAATATTATAAACGTGTTGGAGGCGAGGGGCTTTAAAAGGATTATTAAACTCTTATATTTAGCAAAACAGTCTGACCAAGAGCAATTAGAAGAGCAGTTATTAAACATTGTTAAACTCCCCCTCTACAAATGGAATCTCTCATCCATAAAGGGTCATTAAAATTCCTTTTCCTGGCTGAAAAACACCAAACATTTTGTAATGTATATGAACTAAGGGGCATGAAATAGTCACTCCAGGTTTTAAACTACTTAGACAGACAGGATTGCCAGACTGGATCAGGTGGTGATCCATCTTGTCCAATAGCCTCTCTCAGACATTGGTTGGCACCAGATGTTGCAAAGGGAAGTGGGAGAAACCTTGCAGTAGCAGTATGGAATAACTGGCCTGTGGCCTACAGAAGCAGTTTCTTCCTAACTCCCATTTATTAGAGGCTGCTTATGCGCGGAAACATGAGGACTTTTATCTCCTTCTCCTTACTGTCCTTATGTAGTGTCTGAGAAGGAGATAAAAGTCCTTACGTAGTGGTTTTGACGAGATAAGGGGTTATGAAAAGTCTCTTTTCATTTCCATTAACTGCTGATAACGTGAAGACACCAGTAATTACAAGATGTCTTCCTGCTGACTTTAGCCAATGGATTGGCGGTGATACCATGACATGGAAAGACAAGGTGGGTGAGGTAATATCTTTGATTGGACCAACTTCTGTTGGTGAGAGAGACAAGCTTTCAAACTGACACAGAGCTCTTCTTTGGGTCTCTCAGAGCTTTGTGTGGTTCAAAAGCTTGTCTCTCTCACCACAGAAGCTGGTCCAATCAAAGATATTACCTCACCCACCTTGTGTCTCTAATATTCTGGGACCAACATGGCTACAACTACACTATATACCCTGACATACACACCTCATTGTTCTGCACGCTGATGGCCCAGTTCTGCTCAAAGTACCAATGCAATCAGCATATCTGCAACAGGATCCTAGTTCCAAGTATAACTAAAGATCAGGGTGTTGAATTCATTGTTCACTTCAAGGGGAAATTCAGATTGTTTAAGTCAAATTCCAAAACACCACAAAAGAAACCCACTGAATTCGTAGTGAGAACTGTCATTTTGTCACAATCCAGCCTGGACCAGAAAGGCTTGCTGGATACCAGGAAAGCAATGCTGCAGATAAAGCCACTTGTAACTGGGACAGGTTTTGTATTGCATACAATTACAGATACTGACTTTCCACATCCCAAGGGCAGATATATTATTTGGGTGGGTGTGAGCACAGAACTACAGAAAATGCTTTTGCCTTCACACTCATGAAATTGTGACTGGAAGTAAATATTCTTAGAACTGCTAGGTCACCCCCAAGAAGTTACGTATGCTGAACCTGTACTATGCAGCTTTTTATTACAACACAGCTGTATTTATAGACATTCAAATCCTGGAAGGAATTTTTACATTTGGTCTTTGCACTCTGATTTATTCCTCTCAGACTCAACTGTTCTCATTGCATGTCTTCTTCATTTTGTTTGCAACACAGCTTTTCTATGTGTGCTCATTAGATAAATTAATAAACTAGAAAACTTCTGGGTTACCAGGTTTGTTAGGTTGGTGGCATGGTTTCTCCTAGATGGACTCATAACACATCTCAAAATTAATTGCAGTTCAGTCAAATCTAAACCAAGAACAAGCTCATTGTACTTCATCAATTGCCAACTCCTCTGGGACAAGGTTACACCACAAATTCCACCAGGCCCAGAAGGAGTTTAGCAGGAATCTTCAGGCTCAGCTGCAACCTCTTCTCACCTGGCTTGTTGTTATTAACTATTTAGTGCCAGCAGTGTGCTTGGCTCGCTACAAGATTCAGAATGAAAACCACCCCTGCCCCAAAGTGCTTGGAATCGAAGACAGACACTGTGATGATGGGGCACTCTGGAGAGGTGTCTGAACGGTTCACTTCTAGTGACTATCGGTCTTATGGAGAAGGTGGTTGCTGTGCAGATGGAATGAGCAGGACACACTCAGTAAGGAGTAAGGAGTGACCAACAGGGAGACTAGAATGGGAAAAGGAAATGAATGGGGCTTCCAAAGGGATGTAGTGAGAGTTGAGACGAGAAATCTAAACTGGACTGGAGTTGTGGGCTGGAGGTGGAGGTCTTGGATAATGGTTAGTTAATAGCCTCAGTGCAGTTCGGAACCTCCATTCTCTCAAAGCCAGCAATTACCTCAGGATTATCTTTAGTTCCTGCCACCTTGGGGCAAACGACACACCTGACTAGTGGTGGTGGTTCCTGAGGCACTTTACTCACAGTCATCTTCCCAACACCAAACTGGTTGGCAACAGATCGGTAGAGTCTGGGGTAGCCAGCTTCCAGATGGTTATAGCAACCTGCTTCTGGACCAGCAAGGGTGCCCTCATCTACATTGGAGGGTAGGAGCAAGCCGGACCCACTGCTGGTCATTCCAGATCTGCATAATGATGTGATCCCACCAGGCTATGCCAGAAGCACCAGTGTACATAGGGGGCATCAACAAATATGCTGATTATACTAAGGAGCATTTGCCACTGCAGGTCTGCCAAGACAGGGTACTCTTCTTCCTCCGCCTCCTCCTGCTCCATCATGAAATCCATTATCCATCAGGTACCTTTGGTGGGTCAGAAAACACCACTGAAAAGCACCTCATGAAAGTTCTGCCCCTTTCCTGACACAGGAGTGAAGACAAAAGGAGAAGCTTGTCAAAAGGCACCTCCTCCATCTTGCTGGCTCCAGTAGCTGGGAGCACAAAGATCAAAATGACTGCTTGGCAGGTTGCGTTGGTGAGCTGTTCAAACTTTCTGTAGCATGCAGGGTGGTCAGTAAAGTTTGCCCACGGTGCATCACAGTCAAAGGGCTAGAGTGGCCACATTTCAGGAGGGCACTAGGGACTTTGGGATATGGTTAGTTTGATTTGGGTAAGTGTGCTGCAGTGTGGATGCCAGAGCCCAGGTTCAACCCCAGAAAAATCTTAATGTAGGATTATTAATCAACCAGTGTAGACTTTCAAGTCCAGGGTTCTCTAACATGGGTCAGCTGACTCAAGTTCTACTAACCCTGGGGTTTCACTGCCGTGTAGATATACCCTAAAGTAATCTCTGTATTAATAAGTACTCAGATACTACAGAGATGATGGCATTGCAAGTATCTGAATAGATGCATGTGTTGTCTGCGTGACTGGCAACCAAAAGTTTCAAAACTACTGTCCTAAAATGTAAATACACTATAATATGGTAAGAGGGAAGAAGGTACTTGGTAACTTTCTGTGCCTTTTGGACAATGAAGCAGAAAAAAATCTTAAGTATGTGGAACCAGGGATCAGAGGTGCATAAAAGGAATCAAGGTTCTATGGTGTGTGTTATTTAAAAAAAACTCTTTGTATTATTGTGCCAAAGACCGATCACATTTGGAGTGTGCAACTTCCTGCGTTTGCACGTGGAGGTAGATAATTTTCTCCCTAGGATTTTCTTGCCTGCAAAGATGAAGCAAAAACAAAAAGGGAATCAGGACAATGATGAAGTGAGAAAAGAACATGCAATACCCAGGAACATAGAACACTAGTGACCAGCTAAATAAAATGGTAACATTTTCAGAAGTGTTTTAGTCTCATTTTCAAAAGTGATTTAGGCAGTTTGGAGTAAGACACTAATTGGAATTTGGCTCTTAAGTGCCTAAGTCACTTTTGAAAATGGGTTTTATGCTCCTAAATCACTTAGACACTTGAACTAGCATATTGGCTGTTGGGTAAAATTTTCAACTTCAACATCACAGTTTGTAATTCCCTTGAGATGAATATCCTGCAGTTTTTTTGTTCTTGTTGGATGATCAAGCACATACTACCAACTGTTGACTTAATGCTTTATCTAAGGTACACAAGCATAAGCCTAACTTTTAGCCTGTGTGTAGCCCCATTGATTGCAATGGGACTACTCATGTACTTAACATTAGGCATGTGCTTAGGTAATTTGCTAAGGTACTCTGCCTATATGAAGAGACATATTCAGCAATAACATAGCGCATTGCATAGCTTACAGGCTAAGCTGCAGATATTAGTTTTACCACATACTGTTTGTTACTTCATATAGGTGCCTTGTATAGTAAATTTAATTTGATTCTTAAGATGTCACCATGGGTTCAATGGTCATCTAACCTCATATGCACTTCTGGTCACTGACTTCTGATGTTGTGAAAATGAGCTGTCTATTCCTCTTGACATTTGCTACCCCTCTCAACAAACATTGCTGCCTGACATCACTGCATTCAGTGGCTGGTAAGGACTCATCTTTTTCTATTCTATAGGGCGGGAAAAAAAGCCTCCACCGACGCGCCCAAACAGCATTTGCTCAGTCAAGTCATGCAACGAGTTTGAGAGACTGATGTTACTATCCAAAGTCCAACCAATGGCCCATGTTTGTTGTTCTCAGGTTCCTGGCAAGTAGAGTTTTCCCAGTGCAACAAACCGAAGCCGAAAGTTCCTAAATTAACACGCTGTGCTCTGGAGACAGAGCAGATAGTCAGCCAACCCCAAAATAGCTCTGGGAGGGAAAAGGTTTTGAGTAAAATGATCAGCGTTACAACCTGCCTACCCCTTTCCCCAACTATACCCTGTGCCAGACCCATACCTGGCACAAAATCCTTCCCCTGGCATGCCGGCATAACTACACTCATCAGCAAATTCGAGGGCTAGAGCCCTGGCTCCTACTCTCTACTCCATCCTGTCCCCTTGCACCAGGTTGGGATGCAAAAGCCCCATGGAGGCTGCTCTCCTTCCTGTGCTGCTACCCATGATCAGCGTAGCCATTGCAAGGGAGTGAGAGGGTACATAATGCAAATTCCAGGTCACAATCTTGCCATCAGTCACGTGTAGATAGATCACACTATTTTAACATTTACAGTATTTATAAACATTAAATATGGGTAGAACTATTTCTTATAAGCTTTAATAAGGAATTATTAGAAGCAGCATGGTGTTTTGTTTTGTTTTAAGAACACAATGTCCATCTACCTGTTTTTCTTCCCAGTCCTAGGAAAAAATCACCATTGGAATAAAAGTGCAAAAAAAAATAAAAATAATTTCATGTGATTTTGTGGTGTGTTGGGAGGAGAGACAGGATGGGTGCACCTGCTGGAGGTGTCAAAATTGAACATTTTTCATAAGGCCATTGAACACCAGGAATACAGTGGTCACAATTATACACTACAGTTACATTCTCAATGCAAAATGAGCTTTGCTACCATCTACATAGCATTTGTATACCTAGAACTCAGAAGTACACTGCAGTAACTATGCCACAAATGCCATGATAATTTCAATGACAGCCACTGGATGTACATTTACACTGTAGCTTTTTCTTTTAGTCTTTCCTTTTCAAAAGATGAACAGCTCGAACAATCTGAATGTGCCGCCTGACTCACCTATGCAAGTTTTCTACATCTTCAATAGTCTCAGGCAATGTTTTCCCTTTGGTTTCAGGCAGCAGCAACACCAATCCACCAGCAATTAAACCAACCACAGCTGCAAATTAAACACACGAGAAGACCAAGTTAGAACCCAACACACATCATGTGATACATTTGATGCCATCTGGCTGCAATAATAATTGCTGAATTTAATTAAAGCAACAAAGTTTGTAGAGGAGATTGTATTTTTAAACACACAACAAAGGGCTAAAATTTGGTCTATATAATAGTATACAGAATTTTTGCACACAAGGTAAGTTCACAGCTTTTCAGGGGTCTCATTGCAGCATTACTGAGATAATTATAGGTAGTAACATTTAATTATAAGCTACGGACTATAATGGTATCTATCAGGTTGGAAAGGCTTATTTGACAAATGGCAGTTGGTATGTTTGTATGAGATGAAATGTACTGGATTTCTCGTCACCATGAGAACAAGATTTTCAAAATTACAGTTCATCTCTCACTCATTAAGTTCCTGGTCACCAACTTCATAAGCCCCAGTCTAAAATGTATGTATTATGAAGTCCCTTGTAAATAATATAAATATGTTCTTTATTAAAAATAATGTATTGCCTTCAAAGATAGTCTTCTAGCAATAACGCACTAGCCCAAAGACTGGAATTTTGCAGTATCTGGCCTAAAGTTTAGATTGACTAATCTCCAGGAAGTTTCAGCCTGTTTTGAAGAAGGCTGCTTACTAGTCTATAGCCTTTTTAAAAGACGATTACATGGTTGTCTGGCCAAAAAAGAGAACATTGATAAGACTGAAGTCTGCAACATCCTTAATAATCCATAAAATATACCTGACAGGCACCATTTGAAATTACAATATCTTGTCTCAAGACAGAGACCAAACCACAGAAGTAAGGAAATGACTCTCATGAATATTGTCAACAAACTGAGATGTGATCTGAATTTTGGTAAATGTCACAATCCTCTTCAATTTGTTAAAGCAACATTTGCTAGTTTGCAGCTTTTTTAAAAAAAAAGCACATAAGAAACCATAAATATAATATGGAAGCAGACTGACTAACATACACAACTCAGAAGTGAACTATTAGTTTATTATGAGTTGAAGGTTTTGTGAAGGGAAAAAAATATTTCTCTCCTAGATTTGAAATCAGTTTCTCAGATTTGTTTGTCATGACAATTGAGACATGGTTAATACACCTGAGGAACACTCCACAAGAAGGTAAGAAAATACTTACCAAAAACTATAAGTGGCAGCTCATGCCAGATCTCTGCCAGCCTGTAGACAATGAACGGGGCTAGTATCCCACCAACATCACAAAAGGAAGAGCAGACCATTACACCAAGGTTCCTGATTTAACAGCAAAACAATTATTGCATTATATTGGTCTGAAAAAGTTCTGTAGCTGGAGCAGAGTTGATCAAAACACTGAGCTGGTACGGAATACATCCTGCCATAAAATTGTGATGATTAACTATTTGCATTAGTGCAGTGCCTCAAAGCCCAGGCATGAACCTGGACTCCATTGCACCAGACACTGTATAAACAGAACAAACATCCCTGCCCCAAAGAGTTTACAATCTAAGCATGAGACAACAGATGGGGGGAGTACAAGGAAACAATTAGACTATTGGTCAACACAATAGGCTGCGGTCTCAGCAGCCTAACCATAATAAAATTCCAAAATAGAATCAAGTCCTGAGTCTCTCCTGCCTTGCTCCTCATGAAGTCATTCACACCTGTGTAGCACGAGACTATAACCCTACCAAGAGGCATGGGAAGGTTTACTCCTATTTTGCATAAGTGTGAGTAAGTGATTCTCTGAGATTCAGAGAACTTTCTACAGTTTCGTGTGGGCTCTCTGCCTTGTGCTGATTGGTTGTCTACACCAACCTCACCCCCCCATCCCTCACTGTCTGTCTCAGTTTCACTCAGCACCTGCCCCTCCTTATTTTCTTCTGATCTGTTCTGCCCTCCCTCCCCCACTTCCCTTCCCATTTAGCTGATTCCCCCGCCCCCCAACATAAAAATATCATGAAGTTACCCTTCCCACCCACTGTTTCTATCCTCTGTTTAGATCGTAAACTTTTCAGGACAGGGACCATCTACTGCTCTGTGTTTGTAGAGTGCCTAGCACACTGGGGTTCTACTCTTGATTGGCCCTTAAGCACCACTGTAATAAACATGATTAATAATAAACTTCAATGTAGCAGAGAATCAGGCTCAGAGTGTCCTATTAGAACCTCCCATCAGATAGAACAGAACTTTGACAGTTATTTAAAATAATGTAGCTAATATTTTCAATGTAGGGAGATGTTCAAAGGTCCGCCTAATGTATATGCCCATAAAAAAACAAACAAGAAAGCCTTCAGTAGCTTCCTAAGTAGAGCTTATAGGCAGAATGATCTTTATACAGGTTTCAAATGAGTGTATGGGAATCTAGCAGTTTCTAGATAATATGGGCTAAATTTAGATTCTTTTAGGGTCTTTTTATTTTTTTTTTTAAGTGATGAATGCATGCACCTAAAATCCTCTTATAAAACTGCTAGACAAAGCCAGTGCTTAGGGGTAGATTAATAGCTTCATAGATTTTAAGACAAGACCATTAGATCATCTACTTTGTATATCACTGGCTCTTAAATTTCATCCAGTTACCGCTGTGTTGAGCCCAGTAATTTGTGTTTGGCTAAAGAATATCTCCAGAAATGCATCCAGTCTTGATTTGAAGACTTCAAGGGATGGAGAATTCATCACTTCCCTTTAATACCAAAAGGTGCCCCAATCCACCAACACATTGGGGCTTCCAAAACTTCAACCAGCCCAGATTCTTCCCAGTCCTCCTCAATTCTGCTCCCCTCCTCAAATACACTCTTTTATGCTACTTCTATCTTCCTGCTCTCCCAGACCCCCAAGAGACTCTCCATTTCTCACTGATTCATTATTGTCTCTAGCCCCTTTCGACCTCTGGATTTGAAGGACAAGAATCTTGCTTTAATCCAGCTCTGCACGTTCCATTTGCAGTACAATGTATAGTGAGAAGTTGTAAAGGAATATTCTGTTCCTGCATTAACTTGTCTTTTATTCAATTTTCTAAGTGATCCATTTGCATAATGTTCTTTAGATATCAATAGGTCTATAATTCTGGAGCATTTCTGTACTAATCATTAAGTCAATATAAAATACAACATATCCGTCAGTTTCAATAGCTGCCTTTCACATCGTGCTGGCCCCAGACAATGCACTCACCTCAAAAAGGTTGGGTACAGTTCAGTGTTTACAAAGCAAACCATTTCGAAAGTCACTGTAATTCCCATTCTCCCAATGCAACCTACAGTCATTTTTAGCCAGTGGATATCTGCAGAGGAAACAGTTATTTCACTTGCAATGTTTTCTGGAGGTTTTTGGGGCCAGTGGTGATTGGGTGGGCTGGGGTTATCTAATGAAACAATGTTATTTTCAGTGGAATCCAATAATCCTGTAGTACTTGAATTGTATTAGTTCGGAGGAACTGCTATTGTTTAATTGCACAAAGCAGCAGATTAAAACAATCAGCACCACGTAGGTTATTGTTAAATGTGATTCGCAAAGTTATGTACAGTACCCTATTTCCCCCCAAGATATTTCCTATTAATTCTGATGTCTGCAAAAATGTAGACTTTCATTTACTCCATCTCACTTCTGAGGGGCG
The DNA here is from genome assembly GCF_016161935.1 of Mauremys reevesii. Taxonomy (NCBI): domain Eukaryota; kingdom Metazoa; phylum Chordata; order Testudines; family Geoemydidae; genus Mauremys; species Mauremys reevesii. The sequence goes on from NC_052625.1 coordinate 91,475,935, forward strand.
GGAGCCAGGGGTGTAAGGAAAATCTCCAGCACCTGTCAGGGTCACAGGCTACAATCACAGATGTGCTTTTGCAAACGTTCAAACCTAGACTATAGCAAGACAGATTAATGAGGTCCCCAAGAGGTAACACTGAGACGGTAAACTACTGAAACCTCTGACAACTCACCCTCGGGGATTAAAGCCATAATGAGACAGGCAGCCCCTGCCACCAGAGTTGCCACAGCCCAGGGATAGCGACGGCCAATGCGATTGATTGTGAGAAGGATAATGAAGGCAGCTGGAAATTCAACAAGGGCAGAATAGAAGAAATCCAGATACATGTTCTCACCAGCCATTGCCATGTGCATGATGAGCCCTTGGTACAGAAGAGAGCTGGCCAACCTAGGCAGAAAACAGAGCCCATTCTTCTTAAGAGATTTAGTCAAAGAACAGAGCCCCATTTCCTCTTGGAAAGCACAAACTTTCTGAACCACAATTAGGTCAATGAAACCAACTTCAGCTCTAATTTACTCAGTGTAGACGAAAGCCTGAGAGAACAGTAGCAATTAATTCTGGAAAGCAGAAACTAGAGGTAGAGTTTACAGCCCATAAAATAATGTGGTAGGTCAGGAACTAAGTGTTGAATATAAATCAGGTATGCAATATTAATGGTATCGTAGACTAAGGCTAAAAAAGCTTTCAGCCTACTCATACTTCTAGCTCTGAGTTATAATTATGGGCTTATGATCACTGAAGGAATATAGTCCTTTGTCAAGAGCCCATTCTGCCCTCTGCATGCTCACCATCAGACATAATGGAGACTCAGATGGGCAGTTGAACGAGCAATGAGTTTTCTAAATTACTCCTCTTAACAGCTTGTATGGTTGAAAAGAGCTCTTAGTTGAGAACAAATTGACCATGCATCTGGGGAGTGAGTTCAGAAGGTAGGCAAATTCTCCTGGTCAAATGCTTGTATTAACATTCTCATCTTGCCTTAAAAGATAAATTTACCAACAACTGTTTCATATAAGGAAGATGTTAAGAGCTTGTCCGCATGACGAGTTACTGTGTGGAGACCCAGGGTGTGAATCTACAACACTTCAGCTTGCCATGCAGTAACATCCCACGGGGAACTACTACAGTGCGCTGAAAGGCCAGGAGCATGGCTTAGCGCAAGTCTTTCACTGCACTGTAGCAGTGTCCACATGGCGAGTTACTGCATGGAAAGCTGGTGCACTGTACTGTCACACTCTGGCTTGCTGCACAGTAGCACACCACATAAACAGCTCTAAGACTAGGAAATTCTGTCATGGCAACATGGATTTGTCTGTGCTTAGGGATCAGCACCAGCAGATCTACAGAGATTCCTAGAAGCTGATTGGTGACTATGGGCTACAGGCAAAGCCGATGGAGTCACTTTGATTTTGTCTATACCACTTTGGCTTTACATCAATAGTTCCACCACCAGGGATAGCTCAGTGGTTTGAGCATTGACCTGCTAAACCCAGGGTTGTGAGTTCAATCCTTGAGGGGACCACTTAGGCAGGGGCAGCTCTATGTATTTTGCTGCCCCAAGCACGGCAGGCAGGCTGCCTTCGGTGGCTTGCCTGCAGGAGGTCCCCGGTCCTGCAGATTCGGCAGCAGCTTGCAGGAGGTCTGCCGAAGCCGTGGGACCAGCGGACCCTCCGCAGGCATGCCACCGAAGGCAATCTGCCTGCCGCCCTCGCGGCGACCGGCAGAGCGCCCCCCGTGACTTGCCGCCCCAGGCATGTGCTTGGCATGCTGGTGCCTGGAGCTGTCCCTGCACTTAGGGATCTGGGGCAAAATCAGTACTTGGTCCTGCTAGTGAAGGCAGGGGGCTGGACTCGATGATCCTTCAGGGTCCCTTCCAGTTCTAGGAGATAGGTATATCTCCATTATAAAAAAAAATTGAATGTGTCCACACCACGGTTGCTTTACATTGATTCAGGCGAGATGGCTCCTTCAGCCAGTGAACCTCAGTCCTCAGATGAGGGACCCCTCCTGCACGGTATTCCTTGGTTACTTCCCACTTCACAGCAACTCCCTCCATCACACTTTCTCCAATAGCTCCCCATCCCCTGGCTAAAGTCAGGCCTGGGATAGGGAGACATCTCTGGGTATGGCAGATACCATGGGGGGGGTCACACTGGGGGCATAGGGCGCAACTATCAGACCTGACATTGAGCCAGTTGAGCTAGTACATTGCAGCCAACAGTTACCCACCTGATTGAGCCTGCACCAATTTAGGCCATCCCAGTTCTTACCTCTATCCAATTTGGGGGTAATTGATACCAGTTTTTGCCTCATTACAGTTGACTGAAGCACTTGTCTATATAGACATAACGTGCTCTTAAACTGACGGAGTGGGGACCAAGTGTAACATCTGTGTGTAGAGAAGTCCTCTTGTGGCCCAATAATTCATCCATTGGTGACCAGACACATGAGGTCATCATGGCAATGGAGCTAAACTAAAACCACAGTTAAGAATGCTAGCTTGTACTGTTCCCGTGATCTCCCGACAGGACTGAGAGTAACCGAGAAACCTCCCCAGCAGTACAGGAAGACAAAGGAGGAAGAAAGTCTGGAGCATGAAAAAACTGAGTTCTGAGTGCAGGAAATGGGGGTAAGACAAAACTGGAACTTTAATGCTTTGTAATAAAAAAATTAAAGTTGTCTTAAGACTTACCAGTTATACATCAAAATGAATGTGTGTTTCCGCATCTGAGGTGTCCTGACAAGGTCCATGAATGAAGGACTCAGATTTTCCACATCTTCCTCTTCAAGGTTAATATTCTACAGAAGAACCAGTGCATTGTTAATTAAGGGCTAAACTGGGTGAGAGAAATTGATTATGTTAAAGCAAACAGGGAGGGAGGGGCTCGTGACATTCTGTAAGTCATATTAGATATGTTACTTAATACAATACATAAGCGCTTCCTGGGAAATGCACATTCCATTGTGATTATTGCATGGGATAGGGAGGAGAAGGATCACAATGATAATGAGGGAATTCTTTAACTTCAACAGTTTTAGCTGTTCCTTAACTATTTGATTTGGTGTTTCTTAAGTAATTTCTCCAGGATTCTAAATAAGTTTCCTTTTTCTTTAGTCTTAGCTGAACAGGTCATGAGTCAGCAGCATTGCAGTGCAAAATGTTTCAGCTCTGGAATACACAAGAACCTTGGCACAGCACTGACACCTGGGGTATATTCCTGGCCTTGTTTCAAACCTCCCGCATGACATGGGGCAAGCGTCTGAATCTGTCCTTGCACCAGCTTCCTTATATGTGCAATGGGGAATAATAGTTATCCAGCTGGGACTGAGAGGTTAACTTTGATATTTACCAGCATGTAGAACTCCTCAGGTGGAAAGCATCATAGAAAACACTTTTAGAATGTTCACCTACAAGCAGAAAACCTCAAGCGCACCTGAAAATGGGCAGGCAGCTTTTTCCCATTCTTTTTGGCAATATAGTCCACAATCTTCATGGCCTTGTCATTTTGCTTCTGAGATATCAGCCACCTTGGAGACTCAGGCAGACACCTGTAATTCAAGCAAGCAGATGCTGCCATACAGAAAACAAAATGGTGCATCCACACTGAATCCAAGCTATGGAGACAGTACTTCTGTTGAACACAATGACACTATTTTCAGCTTTTCAAGAAAACAGTTTGCCGTGCTGCAAGATGAAGTTGGAGGAGCAGCCTTGGCAGTAGCTCAGTTTTACTGGAGATGAACACAGTCATGATAAAACAATAAATAATATGAAAACTTTGCTATAAGAACATTCATACCACTCGCTCAATTTACCCATCTGATGACTCCTCATGAGGAGCCATTTTCCAATTATACCATCACCAGACACGAGAGAGAGAGAGAGAGAGAGAGAGAGAGAGACAGAGACAGAGACAGAGACAGACAGACCCTCTCTAAAAGCACAGGAACTCTCACTCCATTTACTCATGTTAAATAAAACTCACAAAAATAGATATAGGAAGAAAACAAAACTCTATCCCCCATAATCCCCACTCTGGGCAGACGACTCTTCACGACCCAAGTGCTCATAAAAAGAAAAAAGAGTGAAACCAAAATGACAAGTTAATTCTTTTAAACAATACATCAAAATGATCTACTAAAGAGGAACCTATTACTTTTGGTTGTGCCACAAAATATAGTGTAATTTTTAAAAAATTCTGTACAACAAACCACTTTAAATAAAAATACTTAGCCACTGGACAATGACCACTAATTAACCACCATTTCAAAGTGATGTCAGTCAAATTACGGCCTTAAATTATTTAATAAATTTCCCTTTAAACAAATGTTCAGTTGATGCATATATAAAATTCAATTTCTTGTGTCAAATTTTACATCCAATTTTCTTTTAAAAATAATCCACTAACAGCATAACATAACAGAAGTTTGATTCCTAAGAATACATTAGACAAGATGTGTATGCTATAATACAACCAAGGATTGAACATTAAAAGAGACTATTCCCACTCTTAGTTGGTGTAGATCTGCTGTTTGCATTAACCAGAGTAATGTGCATGCAATCAGTATATGACATTCTCCCACAGCTCTTGATCCTCTCTTGACTGGAGGGAAATACCATTTTAAATCTTCTGTTGAGGTAAATGAAAGTGCTTACCAGTAATAGAGCAAGAGGAGGAAGCATGGTAGAGTAACAGTAAGCTGCAACCATCTCCAGTGAGGAATAGCATAAGCAACACCATCGAACAGGAGAAGTCCAACTGTAAAGGCCGCTTGATAGAGAATTCCCACTGTCTTCCTATGGCTTGGACCAACAACTTCTGTGACTGTTCAAAACCAGAAGGAAAACTGATAGAAGAACCAAGAAACCCTACTCCAGAAACAAGGGGTTTCAAGCATTTCAGGAGGTATAGATTCTTTTCAGGGAGTCTGGAGGCAAACACTAATTCCCTGAAGAACATTCCTTAAAAATTCTAGATCAGAGGTAGGCAACCTATGGCACGTGTGCCAAAGGCGGCACGCGAGCTGATTTTCAGTGGCACTCACACTGCCTGGGTCCTGGCCACCGGTCCAGGGGGCTCTGCATTTTAATTTAATTTTAAATGAAGCTTCTTAAACACTTTTAAAGCCTTATTTACTTTACATAGAACAATAGTTTAGTTATATATTATAGACTTATAGAAAGAGACCTTCTAAAACATTAAAAAGTATTACCAGCATGCAAAAACCTAAATTAGAGTGAATAAATGAAGACTCAGCACACCACTGCTGAAAGGTTGCCGACCCGTTCTAGATTTTTGCATAAAATCTTAATACAAATCCTTTGATATTTGTAGACCAAGCTTAATTTGCTTATGAAATTTTATTTTTATTAGATCATTGAGGTCAGTAATTATGTTCTTCCTGACTGTACTGTGCTTAAATCTTATTTTCTGTTATAGCATTCCATGCTTAAGTGAAACACGATCACCAAAATTTACATGGGATATTTTACTGTACAGTACAACACTATCCTAAATAAAGTTCCCATAATATATAACTGAAGGATCATATTGTGCAATGAGGTAATAATCCTTCATTGTATGACTGATGTGAAATGGAGGGGGGGGAAGCTGTTCCAATAGTGGATTTAATACTCAAATCACTAGAATGAATTTTTTTTAATATATTTTTTATATATATACATATATACACACATGCAAAATGGACTGGTTGATGCATTAAGTTTTCTTCATCTCAAACTTCTGGATAACTACATTAGCTCAATGTTTCTGCTACAATGTTTAGCAGTATAATAGTTTAAAAGGTTGGCATTTCAGTTTCTGTCACCTTCAGAGTTAACACTCCACTGATGTGAATGAGGCAGTTCACACCACTCAGAGCTATTGTTTAAAAACTGTCCACTTTACAGATTCAGGAAGACAGAATGCTTAAGCCGTGTAGCATTTGAAAGATTTTCTTTGCAACTGTAAAGGAGAAAAGTTTATATTTTAAAAACAAAACCTAAATTCTGCAACACCTAAGGGATCCCTAATGGCACCTTTAGCACCTTGGGCAACAGCAAACTATATTTAACAGACCATATAAACCAGTGGTCCCCAACCTTTTTGTGGCCAGTAGAACATTCAAGTTTTCAGAAGAGTATGGTGGGCGCCAACAATTTTTCAAGGTTTATTTTGTATTTGTACAATAATACAAAAATCATCATATTTATTATTACATGATAGATGAATCCATAAGATAAAAAGGGTAATTTTACATGTAAAAAGGTATTAAATTATTCAGCAATTGCTCTTTATCTACCTGTAAGAAAAATTAAGGAGTTTTTACGAAATAAATATCATAAACAGTTTTCATCTTATTTATTTTAAAAAAGTAAAACATTGTTGAACTACTGATCCAAATATATTTATTATTCTTACTTTAACATAGAATGAAGCCTGCAGCCCTGGAGTTCTCTGTCCCTGGCAGGCGCGGGGCTGTGGCTTCTCTCCGGCTTAAGCCGCAGCCCCGCGCCTGCTGGGGACCGAGAACAGCGGCACCTGCAGCCCCGGAGTTTGCTGTCCCCAGCAGGGGCGGGGCCGCAGCTTCACGCTGGAGAGAAGCCATGGCCCGGCACCTGCCGGGGACAGGGGACAGAGAACACCGGCGCCCGCAGCCTGCAGCCCCGGAGAAGCCAGAGAGAAACTGCAACCCTGCACCTACTAGAGACAGAACACCGGTGCCCGCAGTCTGCAGCCCCGGAGTTCTCTGTCCCCGGCAGGTGCAGGGCCACGGCTTCTCTCCCCTGCTGGGCACTAAGTGGGCGCACATAAATGCCCTGGCGGGCGCCATGGCACCCATGGACACTGCATTGGGTACCACTGATATAAACAAAAAAACCAAACTAATGCTGGATCAGTGTAGAGTGATATAATCAGAGTGACACTGTCACTAGTTGAGCAGGGCTGGATTAACAACACACAGGCAAATGAGGCATATGTCCAGAACCCAAATTTGGGGAGGAGGTGATGGGTTTTTTTTAACCAATGCAGATTTTTGCACAAATGGAAAAAAATTCACTGGGCAAGTCTACACTACCTCTAAAGTCAATCTAATTTACGTCACTCAGGAGTGTGAGAAAGATACCCCCCCCAAACAATGCAAGTTAGATCGACTTAAGCACTGTCTGCACTGGCGCTGTTAGCAGGAGACACTGTCCCACTGACAGCTTCCGGCTCTCACAGAGGTGGAGTAATTATGCTGCCAGGAGAACGGTCTCCTGTCGGAATACAGTGTCTTCCCCAGATGCGCTACTGCTGCATTGATGCAGCTGCGCCAATGTAGCTCTTCTAATGTAGACCTGCCCACTCATTTGAGTGGGTGGCATTGCAACCTGGCGCATGGGGTTGCAGCACTGCTCAGGTTTGGCCCATCCACCCCTGTCCTGGTGAGTAGTGCCACAAGCAGCAGCAGGACAAGCAGCCGGTCCAGCAGATCCACAGCCTGGCCATGGCGAGTGTACCTTACGACTGTTTGCTGTGATTCACATTAGAAGTTGGGGCCCAGAAGTGTATGTTTGCCTAGAACCCAGCAATGGGTTAATCTGGCTCTGCATGTGACCTCTTTATTGCCTTCCCACCCTGAGATACATTTTCCATTCAAATGAGCATGCACTATCAAAGAGCGCCAAAACAACGTCTGCCTTTTTCTTGGTAGGTATCTACTGTACTTGAGTTATTGTTTACGATGTAAAGCCTGGGTTTGCCATTTACTGCTCCTTTGTGTATAAAGATTCCTCAAAGTTGTTTGCTTCCTCACAGCCCTCCTTTCACTCTGTTTAGAGAGCACTGGAGCCTGAACAGTGATGTCACACCAAGCTGCTGCACCCTTCCCTCTCTTGCTACTGGGGACTGGGAACTGCATCTCAGGTAACAGCCTCATTTGACATCACAATTCTGATCTTCCAAAGACATTGGAATCTGAGGAGAGAAAGAAACTGATCTCTCTAATGTAGGCTAATAAGCAGGGGGGAAACAATCTCTGAGCAAGTCATATATACTTTCAAAAAGCAGCAAAGGGCCCTTTTCTGCTTTCCAGTTCGCATTTAGTCCAATGAATTGCCAGTTTTCCCTTCATCTCCCATTACCAATATTACTGCCAGGGAAAGCACCAGTCTTACTCAGGATGTAGCCTGCTGTCCAGCTGCCCTTGCTGACCAGTCCTTGTAGGAAGCGAAAGATCACCATCCAAAGGTAGCTTGGTGCGAAGGCCACAAGAACTCCAGAGGTGGCACTTACAAGGATTGTCACTATAAGGCAAAGTTTACGGCCAAACCTGCATGGGAAAAGAATTACAAGTACAAGATCAAAATACAGACACATACCGTAAACTGTTAAACTCCATGTAGCATTTAGAAAATCCAAACATTTGTCTATTGGAAGAATCATCCCATATTAATTATTATAGAACTACATTTATATGGTGTTAATGGGGGCCTAGTGCTCACCCACCATTTGGGTTAACTTCTCCATTGCTTTGTAATTCCATAAATGCTATTGAGCAGTTTGGATGAAACCAAGTATCCCAAATGATAGGTGAGCAATAGGCCCACATTAATACGTATAGCTGATAAAGGTATCCCTTCCTGTCTATTTTTGGAACAGTCTGTGTTATTAAATATGGAGGAAAGATACCTGCAGATGAATATAATTACTCTGCAGTTTCTTTTGAAGTACCTATATAATGTGAGGATTAGGAGTAACTAATTTACATACAAAGGGCCCGATCTTGCAAACCATGCAAGTTCAAATCTTCCATTGACATGAATCGAAGTTTCACATGTAGAGAACTCACATGAGGAGGCCTGTAGAGCTTGCAATGCAAAGCAATTTGGAGGGGGAGTGGAGGGATGGGTGGAGGGGAATACATTGTTAGGAATGTGGGCACATCTTTTTCCAGTGACTGGAAAAATGGTTCTAATGGTTTATAACATGACGTGCCCTTCCTGTACCCAGAGCCAGTGGTATATCCTTAATCTCAATGGGAGTCTACAATGACTTCATACCCTAGTTCTGAACACAGTGCTGCAGTTATGAAAAATCACTCAGGTCTCGTATCTGCATTGATATTGTATCTATTTGGCAAGCTCCGACTATTATTTCTTGATAAGCAAACCTTTAACAAAAGGAAACAGGATGTTTTCATATCAAAATTGCAATTCATACCACAGAAAGACAGAATGACAACTCCAACTCAGAGTTTCCTGGCTTTTGTTAACAATCAGTATGTTCATAAATGGTGTCTGGGTTTTTTGCACGTTATCACTGTAAAATATACTGAAGAGCACATGAGCACTGCAGGGAGGAAACTTGCGGGATCAGGAAAGATCCGCAGCTACAAAAACTCATAGAAATCTCAAAGTCTTTGATATTTTTTTTAAGACTGCGAGACTTAAGGGTGTTCATTCATCGAAAGGCGCATGAGCATGCTGTTAGTCAGATGGACTTTCCTCTACATTTGTTTATTTTTAACTGCTAAACATTGATTAGGGATATCAGCTATGTTTTAATATCCCACACATACCTGTCTGCTATGTAGCCGATGAATATCGAGCCCAAAAAAAAGCCAGCATTCACGCAGGACTGAAAGAGATCCACCTTCCAGGAGTCCTCACACACCAGGTTAAACTGAAGAGGCACATCACAGTTAGACGGGAAACTCAGTGAATATAGCCACTCCTTAAATCTAGAAACTGGCTGATACCAACAACCACTTTAGCCTTATTAAAACATTCTATTCCAGGGTTGATCCTGCATTTTAAGCATCCCAGAGTCCCAGAAGTGGTTAGAGACATAGCAATACAAGACCAGGCCCCTGGATAATTCTGCTGATATCACCTCTATTTCCCATGCATCTAATCGTATATGACTAGGGAGATATGGATGGGGGGGTGGGGGAACCACACTTGTTGCTCAGTATTAGAATATCACCCAAAAGCCCCAACCAGGATTAGGACTCTTTTGTGCTAGGCACTGTATAATCGTAGTTAATCACTACCTCCTTGGACATAGACATGCAGGCAACTCTGGTCCCTTTGGCAGTTTCCACTGGGGGCTGGCAGCTATGGTCCCAGCCACGATTCAGCTCCTCTAACAGGATGTAGAATTTTCTTTGCAATGAAGATTCTAGATGGCTATAAAAAGCAGCAAACACCACGTGACCTCTGCTGGGCTACAGTTTGAGAGCAGCTGCCTTAAAATACTATGCACTCCGAGCAGGAACAGTTTGAATTTGCTGTAAGAAGCCCAAGAAGAGAGGTCCTCAGAGCTTGCTAGGCCTGAACACAGAGTCTTCAAGACACTGGGGGGCTTTGGAGAGCCAAAGCAGGATTGTACCTATCCAAATGCTATCCAGAATCAACCCTGTTAGATATTGGCTACTCATTCTTGGGTTTTGAGCATAGTTTTAGAAAATGTTTCATAAAGAAATATTGGTTATGTTGGGGGGGAGGGGCACGCACAGTTAAAGGACGTATATCTGGCTGTATATCCCTTTCCTTCCTGCTGGGGTTAGGATAGTTAAAGCTATGTATTTTTAATCCGCACACCAAGATGTGTTTACTCCTGTTCCGCTGTATTTCTGGTTATAGGGATTAGCATAGGACAAAGCCTGGTGCTGCTCCTGTGTTACCTGTGACTTTTTTCCAGGTCCATTGCTGGACAGCCAAGCGAGGGCTGAAAGGAAGGAGCTAGGACCCTTGTTGCAACCATGCTAGAAGTTGTGGACAAAAATGGGGATCCTTATCCAAACCCTCTAAAAAGAACTTCAGACTGGGGTGCCCATTCTGACTCCACAGCAGGGAGGCTCTCCCCGTCCGACTGGCAGCAGGCCAGTTGCTGAGAACCTCCTATTTTTTTCAAAGATATTTAAATATAAGAAATGTTTAAGGTGAAGAAAGTCACTATTGGCTGTTTTTTAAAACAAAAATTTTGTCTGTTTCTCCTTCTATGAAGAAGTGTTGGACTCAGCGCTGCAGGAGGCAATTAATCTAGTTCTTGCCAGTAGCGGCGATTCCAATGGAATAAAGTATATATTGACAGCGCACCTTCACCGGGACCTCACTTTGCTTTAAAATTGACAGCGGAACTCCTATGTGATGCAAGAGAGCTGACTCTGCAATAACACTGAGGCACCTGACTGCTCCAAATGCCTAACAGATACATAAGTAATCTGGAAGCAAAGTCTAACAGACCTATAATAATGATTGACAAGGAGTACAGGATTTTTAACTGAATTTTTGTTTACTTTAAAAAAAGGCTAAAAGTAAGGACTATAGTTCTATCTGTGGAAACCTTTTATAATGCAGATTTACACCGTTATAGAAATGTTTTGACAGGCTCTGAAAAGCTATTCAATGCAAGATCTTTAACAAATTTAATGCAAGTAGAAAAGTGTTCCTAGTTTGGTCAAGATTTCCAAAAGGGATTGATCGTGGCATCTCAGTTTTTGAGTCCCAACTTGAGATGCCTCAGAAGACCCCAATTTTCAAACAGTTGTGAGCACCTGCTTTGACCTGTAAAGGGGTCATTGAGACATCCAGGATCAACAGTCACTTTTGTAAACCTTGGCTCACTGGGCCTACGTTTTTCCTTTGTCCTTCAGCTGCTGCTATAGAGACAATACAAATAATTACAAGTTAACAAAAAGTCTGTTGCAGATGATAGTAAATATGAAGGTAAAATGCTCAGAAATTATTATTTATAAGAGAAAGTGAGGCAACAGAGAGAACCTGTCTGTGTGTACAGAGCTCTTCAACACAAGGCACATTTAGGGCAAAATGTTCAGAATTGACTGTTGAACTTCACACAACCAAATCCACATTTAGACACTTAAATAAGTGGTTTGATTTTCAGAAAAGCCAAACACCTGCAATGCCTGTTGACTTCACACTAGTCATCCTAAGAGGCTTATCATGGGTCATTCCCTCACCAACATTACCTCCTGTCATTTGGATACTTGCATCCATCCCAATACAAAGATTTATCCTTAGACACTTTAAAATAAAATAATGGAAAGCTTTTATTTTAGATGCTTTTTAAAAAAAAACAAGCAAGATGTTTTGGGCTAAATTTAATCTGACAAGGTCCCTTAAGACAATTTTCTTACTCACTAAAAATTAGTACAACTTTTATCATTTAGCATATACCTATGAACGGGTTTTTCCACAAAGCACATAATATTGCCGAATATGCACCTGTTATTTCTAAGCCTGTCAAGTGATTGAAAATGTAGAAAACATCCAAAATATTTAAATAAATGGTATTCTTCTCTTGTTTAACAATGCGATTAATTTTTTAAATATATTTCAATTACAACACAGAATAAAGTGTACAGTGCTCACTTTATATTTATTTTCATTACAAGTATTTGCACCGTAAAAAGAAATAGCATTTTTCAATTCACCTAATACAAGTACTGTAGTACTCTCTATCATGAAAGTTGAACTTACAAATGTAGAATTATGTACCAAGAAAGCCTGCATAAAACAAAACAATTGTTTATTCAAAAATAAAACAATGTAAAATTTTAGAGCCAAATCCACTCAGTCCTACTTCTTGTTCAGCCAATCATTCAGACACACAAATTTGTTTACATTTCCAGGAAATAATGCTGCCTGCTTCTTTTTTTACAATGTCACCTGAAAACGAGCACAGGCATTTGCATAGCGCTGTTGTAGCCGGCGTCGCAAGATATTTACGTACCAGATGTGTTAAAGATTCATATGTCCCTTCATGCTTCAACCACCATTCCAGGGGACATGTGTCCATGCTGATGATGGATTCTGCTCTATAACAATCCAAAGCAGTGCAGACCAACGCATGTTCATTTTCATCATCTGAGTCAGATGTCACCAGCAGAAGGTTGGTTTTCTTTTTTGGTGGTTCAAGTTCTGTAGTTTCTGCATCAGAGTGTTGCTCTTTTAAGACAGCCAAAAGCATGTTCCACACCTTGTTCCTCTCTGATTTTGGAAGGCACTTCAGATTCTTAAACCTTGGGTCAAATGCTGTAGCTATTTTTAGAAATCTCATATTGGTAACTTTTGTGTTTGTGAAATCTGTAGTGAAAGTGTTCTTAAAATGAACAACAACATGTGCTGGGTCATCTTCCGAGACTGCTATAACATGAAATATATGCAGGGGCGGCTCCAGGCACCTGCGCAGCAAGCACGTGCCTGGGGCAGCAAGCCATGGGGGAGCGGTGTGGCGGTCGCCGTGAGGGCGGGAGTCAGGCAGGCTTCAGCGGCATTTCTGCAGGAGGTCCACCTCTGCTTCGGCAGCAATTCAGCGGAAGGTACTGAAGGCGCGGGACCATCAGATCACCCATAGAAAGTCCGCCAAATCTGCATGCCGCCGAAGACCGCCTGACTGCCGTGCTTGGGGCAGCAAAAAACAGAGCCGCCCCTGAATATATGGCTGAATGTGGGTAAAATAGAGTAAGGGACATACAATTCTCCCCCAAGGAGTTCAGTCACAAATTTAATTAACACATTTTAAATATATAAATAACTTGTAGTGCTGGCTACAAAAGTGCCATGCAAATGCCTGCTCTCACTTTCTGGTGACGTAAATAAGAAGAGGGCAGCAGTATCTCCTGTAAATGTAGACAAACTTGTTTCTCTTAGCAATTGGCTGAAAAAGAAATAGGACTGAGTGTACTTGTAGGCTCTGAAGTTTTACGTTGTTTTGGTTTTGAGTGCAGTTCTGTAACAAAAAATCTATATTTGTAAGTTGCACTTTAATGACAAAGATTGCACTACAGTACTTGTATGAGGTGAATTGAAAAATACTATTTTTTATAATTTTTACAGTGCTAATTTGTAATAAAAAATAAACTGATTTCAGTTATAACAGAATACAGTATATATGAAAATATAGAAAAATCCAAAATATTTAATAAATTTCAATTGGTATTCTATTAACAGTGCGATTAAAACCACAATTAATCGCAATTAACTTTTATAATCACGATTTTTTTTTAGTTAATTGCATCAGTTAATCGACAGCCCTAGTTATTTCAGATACACTGTCCTTCAGCAGTTTAGCCTCCACACATTTTATAACTGAACTGTTATAGGCATTAAGCACCAATTTCCCGTTTTAGACCTTGTCGACAACTTTTAACAAGCGTGTAACCTGTTAGCGTAACATGTGTGTCTACACACTGTGTCGTGAACATTGTTAGAAACTGTGGCAGTTGCACTGTTTCGCCCTTGAGATAGGTCTAGACTGGCATGTGATTATCTTCCTGTTATTTTGCTGTGGAGATACACGCGCATGGCCATGAGGGTGCTAACTGCTTTAGCTGGCCCTCTTTCTTTCCAGCTCTCTGTGGGTATGTCTACTCTGCAATTAGACGCCTGTGGCAGGCACGTGCCAGCTGACTGAGGCTCCTGGGGCTTGGGCTGCAAAGCTGTTTAACTGCAGTGTAGACTTCTGGGCTCGGCCTGGATCCTGGGCTTTCGGACCCTGCAAAGTGGGAAGTCCCAGAGCTCAGGCTGCAATCCAAGCACAGAGGTCTACACTGCAATTAAACAGCCTCGCAGCCTGAGCCCCGGGAGCTTGAGTCAGCTGGGATGGGACAGCTGCAGGTTTTTATTTGCAGTGTAGACATACCCTGTGTGGTTGGTCAGACCAGCCCCCACCTGCTGCTGCTCTATCTATAGATTCTCTAGGTGCTCAATCTCCTGCAGAGGTGCTACGGGAAAGCTAGCCATGTTTTCCCAGAATGCACCAATGTCAACACAGACAGTGTGGATACGCTACCTTGTCTGGCATGTAGTTATGTTGTGCCAAGAGTTTGTGTGGATACAACTCAGCCATGTTTGTTGTCAGGTGAGAATGGCACAAACTGGTTACTAAACACAGTTGCATCTATGTGTGCAGGGCCTTAAATAAAGGATCCCCTCTAGGAACGGTTTCTATATGGGCCCTTGAGTTTGCTGCCAGGAACAGGAATGTGGGGAACCACAAAGGCAGTGTGGCTTGACGTGGGTCCCTGGGCCTGGCACCCCGTCAATGGGAACGTACAACAGCACTATCACTCACTAAAATCAGCAGCAGCAATTGGGCTGGTTGGTGCCTGCTCCAGAGGAGGCGCGTACAGATGGTCACTTCTGAGGGAAGCATCGTGGAAAAAGATAACATGAGGAGCCCTGTGCAGCACTAGCCACACTGAAACCCTGAACCTGGAAATCAGGGGAGCAGCAAAAGCCGGGAGGAGAAAGAAAAGGGGATGGAAAGAAAAACAGGATGGCACCAGGAAGCTAATGAGAAAGACAAGGGAAGGAGAAGGTCAGAGACTATGAGAAGTGCTGGATTGTGGGTGAAATGTTAAGATGAGGTTGATTCTGCCTGTCCTCAGTGCAAGGGGTGGAATGTCTCATAGGAAACAGCCATCTGGATCAAGTTGCTAGTTTTTGTCAAATTAAAAGCAGTTCCAACGTCCAAGCTGAACTGACATATTGTACAGCAGTTAAAGTTTGTCTTGGCTGTAATAAGTGACTAGAGTTGTTTTTACTGGCAACTGCCACAAACCAAAACCTTTAATGAACAAGGTTTCAGAACAATTTTACAAGTAAAAAATGGAAACAATGTTTTTCATCAGTAAATTTACAAAATTGTTGTCAATATACTGGAATCTGAAGAATACACACACTTTTGTGTAGTGTTCATATGAAGAGAATTCCTCTAAGCAGAGGAAAATTAGTGTCAGAAATCAAAAAGTATCCACAGTTAAGATGTGGAGATTTTCTGAATATCTAAAGGGAAGGAAGTTTCCAATTTTTTAAAAAAAGGAAAAAACCACCCTTTGTTTCCCCCCCTTATGGTTCATATGTTTTATTGCTACAAAAATTGTATTTTTAAAACATTGTATCCCACTAAATCCAATTCTCTTCAAGTAGCTCAATCATTAGTCTAATCCAGGCAGTAAATCCTTCTATTTCTTTTAGTTCGTTCATTCTTATCAACTGCATTTCAACAGGTGACATTTGTCTTTGTAGCAATGTGCCCTCATCCCACCATCTGATCCCTGCGCAGAGTCCCACTGCAGTCAGAGGCCCGGGAGCCCACTCACATAGATCAGATTGCCATACAAGGAGCGAAGGAGGACATATTGTCTGCAGTTACAAGGATTCTAAAAAGTACCACCTCTTCAATTTCAGCAAAGTAGGACATTTCCCTAACAGCAGTGATTACATGTTCACCTGCCTACCTGATGTAATGGGACTAGATGGCACAGTATTACAATAGCTTCAATTATTCCCCTCCAGCACAGCTCAGAGAGTGATGATGGGTAACTATTCCTCTTCCTCAAGAGCTCTCCCCCTGGGACCCCACAATTCCAACTTATACATGAGACCACTTGGAGAGATGGCCATGGAGCCCTAACAATATGCCGATAACTCTCCACTGTCATTTTCTACTGACACAAACAATACCACACTACCAAGAGGTCAAAATGCCTATGAGATCAGCTCCTGGAATGAAGGGCAGCTGCCTTAAACTCAGCCTGGACAAGACCAAAAAGTGTTGCTACTTGGAATGATGAAATGCCCAGAAGAACCAAGGCCTTGACTCTGATCCACCCAATGGTCAAAGTGGCACAAAGCCTTGGGGTTCCATTTGACTTATCATTGTGTGGATATGACCAGATAGCATCAGTGACAAAAGAAGCCTTCTTCCACTTCCAGCTCACAAGGACACTCCACCCTCTTTCTCCTGGACAAGGACCTGGCCACAATGATCCATCCATTTGTCGCCTATAAATGTCATCACTGTATATGATGTTGAACGGAGAAACAATGCACAGGCCAAATTCAGCTGCCTGCCTCCTCCGCAGCTTAATGTGCTCATAGTACCTAAACATGTGCTCCAGTCTCTCCACTGACTCTGTCAAGGCTGATTTTCCACTCTGGCACTTCGAGTGCAGAAGGTGGGGACCCACAAGGATTCTAAAAATTAATACTGGCCACTCCAGGCTTGTATTAGTCTTTTAGGATTACAGCTTTTCTCTGACCTTGATGTGTAGATGCTGCCACCACCCAAGTGCAAAAACCCCTTTGAAAGACCAGGAAGGCACACTTGGGAATTCCTTCCTGTGGGGTACCCTTAAGCCCTCTCCCCCACTACTTCTTCCCCTCCCGGGAAGAGCTGAGAAAGAAAACAAAGGAAATCAGCTGTTGCCACCAGCTAATTAAACATGTGCACAAACCTTTAGGACAAAATCCAATCTTGTTCTTAAAAAGGGTAAATTTTATTAAAACAAAAAGAAAGAAAATACATTTAAAAGCTGAAATTATTGCTAGATTTAAAAAACCCTCATAACAATTAAACATCAAAGAAAGTTTTATTCTCGAAGTCAAGCTTAAAGATTACAAGAAAAACAAAAAGCATTTGGGGTTAGCACAGAGGAGTCCACAAGCCATAAAGAAATAAACAAAGATAAACCTAATAGCGTCTTCATAGACATTTCCCAATCTACTTACCGTACATATCAGGGGTTTTAAATGAGTAGTTTCTAGGTATGATTTGATGATTTTTCATACTTGGTCCAAGCTTTTACAGCATAGCTACTTTGTCCCTTCTCTCCTAGAGAGCCACCAGAGACTGACAATGGGCAAGTTTTTTCCCCAATTTTAAAAAGTTCAAGCCTTTCCATTGGCTCTTTTGGCCAGGTGCCCATTCAGAGTCAGACTTTAAGGTCAGAAGGGACCATTATGATCGTTTAGTCTGACCTCCTTGGAAGTAGTGGTTATTTTATAATATATGCCTACATTGTCTGTGATTTATTTCCAGTTTGGTTGACTAATAAATAGTGTCTTTCAGAGGGATTGTGCATTATCTTTTTCCTATACGTAGCCATTTAATCTCATCATCTTTTATCCAACCTAATGAACTTAAAAGGTGTTTCACATTTGTCAAGGATAGATCTTAAATTTTTTCCCCCTCAAAAACTATAAGATTTAGGCCCCGATCCTACAGTGAGCACTGTGTGGGTGTAGGAATCCACTTGTGTGGAACTCATTGCACACATGACATCTTATGTGGTACTCTTGGTTTCCATTTCAAGTTTGAGGGGCATGTATGCACTCTTCCATGGGAGTGCTCATGCAATTAAAAGCTTTACATAAGATTGAGCTCAATTTACACAAGGATCCATTTACCTATTTGTAAAGTGTAGGTAGCTCCCTGGTTGAACGCAAGAGCCTATCAACCGCGCAAACAATTCTATACAGCACTTCAGAACAAAAAACAGGTTATGCAATCAAACAGACCGGAGTAGTCAATATATTCCATTATGCGGAGTCTCCTCTTTAATAAAATCACTTCTGTTAAATTTAAACCTTTGTCTGCCCTCAACTAGTTGGTAACCCGGGGAATGGGGAGGAAGAGGAAAATATTCATTTTTACCTCAGTCACGATGGATGATCCTGAAGAATCGTAAACCCAGCCATCTTGACAGGGGGTAAGAGGGATACTGCTCCTGTTGCCATAACCAGTGAAGTTTTCTAAGGGGTTTATGCAGCTGAGGCCAGTTGTGTTCCAGTCCATGTCGTACCTCCTGCACTGACTAGAGAAAGACTCCCCATGTCTCCCCTGCTCTGGAACGGTGTAATTCAGCTCCTCTGCTAGACTCCAGCCACATCGGCTGCTCAACTCAGCAACTCCAGGACTGAGACAGCGGTGTTCAGGAGTGAACCCCAGGAAGATGACACCCATGTAAATAGGTGGGAAGGCAGCAGACGTGAAGCATAAGACAAAAAAGACTTGCTTCTGGAACAAGCCAAATTCCCCAATATGCTCTAGAATGTCATCCAAGGTTGGCATTTTTGCATATGGCAACTCACTTATAGTAACTAACCTGGTTTCTCTTCCCAACACTGCTATATATTTTGTTGGCAGCAAAGCTGCTTAAGTAGCAATAAAACATTTGACCAAAAGTCAAAGAGCTACTTTATAAATTATTAAGCTGTGTATTGCAAGCTTTATTTTTTAAGTTAAATTTGAAATCAAGCCTAGGCTCACCCGTGAAGCATGGGGAATTGCTATTTGACCCCCACCAGATCCCCTAAAATAGATTCTTCTTCTTCGGGTGGGCAGCAAGTCGGGTAGGAGGGACAAGTTGTTTGCTCACAAAAAAATTAACAGGGCTAATAAAAAAAAAGTCATTTGTCATTAATTACCCAGATCCTTATTAAGGTACTTTGAAAGGTATCCTTCCCTCGCTTGTGCCTTATTACCTTGATTTAGGTAGGGTACTCAACAATATTTCTAACTTAATAAATTTATTAGCATGGGTGTGAGAATGAAAAATTTAAAGGTTGCCATTGCTAGGCAGCAGACTCTTGAATAGAGCCTGTCAGGAACAGGCTTTGCAGGGGATATTTAAAATGTGGTTCAATAGAGAAAAGGAAAAAAAACAGCTCTCACCTTTGAAGCTGAGCTTTGTAGTGGGGTAGAAATATATGCTTTAAAAAGGCTTGTAGGCGGATGCCTGTTTTTGTATTTACCCTCATCAGGGGTTTCCCCATTCTTTTCTCACCACTTCCTCACAGGATGGGTGCAGGGGGATTGCTGTCACAGGTGAGGATTTAGAGACAGGTATTTGCCTTTGGGCTTGTCCTCCAGCACCTGCTCAGGGTTGATCTAGATTGTGGATAGAACTTTTTTGCACAAGGCTTTAAAAGATTTCAGGAAAAACCTTTGTAGCATTTTTCCCCTCCATGTACTTCTCAAAGCCTGAAGATGAGAGCGCCCCTTCCTCAGTAGAAAAGGAGTTTGTCAGAAGACAGATCTTAGGGTTTTTGTCCCTATTCCCCTCCCCCACTCCAGCTTCTCTGTGGTGGGGGGGGGTGGCCTACTTTACAAGCATTGCTGCCTAGCTGTTGTCAGGAGTGGTCTTTTGCAGCCTGCTTTATGCAGGGCCTTGAGCCCTCTGGATAGATCTCCCTCAGGATGGTCCCCTTCAGGTCCCACTCCCCCTGCCCAGGGCTCATTGCTGGAACTCCTTGATTCAAACCAGGAAAGAGCTTGATATAAGCTCTGCCTCTCTCTCCAGGGAACTGGGGACCCATTTTAGGGCTTTGTGGGGCCCTGAGATGCCTAAGGGATATGGTCTTCCTAATCCTCTTCTGCCCTAGGACTAACCCCGGGGCTGGATGAAGTTCTCTATTTGTGGAGTCTCCTCAATCTGCTTTGGGATCTCCTGATCAGGCTTTTCTGTGTTGGAGTCACAACTTCTTGGGGGCAACGGGGACACCGAACATGCCTGTCCAACTTAGAGACCCATGCCCTAGCAGTGCAATGGTTGGCAGACTGAGAAGGAGCAGGGCACATTCAGCCTCTAAAGAACCTGTAAAAGCTACCTCACAGAACACTGCTTGGATTTAGCTCGGTATTTGTGAAGTTGCTCTGCCATGCCTGCAGGGGTCAGCGGAGTCTCTCAGGGAGGAGCTGCAGTATTGACTCCAGGTAGCTGAGACCACCCCACTGCTCTTTACCAGATCCAGGAGAGGGAGAGGAGGAATAAAGGAAAGCTGCTTGCTACTGCCCAACAACACACAAAAATAAAGGCTGACAAAGATGAGTCAGGAGCAAAGTGAACCGTGCTTGACTGTTGCCGTGGAGGCATACGATCCTGGAGCAAGCCGAACAAGAGGGTGGCTATGCAACAGCTTTCAACTGCCTCCAAAACTGCAGACAGGAGGGGAACAGACCACATGGATCAGAATTGTGGAAAATGCTGAGCTGCAGCATTTTAAGTCTACTCTTGGAAAAAAGAAAAAACCAAACCCACACCCAATACCCCTTATCCCAGCTAGAGTTATCATCCCCAAAAGGGAGAAGAGACTGCAAGAAGTGCACCACTGATTTTACATGGAAGGCGCCCAAACTAAGGTGACAGGCGTCAGTGTAAAATCCTAAAATAAACAAATGCTCAATCAATCCAGACCACAAAAAAAAAAAGAAAAAAAAAGAAAAAGAAAGAGGCTCTCTTCGTTAACTCCACTTCTCCAAGAGGTGGGTTTTGAAGTGACACACAAGATCGAAGACCAATCCACTGCACAGTTTAGGAACTGTGCAGGGAGGCGCAGCAGCTTCTGGATTAGTCATTTAAACCAAACCCTTAACTCTGCTTTACCTATGTGTTTAACAGTGTATTTCTAGAATTTACAGCTTAGAGTCTGAGGGCCTATTTACTGATGCAGCTTTAAATAGGACTCACTTAATATTCACAGGTAAACTCTGATTAGTAGATTACGGTCAGTTGGAATCATTAAAATGATTTAGTCTGACTTCCTGCATAACAGGCCATCCAGTAATTCATACAGTCCACTCCAACATGTGGTGGAACTAGAGAATACATCTTTTAGAAATATCCAGTCTTGAAGACTGAATAATGGAGAATCCACCATATCCCTTGGTAAAATGTTCGAATAGACTAACTACCCTTGCTGTTAACAATGTGCAT
The DNA here is from genome assembly GCF_016161935.1 of Mauremys reevesii. NCBI lineage: Eukaryota > Metazoa > Chordata > Testudines > Geoemydidae > Mauremys > Mauremys reevesii. Next base: position 91,497,442 of record NC_052625.1, read on the forward strand.
CTCATTTCCAGAATCTATTTCCTCCCAAGAATTGGCCTTACACCAATTTTCTTTCTAGATCTAAAAGTGTTTGGAATGCTGACACTTCCTTACATTTAACACAGCTTTATAGAATACACCTATGTTATGGTTTTATTGGTTACGCATAGTTATCCATACAGAATCTAGGGGAGAACCCGAAGTCTGAAAAAGAAAATCCATTATTTGAAATCTGCTTATAAATTCAAATGGCTGTGGTGAGACATCTTAAGTTGCATCTTTAGCTTTGCAATCAGAAATATTAACTGTTTCCAGCAGGAAATTTGGAAAGAGACTTTCAGGTTGTCAAACACTATTTAAAAAAAAAAATGTAAGCAAGAAAAATTTCAGCACTTATTTTAATACATATGGAAATCATTTGGAATGTCCATTTAATTTATCTTTTATTGAAATTGCTGAATCATTTATATTACACTAAATTTGATTCAAAATGGAAAATGTTTTATAAAATGAAGAAACCAGTGTTGAAACCAAATAAGCCAACCAAAAAGGTACAAGGAAGAGTTTCAAAAATTCTGACCAAGAAGTACCTGTACACGTATATGAAACCATATTATCGCCCATAAGATAATTCAGAAAACACTGAGAGGAGCAGACTGCTACAGGAAGATTGCTATCACCTCCATTAAGTTCTGGCAACATTGTAATTCAGTGACCATTGGCCTCAGGATAACACAAGACCTGGATCTGAGGTACTACTGAAAAATGTGGGCCCACCATATTTTATGCAATTAGTACCAAAAACAATACCTGTTTTGCAAATTAAGGCTTCTCTAGGTCTTGGGCTTTTTAAGATGACAGATATAACAGGTCTGTGAATATGGCATTCTAGGAATTCTGCACCCATGACCTTGAACAATCCAGTTAAGTCTGGGCATGCACAAATTCTAGTCCCGTCTGCACTCAAGGGAAAGCTTTGGGTGCCTGCCAGCTGTTTAAGCAAATACTGATGAAATAAGTCATGTGACCAGTACCAAAAATATCATGCAAAGAACCACCACCATTTCAGACTTAAGCTAACAGACTTGTACCTTTCAGTAAATGGCTTTAAATCAATTAACTGTTTAAATTAGAATGGAGTATTCAAATTTACAGGATAAATTAGACCAGTTCCAACATTTACATCAAACCACCCCAAACAAAAAGTTACTTTTATTTTCCTTCTCATATGATGTGTGAATCTATAGAATAATACCCTGCCGGCAGGAAGAACATGTTGCTATTATTCAGCAAACCTGAGTAGTGAGAGTCAATAAATACAAGGAGAGAGAGAGTTAAAATGCTAGTAGTCAAATATCTTGAATCTCAAGTGACGGGGCATAATTCAGATTTAATCCTGCCCTTTGAAACAATTTTGTAACATGTTGTGCCTGTGCTGAAGGTTTAAAAAGAGGAAAATCCTGGCTAGAGAGGGGGAGAGAGAGAGAGAAAAAAAAGAGAGAACCAACATAACTCAGCCAACTGGATGCTGGAAGTCCAATCATTACTGAACAGATCATTGTAAACAACCAGGATTGATCTTTTTTTCTTCCCTTTTGAATGTTTTCTTGTCAAAGGCAAAATTCAGAAGAAATCTCAGGCTAAAGTCTTCATATTTGGTTGGAAGTGTTTTGTTGTCACACCATATATATATATATATATATATATATATATCTATCTATATTTATTTAATCAGGCACAAGAGGGGCTATTTAAACATTCAACAAGTCCTCATCACTATCATCGTGGAACGATAGGGTATTAGTAGAATTCTGTGTCTTCTGTTGGCCTGGGTTAGGTTTTGTTTTCCTATCCTTCCCTCCATTCAGCAAGTTGGTCTTGGCATCACTTCCAAGGCTAAATGGCTTTTTTTGCTGGTGCCTGTTCTGGTCCAACCCTCTGGATTGCACCCCTCTAGTTGAATGAATCTTCACATCTGGGACAGTTAGAACTTCATCCTCACTGTCCAGGTCATCCACATGGAGAGATGTCAAGACTTCTGATTTAACAGATGTGGTAGTGATGTGACCATTTTCTTGTCCTCCTTTTCCTGGTCTCTGATTTGGTGCTGCAATTTCCTCCATAAGCCACTCAGTTTCATTCTCATTAGCTTCTTCTTCGGTGTTTATCTACAGTATGAAGATGGTAAAGTTACTGAATAATATTTGATAGGCTCTCACAAGCACCCTTTACGGTCTCCCGAAATCCATCACCTGAGAACCACCAACAGCCCCATCCTGCACTTTGATTTACCATCTTCCACTGATAAGCAGATAGCACAAAATACCGTGTTAGTGCACTAATACTTTGATCTCTCTATGCTGCCTTTTACATTCCGAGCACTATTCCACATTAGTCTCATCTTCTCTGGCTCTGTACTTTCCCAGTTTGCCTCCTATTTGTTGATCACTCCTCAGCATTTCCCTTAATCCTCTCTCTCCTTTCCTCCCATCTGTGAGGACTGAAACTGTTCTGTTCTTTCCCTCCATCTACTTCCAGATTTAGTCTCAGCCAGCCAACCAGCTCGCCGATAGTCACAGAGTTAGTTTAAATTCATTTAAAGTAATTGTGAGTAGAAGCAGCTACATATTACTAATTTGGAAAATCATTTAAAAAACAGAACCTCAGAGGTCATCACAACTATAAGTAGTACCTTTGTATATTTATAGGAAACGTTTGGTGATCTTCTGCAGCAGTTGGTTATCTTGTGTATCACAGTTTCTCTAAAACAAAAATTTTTAAAAAAATAATGTTCATCTTACAGTATTAGATCCCTATTTATCGTTCTAGAGAAAAAAAGAGTGATCAGCAATACCAAACCCCTTAATTTTCACTCTCTTCTGCCAGTCTGTGGGAAATCTGCTCAGTTTCCAGTCAAGAGAAGAGATCCAATACTCTTCTCACATGCACCTTTCCAAGTCCATTAACTGAATGGGTTACACTGGTATATCAGAGAAAAACATTTGGTCCAAGACTATTCTAATTGCTAGCACTGAAGACTCAATTCTAGTATCTGGAGGTAGTCAATCACACCACTCCCTCTCTACCACGTCACCAATAAATGTTCTGGAACTCCTCTGCCTTCTCAAATCTGTAACAAAATTGCCAGCAGAGTGCACAGGGGACTGCAGACACAGGAGTTTGAGAGGGAGAGCAAGAGATCCCGCTGCTGAACAGGCTACCAGGTGAGAGTACTAGCTGTTGGTGTGCTTGACTATTTGAATTTTAATTGTGATTCTGATTTCAGGTGACTTCAGTTTCAGTTACAGCTGCTGTGGCAGTTGGGACTGAGTGCCTGACCTTGTTCCCTTGATTGGCTTTGATTGGCCTTCCCTAGTGAGACTCACGAGGGGGAGGGACTGACCTAGGCAAGCAGGCTTTAAAAGCCAGAGGCAGAACGACCAGGGGAGCAGAGCAGACAGGGGAGTTTGAGAGGGAGTTTGACAGAGGGAGGCCTACGATGGTTAGGAAGACCCGCAACACCTATGCCAGCTCTGCTTCTGTCTCCTCCACCTGCGCCGGTAGCCAGACAGAGCGCCTGAGCATGGATGCTTCTACCCAGATCCTGGTGTGGTTTTGCAGGGACTGTAACTTGCAATTTCCACTTACTGATATCGGGTGGGGGTGGGAGATCCCATGTGAAAGGTGTCTACTGGTGGAATCTCTCAAGCAGCAGGTGGGAGAGCTACAGGAGGAGGTGGCTAGGTTGAGGAGCATCCGAATCCACAAGCAATTCCTGGACAGTGTCCATGTGGAGACAGATGAGGTAGCTGTCCCAATACACAGGACTGCTGACACACCACTGGTGGAGGAGGAGATGGCTCAGGGTGGACACTGGCAGCTGGTTACTTCTGGCAGCGGTCAGTGCTCCACCCCTGCTCCAAACCCTCCTGCCATGGTAATAGGTAACCGTTATGCTCTTGATACAGGAGAGAAGGAATCACCCCCTACAGTAAAGGAGGAGAAGCCTCGTACCCTTAAGGCTGGGAGGTCTGCTGCCACCACTGCGAATAGGAAACGTAGGGTAGTGGTGTCGGAGACTCTCTGCTGAGGGGAACGGAGGCGCCCATCTGTTGCCCTGACATTTCATCTCGGGAGGTATGCTGCCTGCCGGGGGCCCGTATCCGAAATGTTACAGAGGCATTGTTGAGGATTATCCAGCCCTCTGACTACTACCCCATGCTACTCATCCATGTGGGCACAAATGATACTGCGAGGTGTGACACTGAGCGGATCAAGAGTGACTACAGGGCTCTGGGAGTACGGGTGAAGGAGTTTGGAGCGCAGGTGGTATTCTCATCGATTCTTCCTGTCAAAGGTAGGGGCCCAGGCAGAGACAGATGCATCATGGAGGTGAATGCCTGGCTGCAAAGATGGTGTCGCCAGGAGGGCTTTGGCTTCCTCGACCACGGGATGCTATTCCAAGAAGGACTGCTAGGCAGAGATGGCGTTCACCTTTCGAGGAGGGGAAAGGCCCTATTTGGACACAGACTGGCTAACCTAGTGAGGAGGGCTTTAAACTAGGTTCAACGGGGACAGGTGAGCAAAGCCCACAGGTAAGTGGGGAACATGGAGACCTGGGAGATGGGTCAGAAATAGGAGGGAGTGTGGGCTATAATGGCAGAGAGAAAGGAGGGTCAGGGCAAAATTGGGAGGTAAGATCAAACCAGTATCTTAGATGCCTATATACAAATGCGAGAAGTATGGGTAATAAGCAGGAAGAACTGGAAGTGCTAATAAATACAACTATGACATTGTTGGCATCGCTGAAACTTGGTGGGATAATACACGATTGGAATGTTGGTGTGGATGGGTACAGCTTGCTCAGGAAGGATAGACAGGGGAAAAAGGGAGGAGGTGTTGCCTTATATATTAAAAATGTACACACTTGGACTGAGGTGGAGATGGACATAGGAGATGGAAGTGTTGAGAGTCTCTGGGTTAGGCTAAAAGGGGTAAAAAACAAGGGTGATGTCGTGCTAGGAGTCTACCACAGGCCACCTAACCAGGTGGAAGAGGTGGATGAGGCTTTTTTTAAACAACTAACAAAATCATCCAAAGCCCAAGATTTGGTGGTGATGGGGGACTTCAATTATCCAGATATATATTGGGAAAACAACACTGCAGGGCACAGACTATCCAATAAGTTCTTGGACTGCATTGCAGATGACTTTTTATTTCAGAAGGTTGAAAAAGCTACTAGGGGGGAAGCTGTTCTAAACGTGATTTTAACAAATATGGAGGAACTCGTTGAGAATTTGAAAGTAGAAGGCAGCTTGGGTGAAAGCGATCATGAAATCATAGAGTTCGCAATTCTAAGGAAGGGTAGAAGGGAGTACAGCAAAATAGAGACAGTGGATTTCAGGAAGGTGGATTTTGGTAAGCTCAGAGAGCTGATAGGTAAGGTCCCATGGGAATCAAGACTGAGGGGAAAAACAACTGAGGAGAGTTGGCAGTTTTTCAAAGGGACACTATTAAGGGCCCAAAAGCAAGCTATTCCGCTGGGTAGGAAAGATAGAAAATGTGACAAAAGACCAGCTTGGCTTAACCATGAGATCTTGCATGATCTAAAAAATAAGGAGTCATATTAAAAATGGAAACTAGGACAAAGGATGAATATAGGCAAACACAGGAATGCAGGGGCAAGATTAAAAAGGCAAAGGCACAAAATGAGCTCAAACTAGCTACGGGAATAAAGGGAAACAAGATGACTTTTTCAATACATTAGAAGCAAGAGGAAGACCAAGGACAGGGTAGGCCCACTGCTCAGTGAGGAGGGAGAAACAGTAACAGAAAACTTGGAAATAGCAGAGATGCTTAATGGCTTCTTTGTTTCAGTTTTCACTGAGAAGTCTGAAGGAATGCCTAACATAGTGAGTGCTAACGGGAAAGGGGAAGGTTTAGAAGATAAAATAAAGAATAAGTTAAAAATCACTTAGAAAAGTTAGATGCCTGCAAGTCACCAGGGCCTGATGAAATGCATCCTAGAATACTCAAGGAGCTAATAGAGGAGGTATCTGAGCCTCTAGCTATTATCTTTGGAAAATCATGGGAGACGGGAGAGATTCCAGAAGACTGGAAAAGGGCAAATATAGTGCCCATCTATAAAAAGGGAAATGAAAACAACCCAGGAAACTACACACCAGTTAGTTTAACTTCTGTGCCAGGGAAGATAATGGAGCAAGTAATTAAGGAAATCTGCAAACACTTGGAAGGTGGTAAGGTGATAGGGAATAGCCAGCATGGATTTGTAAAGAACAAATCATGTCAAACCAATCTTATAGCTTTCTTTGATAGGATAACGAGTCTTGTGGAGAAGGGAGAAGCGGTGGATGTGGTATACCTAGACTTTAGTAAGGCATTTGATACGGTCTCGCATGATATTCTTATCGATAAACTAGGCAAATACAATTTAGATGGAGCTACTATAAGGTGGGTGCATAACTGGCTGGATAACCATACTCAGAGAGTAATTATTAATGGTTCCCAATCCTGCTGGAAAGGTATAACAAGTGGGGTTCTACAGGGGTCTGTTTTGGGACTGGCTCTGTTCAATATCTTCATCAACGACTTAGATATTGGCATAGAAAGTACGCTTAAGTTTGCAGATGATACCAAACTGGGAGGAATTGCAACTGCTTTGGAGAACAGGGTCATAATTCAAAATGACCTGGACAAATTGGAGAAATGGTCTGAAGTAGATGGGATGAAGTTTAACAAAGACAAATGCAAAGTGCTCCACTTAGGAAGGAACAATCAGTTTCACATATACAGAATGGGAAGAGACTGTCTAGCAAGGAGTACGGCAGAAAGGGATCTAGGGGTTATAATGGACCACAAGCTAAATATGAGTCAGTGTGATGCTGTTGCAAAAAAAGCAAACGTGATTCTGAGATGCATTAACAGGTGTGTTGTGAGCAAGACACGAGAAGTCATTCCTCCGCTCTACTCTGCGCTGGTTAGGCCTCAACTGGAGTATTGTGTCCAGTTCTGGGCACTGCATTTCAAGAAAGATGTGGAGAAATTGGAGAGGGTCCAGAGAAGAGCAACAAGAATGACTAAAGGTCTAGAGAACATGACCTATGAAGGAAGGCTGAAAGAATTGGGTTTGTTTAGTTTGGAAAAAGAGAAGACTGAGAGGGGACATGATAGAAGTTTTCAGGTATCTAAAAGGGTGTCATAAGGAGGAGGGAGAAAACTTGTTCACCTTAGCCTCTAAGGATAGAAGCAGCAATGGGCTTAAACTGCAGCAAGGGAGGTTTAGGTTAGACATTAGGAAAAAGTTCCTAACTGTCAGGGTGGTTAAACACTGGAATAAATTGCCTAGGGAGGTTGTGGAACCTCCATCTCTGGAGATATTTAAAAGTAGGTTAGATAAATGTCTATCAGCAACGGTCTAGACAGTATTTGGTCCTGCTATGAGGGCAGGGGACTGGACTCGATGACCTCTCGAGGTCCCTTTCAGTCCTAGAATCTATGAAACTCCTCTGCCTCCTCAAATCTAACAAAATTGCTAGCAGAACATTCACCTGGGGAAGAGCAAACAACATTTACTCCAGTGCTTAACATAGTGTTAATCATGATAGCATTAGCTCATGTATTTGTTCTCTGCTGTATCAAGTTGAACCAGGGGAAATTCTTGAGTTATGCTTAGAGACACCATCAACTTAAAAAAAGTCAATTGCCTGAGTACCCCACTACCCAGTTATTGTTACGTGTAACACTTAAGAGTACAATAACTGAACAGATTAGTCAGCCAGTTTCTCCCATTTGTGTACCTGTAAATACTTTTAACGCATTCTGAGAAACTGACTAGATTTCAAGTGGTCACCATCCCTTTAACTGAATCACCTTACACAACACAAGGAAACATTTTCCTATTAGCCTCCCTTACCTCCTCTCTTTTTTGTAAAGCAACAAGATCAACAGACACGCTGTGAGAACCACCAGGAGGACACTCAGCACAGCCCCAACAGCTTGGCTTCTTCCCGAAAGGCCTTTGAAATTTTGCGTTCCCTGGTCAGACTGGCCCTCTTTGCTCTCAGAACTTCTGTAGGCAACAAAGGAGACATGGTTAAGAGGACACTCTGCCTGGTTGTGTATAACAGTCTGAGGAAATGTTGATTAGAAACAGTGGATCAAACAAATTCAGCAGAGATGTAATGCCAGCTCTGGTCAGACTCTTATATAGAAGCTGAAGAGAGAAGGTTTAGTGCCTTTCTGTTTAATACACAAGTGATCTAGTTTATTCTAAACCAAAGAAATAGGAAGAAGAGGGTCATTTGAGTCTGCAACCAAATACAGAATTATTAGTTAAAAGGACAGTTCCGTAAAACATTACACATTTATTAGCACATAGTTATTAACAAGTAGAATTCATGGCAACAGTTTTAAATATTTAAAGAATAAAAAAGCTGAACCCAAAACCAATGTAGGATCTAGCTATGAATCCACAGCACCCCAGCAAGTTATAGCAGGTGAACACAATTTGTCTTTCAACAAGCTGTAACAGCACCTGGATTCAGCTATACATCTTACCTTTGAGACCACAACCTATTGTGCCAATCAGTATTGTCTTATTGTTACCTTGTACTCTCCCAACTGTCTGTATCCACTTGTTGAATCTTATCTTATACTTGGGTTGTAAGCTCTGAGGCAGGGACCATCTTTTTGTTGTGTTTGTACAATATTCTGCATAACTGGGCACTGGTCTGTGACTGGGATGCCTAGGCACTACCGCAATACAAATAAATATTGTCCACTCCAGCAGAGAAAGTTCTGGCATAAAGAAGTGGGCAGGTAAAGGTGACAACCATTTGCAGTGTGGAAGAAACCTAGCTATTCATTTCCACACACTGGATACATGACTACGGAGAGCTCTCTTTTTAAGTTAAGACCATTTCTTAATGGGAGATATGCCTTAGGCTACTCCTCTCAGTAACCAGAGAAGCAGTTGTTGGCTGGAAACAAACTGAGTGAATGGGGAGAAGTATATTTTAATTGAGGTCTCTTTTCAATTTGTTTCAGTGCAAATATTAAACAACCTTGACCTGAAATAATCTTAGTACAAGATGATCATTTAGCTGGCAAGTGGAATCAATGTTCCTCCATTTATTAATCATTCAAATTGTATCCACTCACTCCTCTCAAGCATTAGATGCTCCTTTTACTAGATTCTTAGCTGCATTTTCCTTGCCACAACTACTGTAGATAATGCTGGAAGGCAAAATAACCTTCTAGTAGATAACTGCTAACAAGAACTGCATGTTACTTTGGGAGAATAAAGAAGTTACTTACTCTAATGGACAGACTGCAGACGTGTACCAGGTAAACAAATATTGGCAGTCTGCTGTCTCATGAAGGAACTCAGGGATGCCTTCCTTTGCCTGTAAATTGCAGTGGAATAAAATCGTTGAGGAGACGAATTTTGATTTATCTTTACCACAGGCTGAATCAGATGAAAACACAACATTCAAGTCATCATCTACAAAGAAAAGTGAGAAGATTTCATAAAACATTGCACAGGCACTAGATCCTTACAAATGGTCTATTAAATGTGCTACATTTTTACTGAGGAGAGAGCAAGAGAAAAAGTGTGTTATTTCAGAATGTCTGTCTAAATTTACTTCTGCAATGTTTAGGTTATGATTACTCACAGCATCCATTTTTAAAAGTGTTATACTTGGGCTATCAGGCAGGAATATATATATATTATAGAGCCCTTCTAGAATTACTAATATTTTGCCTACTTTTTACAAAAACTCTTTACTGGGTGTTAGAAGTTCATTTAGTGTTATACTCATGTTCATTGACAAATATTAAATCCAATATGCAGTTTGATAACGTTTTTCTGAATTCTGGAGAACATGAAACAGTTTGCACCAATGACATTCACTGAATGCCATCTGCTATTCAAGGTTTTGGGAAAGCAATACACAATGTAAAGAGATTTAGTAAGCAGTGATACCAATAACCATCTCCACGAAAACTGAGAGAGAGTCTGTGTCTTGGTATTTTGTCCTGTGTGTCATGGCCTGTTTGGCAGTATTGACTAATAGAGGAGGTCTTGTAGCCAGGAGAGAGACATTCACTTTAATACTATTCAGGCAAGTTTTGTATCTGCAGGGGATGTGAAGGGTCCTGCCATAACTAACATTAAGTCTTGTATGCGATGTTTTACACTGAAGAGCCCATCTGAGCTTTATTAAACCCTTTTCTGGGATGCCAGACGGTACAATCTATTACTTATAGAGCATACATGCAAAAGGGGATGGTGAGAAGAAGAGAAGGTCTTGTTTTCCCCCCCCATCACTCCACCAATATCTTCTTCCTATAAGGAAAGTCAGTCATTTCTGCCTCCGCTTTGCCACTCCTGCATTCAAACTGACAAGTAAGAATGGAAAGACGGAAGCAGGAAGATAAATTCCAGCAGCCTTAACAGGAATATACTAGTACAAACAATAGTAAAAGCAGAAGTCTCACATTCTAGGAAGTAACTCACAGAAAGGTTCCAAGTGTAGACAATTCTAGTCAGTAAGGACTTACCTTGAACATAATATTTAGCTTTATCGGAAGAGCCAACTTTCCTAACGTAGGTACTAGTAGTTTTAATCTGGCATACTTTGGCTCCAGAGCACTGTGGGTGCGCAGAGTCTGTTATAGCAGAAAGTTGGATTTCATACACATATGTGTCACCATTTGTCCGTATATCACCAGATGCTTGGTATAATCTGAAAGCAAAAGCAACTTTGTAGTAAAGTCCATATTTCTCTCATAATTATAGGCAAGAACAAATATTGCAACATCAGCAGCAACCTGATTTTAGCAGATTTCCAAGCACGTTTCTTATATTCTACAGTCAGAAAGGACAGATATTGGAAAAAAAGTTCAATCCTTGGTACCTACAAGTTAGCTCCCAAATCCACATGGAGGCACCAAAAGGTAAGTGGCCTGATTCTCAAAAAAGATACTGAACACCTGCAGCTGCCATTGGCTTCAGTGGGATTTATGGGTGATCAGCCCACTTATTTTGAGGCCTAACTATGGATTTAGGATCATAAGTGGCCTGGGCTGAAGTGTTAGTCATAAAATTCTGCATTCTGCCTGATCAGTAACTGTGGGAATATCCTGGCACTGCTGACACCAAATCCAGCAGGTCAAGAGTAATGGCTACCAACCACTTGCAATGTGTACATTTTATAATTGTATCTATTGACATTACTGGAGAGAGAGTCAAAGTTTAAAAAAGGATGTTTGTTCCAGTACTCCTCTTCGGCCTCGAAATTGATTTTTGAACAAACCCATGCCCAGTTACCTTTCCAAGTCTGTTTTGGAATAAAGAACTATTTTCTACCTATCTGTCCCCTGCCCTGCCTCGTTCAATGCCATTAGACAGTAGAATAACTGAACATGGCAGGGCTGCCATGTGAATAGACGTACCAGTGCTTTTGCATGGCTCTGCCACTCCTATTCTCTTTAGTGCGTGTTGCTGGTCTGTGACTCGGATAAGCAATTCTTCATTGCCTTGCTTTCCCAACACACCCTTGAATTATGAGGCTATAATCGCCATGCCACACACCCTGCATTGTTTACTTCATTGCCTTTTTTGAGCATGTTGTAAACCTGCTCTAAGCAGTTGCTTCTGTAGTTTTACTGGTTGTGGACACACACACACACACACACACACGAGTCAGTCTTGAGGTCTAACATTCCTCCCTTCCCTGAGCCTCTTGTTTTTAAGGTTTCCCATTTCAACCAGTGACTCAATGTTATGCCTCTCCACAGTTAAAGCTTTGCACCATGGTCACCAAACTTCTTACCTCAGAACTTGCAAGCAATTCTCCCTTACTGGCAAGTTTGGATGTCTTTGGAGGTCTTTTTAAAAGATCCACTCTATGAATTATTTTGGGGAAGTTCTATGGCCTGTGTCCTGCAGGAGGTCAGACTATCATCAGCAGAATGGTCTTTTCTGGCCTGGGAAGCTGTGAATGTATCATTACTGGAGTACAAAAAGGGTGCTACATAAAAAACCAAAGTCACCATAATGGTGTAGTAAGAGTCTGACACAGTGGCTGAGGGAACAAACACTGGGCAAGATCAGGGGATTGTTGTCCCTTTTTATCATCTTGAGAGAGAGTTTTGCACACACTAGATGAACTCTTGATATCTGGTTTTAAAAAGGGCCTGACTCTGAGGGGTGCTGAATACATTGAGATACACAGAACATCCTCAACACCGATTGACTTCAACAGGAAGAGAAAGCACTCAGCACGTTCCAGGATCAGGCCCAGAGTCAGTAGTTTGCACACAGCTGGTGAGTTACAGAAAGTTCCTTAGCATGTGTGCTCCAAAGCTAGGCACATCTAAGACAGCCCATAGCAGTCAAAGTGGTATGGTTTTAGTAGCCAAATTCAGCACACTACAGGAACATGATTTTACTTACTTGTAATAAAT